>NC_135852.1:9005051-9455051 GCF_029677425.1 Wolffia australiana
CCGACGCAGACATCACCTCAAACAGCTGACAACAGTAAATGCCGTCTGATGCTATGTGATGTCACCCTAGGCCGCCGTACACCGCTTAGCCTACGTTACACCCTCCACGCCACCCCTCGCTCCCTCCTGTTGCAGTGCTCTCCCCCCCTGGAGCAAATGACGCAGAGATGGGAGGATTAGGAATTTCTCCCAACCAGATCCATCGCCAAACTGGTTCCATCCCTAAACGGTACCCATCCAGGTACACTCTCAATCCTGGATAGTCCACTGCCAAAAGCTATCATTTCCCCCCCCTGCCTGAGAATGCAGGTAAGGGGGGTTTATAACAAACATGCCAAAACACAGTTGTATTTTTGGGATCCTACTTTTTAGGATCGTGGTTTCATATGCTTTAGGATCGTAGGGTCAATGGGGCCAGATTATGAATTCCCATTTAAGGGCCTCCCCTTTTCTGATGCACAAATAGACATTTATGAAGTGGCTTTGTGCAAAGGGTCCATTTTGAGTGGGGATGAGCTTCTTCCTTGACTTCTCCTCGGCTGTTGGTGATTACACTGTCTGCGGAGGGAATTATGACCAACAATGTTTCGATACTGGTAGGAGAAGAAACCAATTCAGTATTGTTAAAAAAATGGAGAGGAAGCAGAACCAACCCGTTCTTATTGCAAGTGATATCAGAGCACCAAGATCCACCTTGGCAGACCCCAGTAGCTCTAGTTTCCTTTTCATACCACCATATCACAGGGGCTCTACCTGAATTCAGGTACATCCACTAGCTCCACCAGCGCCACTAGCACATGTGCTGGTTCCCTCTGTGCCATCCCCTGCACCATTTGAGACATCCCTGCGTGCTGTCTCCAGCACTGTCCTCGCCATCATCCTAGGTGTTCATCATGCCATCCCGGAGCCACAACTGACACCATAGGAGCTGCCACAGCTGCCATCACCAGCGCTGTCACCAATGCCGCCACCAATGCCACCACCACAGCCCTTTGCACTGACATTGACACCAATTCTGTCATCAGCATCTCCACAGGTGACCTCACTTGTGCTGACAACTGCATCTTCCCTGACGCTGGCCAACGCAAATACCGTACCCAGTGTTTCCACCAACTTCATCACCAGCACTGAAACCAGCCCCATTCATGTCATTCCCACCAGCACCAAAACCAATGGTGTCCATGAAACAGTCATCGACACCATCACCAGCATCATCACTAATGCCAACACCATGCTACTATCGGCACATACCTCCATACCTTCAACACTATCATCACCAGTATTGTTCTAGTTTGTAGTTAGTACTTGCCATCATCTCCAACCCTGGCTCTGATACCACTTATTGGTAGTAAACCCCTCCGTCATAAATGGAATATCTCCACCTCGGGCTGACCCCCCAGCGCAAGGAGTATCTCCGTCATAAATGGAATACGTCCACCACTCCCTGTATCCATCCCCAGTACCTGCATCACTACCAGCTCCACCTGCACCACCACCATCACCAGTGCCACTGATGCGATCAGCCGGTCAATCACTAGCCCCATGCACACCATTAGCAATAATATCCATGTCGCCATCACTGATGCCCAGTGTTATCCCAGTGCCACCTGCGCAATCACTGATGCTATCACTGATGCAGACACAGTTAGTATCACTGGTGCCATCACCGATACCAATAGTAGAGACAACACCAAATCTGTTTCAAGCATCTTGACCAATGACATCCCTGTGTCTCCACTGATACCATCACCAGCATCTCCGGGGTCTCCATCGAAACTGAAACCAGCCCATATCCAGCGCATTTACCGATGCCATCACCAGCGCCAAAATCTTCACCATACCCGACATCTCCACTAATGCTGTCACCAGTGCTAAAACTATTGCCACCGTCCCCCCCCCAAGTAGTTCTGTCAATGTCGTCATCACTGCAGAAACCAATGACGAAACAAATGCCATCTTTGGCATGTCCACCGACACCGTCGTCAGTGCCTACACCATCTCTAGCATTTCCACCAACCCCATTACCAGGGCCAAAACCAATGGGGTCTCTGGTGTCTCCACCAATGCCATCACCAGTGCCAAAAGCAATGCGGTCTCCAAGGTCTCTGTTGATACCATCACCAGTGCTGAACCCAACACTGTCTGTAGCACCTCTACAAATGTGGTCACCATTCCAAATCCAACGCTGTCCCTAGTGGCTCAGCCAATACTATCACAAGTGCCAAAACCAAAACCATCTCTAGCACTACCACTGATCCTGTCACCAGCACCGAAACCAGCTTGGTCTTCAGCATCTCCACTGATGCTGTCACCAGTGCCAATAAAAATGTGGTCTACGGCTGCTTAACGGACGCGGTCACCTTTGCCAAACCCAACGCTGTCTCTAGCATCTCTATTGATGTCCTCACTGGTGCCCATACCAGCCCCATCTCTAGTGTCTCTACAGATATTGTAATCAGAATCATCATCGACCCCATTACTGGTGCTCACACCAAAACCAGCTGCTGCATCTCCACCGATGTCGAACTAATGCCGTCTCCTACGTCTCCACTGATGACATCGCTGGCATAGTCCCTGGGTTCTCCCCCGACACCATCGCCAGCACTTCCACTGGCGACAACATCAATGATGTCTCCAACTCCACGGATGTCATCACCAGTGCCAAAACCAAACATCCATGACACCATCACTGTCACCATTCCCAATGTCAACAACAGTGTCATCATTGGCAGCGTCCACAGCATCTTCACCAATGCCATCGCTGGTGATGTTCTAGGTTGTGGTGGATTAATGCCATCATCTCCAACCTTGCCAATTGTTGGATGCTAATCCCACCTTACCGTGTTTTAAAAGATAAAATAAAATTCCCGCCTTGCCCCCCCCCCCTTCCGCCCCTTTGGGCAAAGGAGAGACGGAGGGATCAACAAGGAAGAAACACCTTCAACAGAATGTTAACTCTTCCCAGCAGCTATAGTTAGTTAGGATTCAAAGAGGCGCGAAACATCACTTGAATAGGCCATAATGGGCCAGGATTGGCCAATCTATGAGGAAAATGACAAGAAAAATAAGAGGAGACTGCGAGGAGGGAAATCAAGCCCTCCTTCAAGCATTCCTGCGATGGAGGGGCAGATAAACATCAACAATTGACGATGGCTGGGGATGAGAAGAGTGTGTGTGTGTGTGTGAGAGAGAGAGAGAGAAAGAGAGTGCGGGATGGAGGGAGGGAGTGACGAGACTGAATAGAGAGAATAAGAAATTGAGAGAGAGAGAGAGAGAAATAATGAGATAGAAGAAAGCAAAGGTGAGAGAAAGAGTGGGAAGGGAGAGAGGTACTTACACCAGAAGGAACGGAAAGGCAAGGCCGGCGCCAGCAAAGGCTAAGAGGCCACCGGCAAGAACCAGGTTACGAGCGCGACCCATTTAAATTGACAAAAAGGGAGAATTCTCCGAGTAAAAAGATTTCTTCAAGCTGCAAAATCACGACAAAGCTCAATCCGAGACGATCACAAGGTTCTTTCAGAGGATTAATGGTCCTCAAACATGATAGTCTCAATTTCGATCTCCAGATAGCAGCTGAAACGCATGAATTTTTTCATTGAACTGCAGAAATAGCGTATGAATTCATCATAATCATCAGCTGCATCAATCTAGATCCATCTAAAAGCACGTTTGCAAAAGCTGTAGTACCCGTTAGTTACTTCGACTATTGAAACATGAATAATTAGACAGTTCAAACGGATATCGCTGGATCCGAGAGGAGGAACACATGCCAAAATAAATACATTAAACTCGAATTGTAGAAATGCAGGAGACGAACAGACCTCCAACCAATCGGCAGTCAAGCGAGTTTGATTTTTTGTCTTGAAAATTTGAACATAAAAATATTTTAAAACTCTGGATGTCTAAAAAGCGCGACCTTGCGCAAAAACAGATTGATTCGAGGTCGAAGAACAGCGAAGAACACGCACCTATCAAGATATTAGGGTTATTTCAAAGAAATCAAGCCGCTAGCAGCACGGGGATAATTAGATCCGAGATCGCCTTCATTGTCACCAATTCTTCTGCACCTCCTCCGTTTCGTCCTTGTTTCTCTCCCCGCCAAGGTCCCCAAATCGCGATGCAGAAGAGGGCGAGCAAAATGCCCAGCAAACCTAACAAAATAACCTCCCCCTAAGTTGGAAGTAGTGTAGTGCAGGGACGCGGACGGGATGCTTTTCGTCTGGGACGACAGAAATCGTCCCGTCGACGAGTATGGACGAATTAATGGACGAAAATTCGTCCAAGGGAAGACTGGACGGGACGATTTTCGACCCATCGGACGAAAAAATCGGAGGACGCGGACGATGGGTGGACGAATGCTGGACGTGGAAAAAATAGGATAATTGGATTAAATTGGCAAAATAATGTATGGATTTACAATCAAACTTGGAAAGGGCAATATTTAAGCCCTAATTAATAAAGAATATAACTAATCTTTATACATGCCAGTCTCATCTTAAATAATTGGATTAAATTGGCAAAATAATGTAAAGGGTTTACAATCAAACTTGGAACGGGCAATATTTAAGCCATAATTAATAAAGAATATAATTAATCTTTATACATGCCACTCTCATCCTATTAAATTATTTTTACTTTTTCAATTAGTAGCGTGAAATTAATTTTTTACCATATAATTAAGGTAATGATGGAGCGCACCCAGACGACATCGACGAATCCTCATTGGAATCGTCTTCGACATCATCAGCATCACCGCTGGTCCGTGTCCAGCCCGATAGGCACGCGAAAGCATCCGTGAAGACGCCCGGGTTTAAATACTCTGGGTAGAGCACGTCCGCACACGTAATCGTGATTTAATTATCTGTTTTCAATGGTTTTAAATTCTGTGTTGTGTTCGTCACGACCAGTGCACCCTACTCATCGTGACGCGCCCGTATCATCGCGTTTTTGTACCCGTCCGTATCATTTTATTTTCATGTCTTTTGATTTCGTAATATCTTTATTTATGATGTAAATTGGGGGGTCTCCTATTGGACTGCCCCTTGTTGGACTCCTTGTAATGGGCCCATCATGGCCCTATATAATGCCATGATGGGACCACGTTCTCCTTAGATCTGGAATTCAAGTTGTTTCTAGTTACTCCACGTTTCAGATCTCACTTTGGGAGGAGAAGAGGAAGTCGAAGAAGAGGAGGAAGAGGTTTCCGCGACCCCTTGGCCAAACCCGTCTGATGTGTTTGTGGGGCGTTTCCCAGTCAACGACCATCAGGCATGGATCCGCCAACCTTTCTTGGTCGCGCCCTGCCAAACTGTGCATCTGGCATCGATGGACAAGTCAAAACGGCCGACGCTGAGCCCGTCTAACCACAAGTAATCTATCTGGTTGACGCCAAGTGCAATCACGGTGTTCCTCAGGCGTGTGTGGCCTGGCGTTGACTGTAGTTACTGTCTTCCCGCCGCTGTTCAAATTGCACCGCCACCGACACCTAGATCGCTCCATCAGTTGGTCCCCACCAAAGACAAGTCTTTGAATCACCTTTTGAGCCAGTTCTCCGCAGTATCCTTCCACGGCGCGACCATCTCATATTTAGTCTCCCGTGGGGTTCTTTCATGTCATCGTTCATGCGTTCGTGGCTGCATGCTTCCAAGTGAAGTCCCGGTGGCCCGATCTTTTCTACTAAATCATGACGTGGACGATCGGCTGACCCCTCGGTGATTTCTCATCAATGGAGATCCCACAAGGCACTGACCTTCGAGCCGATAGTGTGCGCATGTTCTTCCTCGGTCATTGATCAGGCACCGAGCCCAGTCTAATCATTGCACCACCCACGGTCCCACTGCGCCACGCCCTTGGTCAGACCTTGTAATTGCCTGCACCCTAGGTTGCACTGTCCTTGGTCCAGTTTGCACCACCGGGGCTGGTCTTTGCACATCCTCAATGCGATCTTGTACTGCAAGTGGACCAACTTTGCACATACCTCAGCCCATCCCTTGCACCTCCCACGGTCCAGCGCATGGTCTGGCCTAGTGTCCCTCGTGGTGGTCACTACATCCGTGGCTGGCTTTCGTCAAACCCTGGCCACCACACCGTGAGCTGCCAACATCCTCTCCTCGCTCAACTCCTTTGACTACCGCTCCAGTGCCGCCATCGCTGCCCTGTTGAGCTTGTCGAGCTTGCCTACAGCTAGGGAAGGACACAATCTGACCGAAGTTTGGTCAGACCGGACCAAACTGGACCATCTGTCAGCATTTTTAAGGCTGACCAAACCTTTTGGTTCGGGTCCGGTTCGCACATCGAACCGGACCGAAGACCTGCTCCCTCTCCCTCTCCCCCTCTCTCCCTCTCTCTCTTTCATCCTCTCTCCTTGCTCGTTTTCTATCTGTCATCCTCGTTCCTTGTCGTGTGCGCATTCCCTCTCTCTCTCTCTCTTTCTCTCTCTCCTCTCTCTCTATATATCTCTCTTTCTCTCTCTTATTGTCTCTCCCACTCGTTCTCTCCCACTCTCTCTCCCTCTGTTCCGGTCTCACTCTCCCTCTCGTTCGCTCTCCCTCCCTCCATCCATTTTTCCCTCTATCCCATTCTCACTCTCTCCCTCTCGTTTTCTTTCCCTCTATCTGTCTCCCTATTTCATTTTCTCCCTTTCTTTCTCTCGCCAGCTCTCCTTCCTCTCTTCCTCACTCTTTCACCCACACTTCCTCTCTCTCTTTCTCCCTCTCTCTTCGGGTCTTACTCTCTCTCGTTTGCTCTCCATCCCTTCCTCCCTTTTTCCGTTGCTCCCGTTCTTGTTCTCTTCCACTCATTTTCTTTCCCTCTATCCCTCTCTCTATCTCGTTCTCTCCCCTGCTCTCTCACCTTCTCTCCCACTCTCCCTCTCTCTCTCTCCCTCCCGCTCTCCCTCTCCACCTCTCTCTATCTTGTTCTCTCCCTCTTTCTCTCACACTCTCTCCCCATCTCCCCCTCCACCTCTCTCTATCTCATTCTCTCCCTCTCTCCCGCTCTCCATCTCCTCTCTCTCACTCTCTCACCCTGATCACCCTCTCCTCATGTCTCCCTCTCTCTCAAGTCCCCCTCTCCCGCTCACCCTCTCCTCCTCTCTTTCTCTCTCTCTCTCTCTTCCTCTCTCCCTCTCTCCTACTCTCCCTCTCCTCTCTCTCAAGGCCCTCTCTCTCGCCCTCTCTCCCACTCTCCCCATCTTTCTCAAACCCTCCCCTGCTCTCCCTCTCCTTCTCTCTCCTCTCTCTCAAGCCCTCTCGTTCTCTCTCCCTCTCTCTGTCATCCGCTCTCCTGCTCTTACTCTCCGCATCTCTCCCTTTAGTCCTCTCTCTCACTCACCCTCTCTTTCGCTCTCCCTCTCTCATTCTCTCTCACACCCTCTCTCTCTCTCTCTCAATCTCTCACTATTGAACTCCCTCCCTCTCGCCTGCTCCCTCTCCCTCACTACTCGCTTAGGCTCCCCCCCTCTCGTTCCCCCTCTCGCCATATCTCTCTCTCTTCCTCTTTCTCTCTTGTACTCTCCTTCTTACCTGCTCCCTCTCGCCATCTCTCTCTCGCTCTCACTCTCTTCCTATGATATTCTCTCTGCCTTTGTAGTATCTCATTATTACTCTCTCCCTCTCTCATTCTCACACTCTCTCACTATCCCCCTCTCACTCTTTCATTATTCAACACTGCTTCAGCACCATAGTTGACAATATGCAGTTAGATGACCAAGTCAACTTAGCATTTTCAAGTCAACATGACCGACCGAAAATCGGACCAGACCGAGCCCAGACTGAGACCGAGACCGGACCGAATGTCAGGTCTCGGTTTAGGTTTTTGGTAAAACCGAACTGACACCGGACCATGACCTTCCCTACCTACAGCACACCTCCACCAACCTGCCCGCACTGGCTCCCTTTGCACCGACGAAGACGTCGACGACGAACGCCGTGACCAACGAGGTACATCATTCCCTTGCTCGTCAGTTACATTATGTCTTTCAGTATATTTTGATTGTGCTCCACTGCGCAGGGTTAGATTAGGTGAAATAAAATTATCGAAAACACTATAATTTGATCATCTTCCTAGATACGGGTCGAGCAGGCCTGTTACGTGTGAGCCCCTACAGAATTATTCTGTTCGGCGCCATAGTCGCCGTTGTCTCTCCGATGAGGGTCAGAAGATCACCGTCATCATCATCGGTCGCCCGCTCCGGAGCTCAGATTTTGGCAAATCCCCACTCGTCGGCCCTGCACGTACACTCTACCTAGTTCATTCGTATCACGTAGTTACATTCACTTAGTGAGTTAACCGTAGGACGATGCCATCGACGACGTCCGACATCATTTTGGTATTAGAGCCAAGTTGTGGACACCCACAGCACGTCTCCGTACCCTCCCATCATAAAATCTGCATACATCTATTTTCGAAAACCCATATAGGTGTCCCATTGAGGAACTGATCATGGTCGTCGAGACGCGATCAAGTCGAAGGATGCATTCTGAAGGTTCGCTTTCACCACGACTAGATGAAAAGATGTCATTAATTTACCCCTGTAGTGTAATATTATTTTTATTACAATTGAATCCTTTTGCTGGTTAATTAATCAAATTTAATTGTAGAGTTTAATTAATGGAATTTAATTTTAGAGTTTAATTAATCAAATTTAATTATATTTAATCAGAATTCTTCTGGTCATTAACTTCTGATCGGAGATTATCCCTTTAAAAAGACGACTATTTTAACGAGTTTGTAAATAATACGGTATCTTAGGAAAGTCAGCACCAACTTGCTGAAAACGTTTTCAGAGAAAATGGCGATGTGGAAAATCAAAAAGTAAAGGGCCATTTCTCACAAAATTTCTGCATTTTCTTGAGAGAGAACATTGATAAAGTCCCCACTTCCCACAAAAATTCAGAGTTTTCTTGAGAGAGAATGGCAAGAAAACCCGATCCAACTCCCTAAATTATATTGGGTACGAATCAGAACTGAATCTTTCAGAGTTTCCTAAAGAGGAGTAAAAAGTTGCACTACATTGGGCATCACCATATGAACCATTTCTTGATTTGTGTGTGTCATCCTTGCGCAGGGCCCGTGCTAGTCTTCTCTGTATCATTCCAATTTTATCGGTTGTCCCCGAAGGGACAGCATCACCATATGGCAAGATAATTGAACGAGGGCGAGGCCCAAGGCAAGGAGAGGTTGGGAGAGGCCATCACATGCTGCGAGGACTCCTCAAATCTTGCCATGAACAACGGCCCAAATTAATCAATATTTTCACAGTAGAAAAATAAATCAAAATGGACAAATGAAAAAGGGAAAAAAATTATATGACCAGATCTCCTTGCATGGATTCAAGACTGTTTTCATTAGGCTCCTTGATCGAGATGTCCCTAGCATGAAAGATATGAAAAACAGATGCAAAACATATATTTTTCTACGAAGAGGACCAAAATAATATTGAAATAAAGATATCATTTAATAGAGACCTGATGTCTAATGCAAATTATCATACCAATTCACTAGCTTAAAAATTAATTTTCTGCATTAAATGAGTACGAAGTGTAAAAAAGGTCAGTTTCATGGGTAGGATTTTAAACTGATAAATTTATCATAATTGAGTATATGTCCGTCTACAGTCATCTAAAACACAAAGGATAAAACCGTACTATGTTAAATGGAATGAATCAGTAAATGAAATAGAGAGAGAGTAACGAAAAAGTACAACTTATATTAAAGGTTAGAATGTATCAGCAAAATCGTCCCATCCATTGAGATCATGTTGTTCCCCCTTACTCTATGACATGGAATAGAGAGATTTAGGAAAAAGAAACATGCTTAGGCACAGGTTGGAGAGCGATAGAACATAACGCACTGACGACGGCGAAAATGGGGTTTTAATTTGTTGTTGTTATTTTCGCTTCGATCAAATAAAAATTTGTATTTGTAAACTTACTCAAAATCATATAGAGATGAGCAAGGTCATCTCCACAGGGATTGGCACTTGGAGATAGAATTCACTAATGAGTAGGATGGTCAACAAACACCACTAGGTGTTTGTTTTCATCTCTAAAGAAAGGTAAATAAGAATTTAATGATGATTTATAGAGGAAGTCCTCTCTAAAAATTTTATTTCGACCTCAGATTTTGTATATAGGCAAGGAAAGAAGATTAGTGATTTTAGGAAATTTTTATAGAATTTTTAGAGGTCGAATAATATGAGAAAATACAAAGGACAATATTGAATTTTAAGTGTTTGTTGAAATGCCTAAAAGAAAATATCCATTTTTTATGGAATTTTAGAAGGAGCAAGATAGGATTTTTAAGTCTTTTATTTTAAGGTATAGGTAAAGTAGGAAAAACATCTTTCCACATTTTATTATATTTTTTTAGAGATTTTAATTGGTTGAAAAGTATTTATAAGATTTTTTAAAGATTGAATTTAAAGAACTTGCATTCAAGTGCTTGAAGAAATGTCTGAGAGAGTTTTTGGAGGTTTTTTTATGTTTTTACTCGAAATCGATTTCATTCGATTTTGAGGAAAACGTTTGATGAGATGATTCATTCTTTCTTGAAACTAAATGAATTAGAAATTGAATAAACGTAAACCAATGTATTTACCGGATTTCTGTGCCGACTCGGAGTCGGCGACGGCTCCAGACCCTACTCCGGCCACTTTGTCCTTCAGGTAAGCTTTTCTTAATTCTCTCTTCTTCTATTACACTCTTCGCGTTCTCCCTTCAGGTCGCAGCACTATCACTGCCGTCGACCGAGAGAATCGGAAGAAAATGACAAAGAAGGTGGATCTTCGTCCGTAATTTTATTTAAAAAAAAATGTTTGAGTTCGGCGGTGAAAGATATTTTTCCAGAGACGTATGGCTACTTTATAGGTCAGGAGTGGTCTGAAGACCTTCCTGACTGGTATGGGATATCTCCGGCGAAGTCTCCGGCAACGAATTGGCGGAAATCTGCCTTCTCGTCGACGGATTGACTTCGCCAGCGCCAGAGATGGAGGTGGGATGAGGAAAATGACGGAGGAGCTTCTGACCGTCCGATCATCTCTTTAAAGGATCCAACGGCTACGATTAAATCGTATCCGTGAACCCCTTCTGTTCCGGTAGACCCCTGCTTTCTCAGCGGTGCCACCTCATCCTCAACATCCAGCTGTCCATGTTTGATTCATCCAGGGTGGCGCTCAGCGCTGAGCTATCGAGCTGAAAATAAAAGAGAAGAGAAAAGAGTTTAAAATAAGATCTTGACCGTTCGATCTTCCGAAGGAAGATCGACGGTCAAGATTAAAACATAGCTTTTAAGTAAAGCCCGTTTTGATTCAGGCTTCGAGTCGGGTTGGCTCGAAGCCCGGTCGCATTTATTTATCTTCCTCTTTAAATCACGGCCCGATGGGCCAGGATCAATCCCATCAAGCCCCTGCGCGCTCGGACGTGAGATATGGGATTTCGCAATCCCATATTGACCGTTTTAAAAATACTAAGCGATATATATTTTTTTTATTGTGAATCTAAAGATGCATGCTTACCTTGGGCGCTGAGTCATAGGGCTGCTTGAGACTCAGGTTTGAGCTGGGCTTGTGCTGCGCGTGCCGCTTGTGGCTGCGGCCTTTGATGCGGATGCGAATGACACGTGCGGGGCGCTCAGCTTGGTTGCGCCTTGGGTGTTTTTAGGACCCTTCTTATTTATTATATTTATATTATTATTATTCTTTTATAAATTTTTTATTCTTTTATTTTCTTTTTATTTAACCATCGAATTTCATACTATGCCTATCAACGCAAAAACCTAGTAAAAATGTGTCATTTTACATAGTGAACGAATATTTTCATAAAAGTGGAATTTAACATAAAATGCATGTTTCTTTCATTGAAAATGACTTCATAACCCCTTATTAAATGTAGTTTTGCAAGCATGATTAGTGACTCGTCAGGCACCAACACCCGAGCTGTCATCATTGTCGGAGTCGGAGGAGTCCCGGTCTACACAACAGAATCATGCTCGAAGCATCATGAGCATCTCAATGCTCTCTGCATCCAAGCGTGATCTTTGATACGTGGTGATGCCTTGGCCAACTGAAAATAGATGCTCAAGTGATGCACTGATCGGACTCACGACATGAAATTGGCAGGCAATTTTTGTCAAATTTGGAAATATCTTGTCCCGACATCCTTCCACCTACTTAGAGGATTATCCTCCTTCTCGTTGCATGGGATGTTTATATACTTATCCAGCTCTTACCTCGGTGTTGAGCGTGGTCATAGATGACTGCGCAGATGTGTATATTGCCACTCTGGTGAAACATATTGTGGCGGGCAGCGATTCTGGCACCCAAAGTACCAGTGCATAATGCATCAATTTGTTGTCCATAGTATTACACGCCGACTGCAATGCATCCCTCCACTCACCATCCAATGCTGCCCCCGCAGTATACGTAGCCTGCTCAATATGGGTCTTTAGCTCCATGACCAATAATGTTACTTCAGTTATTGGCAATTTCTTCGCCGAACACACAAAGCTAGTGCCCTGGCATAGTGGGCTGAGGATGCCCAGGTATTCGTCAATCAACATCCAGTCCTCCTGACATAGGCCGTAGTCTTTAGTCAACGTCAAAAAGAACCTCACAGCCATATGGTCCACAACCCCTCTCTTTCAATGGCACACTCTAACATAGTGAAAGTGGAGTTCCACCGCATTGGGCAGTCTGATGGCGAGGACGCCAACATATCATTGACGAACGCATCACCACGGTCAACCGGAGTCAACACGCCTCCTATGGACCACGGTCAACCAGAGTCAACCTAAGTCAACTGAAGTCGACCCGCCATGGCCAACCGGCCAACTAGCACATCTCCACCCGCGCACGTCTCTACGCGCGTCATGACATGACGCCAAAGGCAGATCCACAACTGCCCTTTGGCGTGACACGGCACACGTCTTTACTTTCTCATCAATTTCTCTTTCCTCCAAGTCCTATATAAAGGCCATTGTATTCAAGAAACTCTTAGGCAGTCATAATTTCAAGAATTGAGTTTTGTTTAACTCTTCTTGGAGGACTGCCCAACCTCCCTACCCCTCTAAACCCTAGCCGTCACCACCGCCGCCGCCGCCGCCGCCGCCGCCGCCGCCGCCGCATCGCGACGTCGGCCTCCCGTCCCTTCTCCTTCCTCTTTCGCCATCCTCTCTCCCTCTCCTATTCTCGGTCTTTCCCCTCTCTCTTTCACCCTCTCTCTCTCTCTCCCAGGCCGCCCAACCAAGCCGCACAGCCCGCCCCAGCCGAGGCCGCCCAGGCCGCCCCACCAGGATGCCTAGGCTGCCCCAGCTAGGCCGCCCAGAATGCCCCAGCCAAGCCGCCCAGGACGCCCCAGCCGAGGCCACCCAGGTCGGCCCGCCAAGACGCCCGGGCCGCCCCAGCCAGGGCCGCCCAGACTTCTCGCTAGGGACGCCCAGGCCACCCCAGCTAAGGCCGCCCAGGCAGCCCCGCCAGGACGCCTAGGCTGTCCTCGCCAAGGCCGCCCAAGCCACGTCCTAGGCCGCCACCTAGAGCGTCCCAGGCCGCCGGCCGTCGTCAACGCCGTCCGACGCTCCAAGCCGCGCGCGCTACGGGCGCTCCGGGTGCGCTCCGCCGCACTCCGCGCACTCAGCGCGCGCTGCTCCGCGCACCCTACGCGCGCTTCACTTACGCTTGACTCTGCGACCATGACATCTGCACTCAACCAGAGCCGTTCAACAGTCGGAACGCCCAGCATCGTCCTTGTCTAGTGGGCCGCTCAACGCCCGGATTCACCCAGCCTCGTCACGATCAGAATTTCTCGCATCCTCTTCACGCACTACGGTGCCGAGGTACGCCTAAACTCTTTGGTGTCGAAGGTGTTCTCCGTCCAGTGTTTTCTCGAGAAGTTTCCACCGTCGTCAGAATTTGTTTTGGTTTGGATTTCCACCTCTTCTCTCTCTCTTTCCCGAGTGTTTCTTCGCGACGTGAATTTGGGTATTGATTTCGGTGCTTAGGCATCGTCGCTGTGGGGGAAGACAGTACTCCCGCCCTCGATAAGGGTCGGAGCTGCACCACCAGATTTTCATCGGTTTTAAAGTCCGAATCTGACTGTGTGAATTTCTGTGGATTGTTTTATCCCTCCCTACAGACCCATTTCCCATCGTCAACCCATCCATCTCCTTAGTCGCCCTTTTCCTTTGTCGTCCTACGTCACAGTCGACCTTAATCATGTTCGAATCTATGAGCTCAAAAATTTTGTATATATCAGCATATTTATCCATACGTCGCATAGAACCCTGAATGGCATTGATGATGGCTCTGACGCATGAAACTGCAAGTCCCAAAGGTGCAACTATCGTGTAGTATCTTCATCGAATTGTGAGACGGTTGGTTCCTCTCTGTCAAATGGTGTATCTGGGCGAAATTCTCGGACACGTAGCATATTACTTCCTGGAGGTTTTCGATTGTGTATGACCTTGAGTCCGGACTGGACTACGCGGTTCAGTATGTGGGTAACGTAGGGTACATGTCAGTCCATAGTGAATTGTGAGTTTATGATCTTTAATTGATCCACAATGGATGCCAGCATCATTCTAAATTTGGACGCATTGTCTATGGTGATTTCATACAACTTTGACTCGGTGTCGTATTCATATGCAACTTCCACGACGATCCTTGCCAAGTTTGCACCACAATGGGAACCCTTGATCCGTCTTAGAGGAAGAAGAAGCTCACATAGCTTCTAGTGATGGAGGACCATCCAATCGACCGCACGTCGATCCGTCGCTAGCCACATCGTGAAGCCCAAGCGGATGTGAAGAATCTACAATTTCACTACCAAGCTTGAGAACCGACATCTCCTTATCACTTTGCGTCTTGTAGCTTTATGTTCTTTCTTTCTTTTGTCGTCTTTGGATTATCGGGAGGCCCCTCCTGCGTGAGCACTGGCCTCCCCTCGTGCGTGTTTTATTTTAATTACGTTTGAGTGTCATCTTTAGGGGGAGGAAATCCATGTTGGGCTTCTTCTCCCCCTAAAGATCCCTCTTAAGGGGAAATCCCAATAGGCTTTCTCCTTAAAAGGAAGTCCAATTTAGCCCCACAACTGCCACTTCCCCTCTATAAAGAGTAGGGAAGAGTGGACGTGGAGGTAAGAAGTCATTGGTTTGTTTTCAGAACTCAGATCTCGTTTTCTTAGTGGTAGTTATCTCTTTGTTCATCGTGTTGTTCTCTGCAAGAAGAAGAAGAATCAGAATTCATCAAGGAAGAAGAGAGACTTCCTGTTGTGGGTTATCTTCAACCCTGTCCTCGTTTTGGTGTCGTCGTACTAGCAGAAACTACTTTGTGTTCTTGTGGAGGAAGGAGCATACAATTGAATTTCTCACACAACGTTGATATTTGCCATCAGCACAGACCGGCGAACTGGTGAGAATCTCCACGATCATTACCCTGAAAGAAGGCCAGCCGCAGCACGGAAAATCGAAGGAACCTCGAAGGTGAACGTTCTCGCCAGTTGGTTATTCATCCCACGGTCTATTGAGTCCGTTCTTCAAATTCATCGGCCGATTCTGATCCCGGAAAAAGAATACTATGGCAAAGGACCCGAAGGAATCCCGAAGTTGACCCTTGTTGTTAAAAATTCTACGGTGATTCCCGTTCGTGGACGTCTGAATTTTACGCTGGAGTCCTTCGACTCAGAGAAATCAAGAGGACGATGGGGGCAGTGGCAGTTCCTTATGTGATTTCCAACAGCGTTTGCCGGCTTGTCATCGATCCGATACTTTTCTCTCAGATAAATTAAGAGGTCAACGGTAAAGGGGAGGAGATCCTTTGTGAATTCTTGAAGCGCCCGCCGGCCCTTCATCAACTCCTTGCTGCTCTCATTGGCAATTAAGTGTTCTGCCTTGGTGATTATCCCTTCGAGTCAGAGAAATCGAAAGGACGACGGTGATCGGAGACAAGCTGGAATCCCGCCATCATCTGGCCAGTTCAATTGATCGAAGCTAATACTAAGGAGAACGTGCATCTCCTACGACGTCGCCGCTCGGAAATCCGCAGATCCCTTGGCCATATCCAACCTCTGAAGTTTCGAACTAATTTTGGGTGTGGAGTCAGGAATCTGATCAAACGAGCCAATATCTGTGTTGCGTCTTTATTCCTCCGGGATGCGTCGTGGATCATTAAACTTCTTACGATGCCAAATACAGCTTCTTCTATTCCCCGTCGTTTCCAGTTTTAATTATTTTCTTCAGTGCTGATATTAGGACTGCTCCGCTGCCGAGAGATAATCTTACGTAAATTTTAGGAATAGCCACCATACTTGAGTTAGCGATTGTTTTATTGACGGTGTCGGATCTGGTTCGACTACATTGGTAGTGTGGACGCTCTTGGACGGGAACGTCTCCCACTCGTTGTCTTTGATCCGTTCACACAGGTCTACCAGGACTCGATCGTGACAAAACCCGTCTTGTGTCGGCCACTTCAATTTGCATCTCAATTTATCATTGACTGGTGTATTTTTTGTTAACTCTCGTTAAAAATCATTTATGTGGATACCAGTCATTTCATTGCACTTTAGATTCTACATACGCACGTAACACGAAGTGTCGACCCCGACCACCGTGTTACATTATCTAGTCAGTGTCGATCAAGTGGGCAGCCACATCTAGAAGGTCGAGGTTAGTTTGGGATGTCCAAGCATCCACGGTAAACGAGACGTTGGAGATGTTGACAAACATCTCCACCAGCTTCCCTTGGACTTCTCTATACATCCTTTCAGCGGTCGCCTTGATTGCATCCGGACCAGGGATGTCCCCAACCACTTGTGTCCTGTTGAACCATAATCTTCGGAAGGACTTCTTCTTCACAAGACGTGAGGAAGATCGTCGTCGCAAATGAACCTAAGGAATTCCTCCTTCATCTACTCCATGCCGATGTCGCGTAAGTACAACTTGTGGGAGAGTACTTCGTATTGGAGAATGATTCTTTGCTTCGTCTGAACTCCCTTAATTTCATCATAAAATTTACGGTGTGCTTTCCCTAGATGTCTCAAAAATATATTCCTGCTCTTATCTTTATTCCACTTGATGATGACCTTACGGGTGGGGTTCTGTGCTTGACATAGCATGCACTAGTACTCGTCTGGGAAACTTCAACAAATTGATCTAAAACTTTAGACCGATTGCGTCTTTCGCTGCGAGTTGAGATGTTGTCATCAACCTCAAACTGGGATGCACTCCGCATACGCTAACAGCGTAGCCCTAGCTGTAGATTTTGGAGTGGTGGCAGATGTAGACCCCATTACTCTACCAAGTTAATTCACAAGAAGCAATCATTTGTGAAATGTGTGTGACTCGTAATTATCATGACATTGAAATATAAAATAATAAATGTTACTTAAATAACTATTCTCTGAACTGGAATGAGGGATCCATACTCAATTTGGAAAATACAATCCTGTTCATGAAGCATCTCACATGAATCGTTAAGAAGACAATGATCATGGTTGTTTCACTTACGTTTACACTAATCATATAAAATCATAAAATCTTTAGGGGAAATGCGTAAAAAAATTATTATTATTGAGCCATTCTACATAAAAAGCCAAATGACTTCGCTCATATTTATAACACATTCACATTAGTAAATAAGTGTTTATTAATCCTAGAACAAATTTAACTAGCTTACTCAAGCATATGCCTTCATACTGTCCTCTAGATTCATCAATAAAAATATTTGAGCAATTACATTTATGTGGAAACACAACGCTACCTGACAAGTAATCTTCTTGCATCAAAGAAGGAATTATTACAAAAGTACAAATCCAAAGGAAGAAAAAAAATCTGTCAGTAGTAAAATATAAAAAACCAGGGAGAGATTTGAATTCAAGAAAAATACTCCCATCGACAGCCGCCACCAAAAAAAATTAACCCATTATAAAGCAGCCGAATGGGAACGCGAAGAAGAATGCACATATCTGATTACAAAAACAATTTTCATCCCAAAAGATGCCAAAAGGATGAGGAGCCAAGGCCAGTTAGCTAGGTGAAGAGTGTAACCACATATCGACACTACCCACGGAAGGGGAAGACTTCATAAGACAGATTGAATTAAGAAGTTGAATTAGCACAACATCATTAATTGAAATTCCATGGAAGAAGTTCATTTTAAAATGTCGAATTCAAAAATAATTAGGTTTGTAAACAATTTAAAGTTTTAATAATCATAGATCAAATTTAATTAGCTTACTTAAGCATAAGCCTTCATACTGTCTTCGAGATTCCTTTCCATTTAAAATAAACTCATAAGCATCACTATTCGTAAAGTAGAATAATACATGAAACTCAAAATTTCAAAACACCACAATCATTAAAAAAACTAAGAGTATGAAAAAATAAACAACACAATTCAACAAAGAAAACAAATCCACCTAAATTCTGATAGAAATATAAAAAAGTTGCATTAATTCTAGGAAATAATGCCATTGTAAGAAGCAAGGCCATTAGACTGATCTTCATTGTCGACACATTTGATAATGATGTAGCCCAAACTTGTTATGGCCTATATAAGGCCCCCATATACCTCTGAATGAGCATTATTGAAATCTAGTCTTGTTGAAACTGTTGTTTCTCCCCTTTGAGTGTTCTCTTTGCTAGAGAGTGCTTTTGTGCTTGTGGATTCAAGTACAACCCGTTGTGGATTCAAGGGTTGGAGAGGCAAGCTCTCTGGATTCAGGACTTGGCCCCTTCAAGTTGAAGGCTTGTGGATTCAAGTCCTGTTCCTACATTGTTCGTGTACTAAGGCTGCATCAAATAATTTAATGGAAGACCAAGAAAGCATTTATTGCCTTATTTATCTTAGAGTAGTCAAGCCTACATGCATGAATCCAGACATTTTTATTTATAATATATGTCTGACTATTCTGAAACAACCGAGCGATGAGGAAAGACAATTTTTTATATTTGATAATGATTTACGTATATTACACAAGTCATTGTCAGTAAGTTTTATGAAAAACAGTATCTATTTTTTTCTTGGGTCTATCAAGAAAAATATGTTAAAATGGCGGCATACAATTATTATGTAATTTTACAAAGACAAAACAAAATCGTGAGATAAGATATTTATTTCACTCCTTGAGTAAAAGCGGGCAGCTGCAATTCAATCACTGAAATCACAATTTTTTACCTAGTGGTTGGAATACCTTTAGAATTATAGACATTAATCGATCCATCCGAAATGCCATGAGCCTGGTTCAGCATGCTTTGCAGGGCCTTTTCAACTAAACCTTAGAAAATAACGTTGTTCCTCATCTACACTTCCATCTCAGCATAGATATTGACTCAAGATAACTCTCACAGTATCAATAATATCCATGAAGTTTCCCATCAGAAATATATAATTAATATAAAAATAAAGACGTTTGCCCATCAATAATAGAATGAATGTCCATCAAAAATAGTTTTGATATAGAATTTGCCTGTCAAAAATTAAGGTCCAATTTTCTAATAAAAATAAAGACATTTAAATATCTCGTCAACATCTATCTGACCGCCTGCACTTACATTGTGGTTGTCAAGGAAAAGTAGCAATCCCTGAGGCTAGATTCTTATCAACGATGAATAGATACGAAGAACTACCCATAGGACTCACGATCTTAAATTTTGTCGGCAATAATTCTGAGACAGATTAAGATATTGAATTGAAATAGGCCGGGATTTTGATAAAAGAGAGCCATAGTGCAAAATTACTAAAAAATTCTTTGGAATTATTCATCTATATGGAATTAAAATTGAAATAAATAGATATAAGAAAGAACAAAAATTATTTCTTGGAAATATTAATATAATTGACTACTTGAGTTTTCTAGCCAATAAGCACTAAATACCCAAATTAAAGCAAAAGAGAAAAAAGAAGGAAAGACGATCTTTCCCCGGTTATGGAAAGATCAAACCAACAAGCATAATTCCCAAACGAAATGCAGAAGCAGAACAGAAGTGAATGAAAAATATAGAGAGCAAAACGGTTGCAAACATACCTCAATGTCGGGGAAGCAAACTCCAACGATGCAAACAGGCGTAGAGGGTGTCGGGAGCGTGAATGCTACCCGTCACCGAGCTAGTTGCTCTAGGGAGGGGTTGGAGGATCGCCTTGCGCCGGAGGGAGGTGGTCTTCTTCTTCCTTTCAAATTCCAAAAGGACCCAAACTAAACCAGTAAACCTAGGTTTCGGGAACTGGTTGACTCATGTTTTAAAATATTAAAAATCATTAGATTAGATTTTTTCATTCGGCATGAAGGAGAGGACGGTTTGTAGCCTGGACGGGATGAAAAACCGTCCCGTGATTTTTGGACAGGACCGTTTTCTTGTTGTTGGACAAAAAATCATCATGTAATTCATCCCTGAACTTACAATGGACATCGGACGTGACAAATTTTGTCATGTCCCATCATTCGCCCGTGTCCAGGATGATCCGAAACTATAGTTGGAACTCAGACTAGGGAATGTCAGCCTTTATCTATCACGTCACATGTCACGGTGATGGTGACAAAACGAGGGACCTATGACTGTGACAGATAACGAAATGAGAGTGGCAGTGATGCGACGGTGATGGATGGCCTCGAACAAGTGACATGATGGGAGTTAGTTTGGAGTATACTGTTTGGTAAATTAATTATCTAAAAAAAGGAATTAGTGGAAATAAAAAGTAGACTGATTGAATAATCTTATGAAATGAACTGGTGTGGATAAGTATTAACATTCATTGTATACAAATTCTGATGCATGTAATCATTTAGTTTCTGTATTTGCTGTAATCACTTGCCAAATTAATGTTTGACCTTTTCCCAATTTAAGAATAACAATATATTATCATATATTCTTGATTATATTTTTTCAGACTTAATTGAATGCAGGTCAGTACAAGAACACAGCATAAGAAGAAAAAGAAGTTAAGTTAACTCTTATACTTGACTTTGTTTCATTTTATACACAAAAAGTGCATTTCTTTTGAGGAACATTTTCTATCTTAAATAATATTTCTGTAGACATGGAATTAAAACTAATAGAATTCTTTATCTGGTATAACAAAGTTTCATAAAAAACACCTTACATATTTAAAGACCTTGATACCTAAAATTTATTTTTTTCTTGGTTTTTTGATGAACTTTCTGGAAATATAAGGTCTAAAGAGAAAACAAATTGTAGAATCTGACATGAGTGCTTCGCACTCGCCCACATGCTTCCCCTATGTGGTGTGCAAATTGAGCAAGCCAGCCTAGTGGATTCTCGTGAGGGTAAGGATAGTGGTTCTCTCATGAGGTACTTTTCATGCCAATATCAACTTCATTAGTCATATATATGTTTCAAACAATGTGCTTCTTATGTGGGACTAAATTATTTTCAATTTTTCACCGTGAATGTTAGGTAAAATCTAGAGTGTTCGATGTGGAGGGATTAATGAAAAATATGGACCTGATGGACCCATGGACCATGAGAGGCACGTTCACAAATTACAACCATGGATTTGGACACGTGAATATCAATGACAAGGACTTTATATCAGAGCTAGCTGCTTCTAAATCAACACATATCATTTGTAGATGTATCAAATTAAGATCCGATTGTCCATGTCATCTTTGTCGAAGTCATGCTCGTGATCCCACCAGGTGCGTGACATGTCTATTGTTCTCCTATGGCTTGTCACAATCTGGACTGTCCATTTTCACTTAAAGGAATCAACAAATAAGATGTGTCAGGTTCCTTTTCTTGAACTCATGCCTTTTCCTCTATGAATGGTAAAGATACATGATGAAACGTCAATAGATTGAGTGTTTTCATATTTTTTTTGGTTAGAAATTTAGTTATTCTCATTGGTCACTTTTTTTTATTGGCAAAAAACACGGTGCCGGGTACATCCAACCTTGCGGTTGTGCCTTCAGGACTGATCCAGCCGTGCCCTGGATGCCACCCAAGGGATTTTGTATATAAGTAGATTGTTTATCAGTGTTTATAGGCGTAGAGCGAGCATAGATATCCCAATTACACTTGAATCCCACTTGTCCACGCCTATGTGTAGGAAAAAGAGAAGATACATAAGTGATACCTGGTAGGTGCGCGGAGAAGGTCACTCCTGCCGGCATCTGATGGCGAAGCCCTCAACGTATCCGCAACTTTTTTTTTCCTAGGTAGTTTAAATTTTCATCTTTCATAAGTTAGGATTTCCCTTATTTTCCTCATGGGTCCTATATAAGGAACCCCTCATGTAACAGGATGACACATTTTCCCTTTGAGAGATAGAAATTTTTGGAAGAGGTCCGAGTGACCTAGAAGAAGGCAGCTCTGCCGCCGCGCTGGCGGCGGCGCCGCCGCCGCCAGCACCGTCCGCCTGCCCGCGCCGCCAGCACCGTCCGCCTGCCCGCGCCAGCACCATCCGCTTGCCACGCCGCTTGCGCCGCGCTTCGCCGCCCGCCCCGCTTCGCCATACGCTGCCTTGCGCCCGCGCTCGCGCCCAGCGCCATCACGCGCCCGTCTTTGCGGCGCATCAACCCGCCCCCCTGCATTGCGGCGCGTCAACCCGCGACGCCCCGCACCGCCCCGTGCTGCCGCGCGTCGCCCCGCGATGCCCAGCGCTGCCCACGCGCTCGCTCGCCGCACCCGCACGCTTCGCGCCTGTGCCGCGGGTGTCGCCGCGCAGCCCGCGTGCCGCCAGCACGCTGCGCCGCCCGGGCGCCGCTGTGCCGCCGCACGCCGCGCTGCCCGCGCTGCCCGCTGCCCCACGCTGCCCACGCTGCCCCGCGCCGCCCTCGCTGCCCCGCGCCGCCCGCGCTGCCCCGCGCCGCCCCGCGCCGCCCAGCCTTGCCTAGCCGCTGGACCCAGGCCGTGCCACCGCGCGCCCAAGTCCAGCCAATCGGCCCAATGGGCCCTTCGGCCCAATGGGCCCTTCGGCCCAATGGGCCGGCTCCAACCGGCCAGGCCCACCAGGCCTAGCCGCCAAAACCGTGCCCTGAGGCGCTGAAAAACTGTGCCTCTCGCCAGCTGCCTAGCCGCCCCGGCTCGCGTCCCTAGGCACCACTTCTTTGACGGTCGGATACGCAACCCGAGGCTACCACGTCAGCCCTAGCCCCTTGTGGCCCTTGGTTATTGGGCTGCCTCCGGCCCAGGCCTTTGGCCCAGACCGCGGCCCAGCACACGGCCCCGACCTGCGGCCCTGCCCGATCCAGTCCCGCCGCCGCCGCCGCCAAGCCGCCAAGCCGCCAACTGCAACTCCTACCGCCGGCGCCTCGGCCACGCGCCGCTCGCGCGCCGCCGCTGACGCTGTTGTTGCCGCCGCTGCCGCCGCGCGCCGCTTCGCCACCACCGCGCCGCTCGCGCTGCCGCTGCCGCTGCCGCCGCCGCTGCCGCCCGCCATTCGCCGATGCAGCTCGCCGACGCCGTTCGCTGACGCCGCCACAAGCGCCTTGCCGACTATCCGTGGAGCATCGCCGACGAATTGAGGACCTCGCGTAGGACCATACCGGGACACCCCCACCGACAAGCGGAACGTGCAGTCCAAGATCTCTGTCCTTAGAGAAGGACGAACGGACCACGCTCCCGCCGTAGGACGTCGACGACGTCCGTCCTGCATCAGCATCTCTCAGAATCCGCCCCCCCGCCCCCGGCGATGATAATGCGCAGAGTGTGCGCAGACCTCCTTGCTGTCAACAGGTGGCATCGATGAGGTGTGTGGCGAGGACATCAGTCAGGCGAGAGAGCAAGCGCTCTGCCTCGTGTGCTTCATGCAATACGCTAATTGCAGCGGCCAATCGCTCGGAGATGATCATGTGTGCCAACAGGAGTGTGTGGAGCTGGTGTAGCAGATGCGATGGTTGGAGTGTGCATAGTCCAACCCGCCATCCGCTGATGTCAACATTGAAGTGCACGACAAGTCTGACTATTAGGCGAGACAATGAGCTCTTCTGCCTCTAGTGCTCCATGCAATCCGCCATTCCCTCGGCCCCTCCTTTGACAGTGTGTGATGCGTGCGAAGAACCGGCAAGCCAAGGTGTTCAATGAGGTAGCATCCATGAGGTGTCAGAGAGAGTTCATGCCAAGAAAGGAAAAAGGAGGTAGGGGTTGGTGTGTGTACTGCGTGATTGGTGAGGGCATCTGCTGTGTGATTTCTCTCGCATAGCTGGTGACAAAGACTAGTTGTGAGAGGGCGGCACCGCATAATGTCCAGCCATACGCACTGAAGCTACAAGTGGGAGCATTTACCTGCACGAAGCATGTCAACTAATACCTGTGAGTCTGACTTTATGACCTTATTGTGAAGGTTTCGTTCCTCATAGAGGAGTAAACCATCACGTATCGCGATAGCCTCTACTACTATATTAGTTTGTATGCTATAAAAAGAAGAAAAAGCAAAGAGAAGACTCCCTATATGATAACGTAGGATCCGATGGCTTGGGTGCTTCCGATGGTTGACGTGGGCTGAATCAGGTCCACTATGGCATTAGTGGACCCAATTTCCACCGCCAGGTGGGCTGTCAGGGTCAACTGCCCTGCCGACGTGGCATCCACATCAGGCAGGCGACCCTGGCACCCATTTGACTCTGTAGCCCACATTTGATTCCAGGCTGCGAGTTTCCTTTGACGGCGAAGGAAGCTTTTGGATCAAAATTTCTAACTAAAATTAAAATTCGTAGGCAATGAACAATACATATAGATGCATCTCGTTGAGACGAACAATTTGGTTGTAAGTTCAATATATTTATAGTATCGGAATCATCAATTTTTTGTGAAATAAAATTTGGATAGACAAACTTACCTCTTGGATTCAATGGCCTCGAATCCAAGCTATAGGGCTCTATTTATGATGTTCTTGTAGTTGATTCCTATACGTTGAGACACTCTGAATCCAATGGAATAAAAATTGGCTCGAGCCAAGCTCTATAGCAAAAGTTATGGCGAAATCGCCAAATTCAAAAGAGAGAGAAGCTCTGGTTATATCTAGGAACTTTTTCACCAGATTGCTCTTTTAAATCAACACATATCCATTGTAGATGTTCCATAGGAGGAGACGCTATAGGAGTCATCGAAACCCATGGGGATGCACGCTGAACGTTTCACATTCCACAGATGAAGCTGGTGCTGTGTGAAGCCCCTCGGGACCACAAGCGAGCTCGAAGATCATCCTTAACTATGCGCACGTAACAGTGGGACCTCCACAAGGGGGGGGGGAGGAGGAGGGTACGCGTGGAGCCATAGTCTGTGCCAGTGATTCAAGCTCGTTAATGGGGCATGACTGCTCAAAGCTTGGACTTGGTGCGACGCACGTGCAGATCTGCACGCGCGGCATCAATGTCAAACTCTGTGTTGATCGTGAAGCGCCGCTGGAAGAGCACGGAACGGTCGTCTGTGTTGCCGACTCGGAGCACGCAGGGTCTTGTTGGACCCTGAGCAGTGTTGACTGGGCATGAAGAAGATGTTGTCCCACAATCGTGCAGCAACCCAGAAGTTCCCGCGGAATGTTTTGGTGCATATTGGGAGAGTATGTACTTCATGGTGGTTAGGACGCCACGTCTCGGGCTCGTGGATCGGATGCAAATACAAACCACGTTCACCAGCCGCGTGAGCGATTCGGACTCGCTGGTGCACTATACTGCTGAACTTATAGAGGAGTGTCGGCGCATTCTAAGGAGATTGCATGACGCGAGGCCTGATGCCGACAGTGACAATTGTAGGCCAGTGTGTTGACGTGTAGTGTCGGGCGAGGGAATTACGGCAAATGCTCATGCTAGCACCCGAGGTACAAGCAGGTTCGCTCAGTAGGTTTGATGCGCTACAGGCATGTCCCCATGAGATTGTGCGAGCAGTAACGTACCAAACGTACTCCTAGGGTTAGCGGTGATGGCGACCTGGCGGTGCAACCGAAGATACTGGATGACGCACACGCACTCCTTCCTTCTCTTCTTCCTCTTCTCTCTTCCCCCTCTTCTTCTTCCTCTCCTTCTTCTTGGGGTGAGATCTGGGGCGACCATAACTGCCAAAATTCAAATTCAAGATTTGAACTGTTATGGCGCCCCTCATGGCCTTCTATAGGGCCATGATGGGCCCTTACAAGAGGGTCCATTATGGGTCTTATGATATGAGGCCCTATTTTAAAACCAAAAACAAAGGAAAATAAACATTTAACCTACGAAAACGAATCAGACGACATGAAAATGATATGAACATGGACAGAACGAAAACGACGAATACGGTAAAATGACAATATAGTGAGCACAGGCGGATGTGCTCTACCTGGAGTAATTGCACCTTGGTGATGGAGGACCATCTCGGAGACGACACGCCGGGGCGTCGTCAGCCATGCCGAGCAGCTTGCGTCGACGCTCGCCACCCGGGGTTTAAGTACTCCGCGTAAGTATGTCTTTTCACTTACGTTTGTTTTCATTTGGTTGTATTACTGGATTTATGGATTGGGCCAATGTTGGGCCCCGTCCTTCGTCTTTCATTTTATTTTTACGTTTGTATTTCAAATTTGTAAGGAGAGGCCGAACCACGTCTCGCGATGGTTCATCCTCTCCCACGTTCACTTGGCACCCATTTTCACTATATAAGGGGATGGCATGCCCAAGGAACATTTGGAGTCATTTGTTGAAGAGTTTTCACACTTTGTCTCCCCTATCGTAGAGCGTAGTGTAGGAGGTTTGGCTAACCTCACCCACGTCGAGATTACTCCGTGGATTAGAGCCCACGTTCTCTCGTCGAGATCACTCCGAGGGAACGTGTTCAAGCGTGCCGTCAAGATCACTCCGGCACGGACAAAGATTCAAGAATGCCGTCTGCGCTTGGTCAAGAAGGCTCCGTCGTTGAGATCACTCCAAAGGAGATCACTTCGTCGTCGACACCGCCTTCCACGGGATCACCGAGAATCCCACTCCAGGCCGCCCAAGGTACCTCGGAACCCCATCTTCTTGAAGGGTTCTTGGGGTTGTTAGTGCCCAAGAACCCGTTCTTGGTACTAATCTCCACCTCCATCAGCCGTCTTCCCCCCCTCCTTCTTCGCCCTGCCACCCAAGCTCGCCCCTCATTCTCTCCATCTCCCCCCTGACCTCGCCTACGACCTCCTGCCCCCGTCCCCGCAATCTCCTTCTCCCTTACCCCATCGTCTCGCCCTTCTTCTCCCCGCTTCTTGAACCATCACTATGCCCACGCCCTTCTACACCCGCCTTCTTGCCCTACCGACTACCCTCCTTCCATACTCCCTTCGTTCTTGGCTCTAACCCTCACCCGTAACTTCTCCACCTTCGCTTCTTGATTCCACGCCATTACCCTCACCCCTCATTCCCGTCCTTTGCCCCTCCTCCCACGTTTCTTTCCATCCTCCGCCACCCATCCTGCCGCCCGTCACCGCTGCGACCGGACCGCCGCCAGCCCGGTCGTTTTCCCCCTTCTCACGCGGCCGTGAGCTGTCGTCCCAGCGCGAGTGCGGCCTCCTTCCCGTGCCGTGCTCATGCCGGCCGCCCCCGTGCCCGCCTGAAGTCGCGAGCTGCGCTCGCGCGGATCGCGATAGAGCCACCGCGACCCCGCGCCCTCCAGTACGCTCGGAGTTCACGCACGCGCGCGCACTTGTCTCACATGCGCACGCACGCGCCCGAGCACCTGCCTGCCCCAGCACCTGTCCGCATCCTCGCCCTGCGCGTGCGGGCGTTCGTCGCTAACGCTGGCCTCCCTGTCTGCTGAACTGCTCATGTCGCCGGTCACCAGGCCGCATCGAGTCACATCGGCTCTCCTACGCTCGGGCTCGCTGGCGATACCACCACGGGATTCATCTTCACCCGGACAGTCTCTTCCCAGTGACTTTATCTCGCCATCAACGACGAGAACAGCCCATCTTCGGTGGGCAAGCGATATCCAGGTTTCATCTCGTCTCTCCTCCATTTTTCCCAGTATTATTACCTGTTGTAGTCTCGTCTTCCACTATCACGTCCTCTACCACCTTTACTCAATTCATCTCACGGATAGGGCTAGCCACTTGTCGAGTGTAGGGTTCATTGTGGTTGATAGGGTAATCCATTGATCTGGACGTCGAACACCTTTGGGCCGTAAAATGCCTCTCAGTGACTGGTTGTCTAGTTGGTCCCACGGGTCACCGGGAGTTTGATCCTGCGATCATTCTCCTCTCACTGACCGGCGTGGCTTACGCTCCTCACCCGTTGATACTTACAGCTGCTCATTCGTTATCTCCATTTCATCCGCTTGCATCTGACGCATTCATTCTTTCCCTGTGACGTAATACGAGCCGATCGATCCCGGCCGATCGTATTACATCACTTGGTGTCTTCTCTTGTGCCTTGACACGCTAGTCGGGCGGGACGCGAGCCGGCAGTGGTGGATGAAGACGATGAAGATGGCTTCGAAGGCGTGACGGCATTCTTTGGGTTGGTGCTCTCCATCAGTTTGTCTACATATTTATCCTTTGTTTCATAAAAAAATATCATATTTTGATATCAATAGACTATTTTGCTGAAATTTGACTCCCAAATCATGATTTCACAACCACATCATCATGCAAAAAATGATATCTGGACATTGTGTTTCAAGAAACGTATGTTTCATATTCATTGCTCCGAATGGGGTGATTTATATTCTTTGGAATCTTCTATTCATAAACCTTACATACATATCTCACTCTCACAACTAATACTGTTTTTCCCCGGCTCTTTGCTCTGAACAGACTCCAAAAGAAAGGTCTTTCTTTTTGAGCTTTGCCTTCCCCCCAAAAGTATCCTTATCAAATAAATGTGCCAACTGTTATAAAAGTCTAGCATTTTGTTTGGATTGAACTCAATTCATCATTGTGCTCAAGTAGCTTACATTTTAGTGATTTGTTTTTTAATTTTGTCTTTTTATCAACACACTTGGCTGTTAAGATAACTAAACAGTTTCTCCCCTTAGAGGCCTGCAGAACAGGGGGCTCGACTTTTTGGCTGGAAGAGTCACTATTAATTGTTTAATTTTTGCCATAATCGATTTAACAACATTTCACTTAGATCTGTTAGGCATATAAGTAGGATTTCTTTTGAGCCAGAATCAAACACTTATTTTCACAGTGATTAAGTATAACAGTGATCAAACCTTGTAAACAGGGCTTACTACTTAAAATTATCTCCCCTAACTTCATACTTTAATATAATATGTTATATACACATTAAAAGGATATGAATCTCATGATTGATTTTTAGACGAGAATTTATGAGTTTTTATGAGGGGGAGCAAAGATGAAATGGATTCAAACTTTTGATGTTTTGTTAGGCAGAAGATAACTAAAACGAACTTCTGATGTCTCCAAGAACATTATCCAAAGGATAACTAAAATGAAGGACATTGTCCAAAGAATAACTAAAATGAACTTATCCCACAGGTAATGTTTGAGTTTAGAAGCACGAGCAGTGTAGAAGTGACAAAGCAAATATGTTGCTAAGTAATGTTATTAGGGTCAAGTCCTTCAGAGTCTTGCAAATATACTCCCCAATGGGAGATTTAATCTTTTGGCTACATCACTGGAAGGTTTGAATGGCTGGATAACTTGTTACTTAAAATATGAGTTAATAGGGGTGAGCAAGGCCCATATCCATATTAGACATGGCTGCTCTGTTCTGTTCATTTGAGACAAAAAAAAAGTTTGCACAAAAGAACCGCATAGGGCCTTGTTCGTTGTCTTGGTTTTTTTTCTAAACACGACCAAAATTCACACATTCGCACAAAACTAGAACCAAATTTGCACAAAGCAAACAAAAGAACCGCACACGGGTCTGTGCGATGTTCTGTTCGAATTCATTTTTTCTGTTTGGAAAACCGAACAGATCAGACAATGCACACAAATTTGCACAAAAAGAACAGAACGACCACGTCTAATCCATATGAATAGATTAAGGAATTAGTATATTTCAGAATGGTGATTAGGGGATGAGGGGATAAATTATGGATATAAAAATGAATGATTGTTGACTAAAAACCAGATGAAAAATAATGATATAGATCATTAGTGTATGTATAAATGTAGAAGGATGAAGGGTCATTGATATAGAGATATATTTTGTGAGAGCGATAAGGTATAGCATAGAAATGATGGAGAGACGAGAATGTAAATTGATAAATATAAATATATAATTATGTAATTAAGTGTGCCAAAGTACATGTGGGAAAGACATGACATTACTTTGAATGTTAAGTAGTATGTGGAAGAAATGGATGAAACTGAATTGAATTGATTAAGACAAAATAGGGGTAAATTGTCAAGTTAAAATTCTTTTTCATTGTTCTTTTTTAGCTCATCTAATAAAGTTTATAAAACCCTAACTTAAGATGTATAGTGATAAGTATGGGTATCGTCCGAGGGAAGCTAATAAGGCAACTCAATTAGTGATCTACATGAATATTTTAACCCTAAATAGGGTTAATATCATCTTCAATGAAGATCAAATCATCCTAAATAGATGAAGAATTCAGAAAAAAAGGTAGAAGCGACAGGAAGTATAGTTCAAGTTAGGATCTCTAAATTGACTTCTTTGATCCAATAAAAAAGATCAAAGGACTCAAGTAGAGCGATTAAGAGACAAAATTCAGTTTTCGTTTGTTTTGTTGAGAGTGGAATCTAAACTGACTCCTATCTCACAGCTCTAATTCAATCTTCCCTAGAAATTAAACATTTTTTACTTAACTTTTCTTGTTCTTAATTTTGCAAGTGGAATAGTTAGATCAATTCAATACCCACTCCACTTAATCCTAATAAGGGCCTGTACATGCCGTTTAAGACACGGGATTTACAATTTCATACCAAGAGGAGGAAGAATAAACACAAAATTTACTAACACATAATCCAAATTACACTTAAGTTCTAATACAAATACCATGAAGTAAAAAATACCAAATGCAGTTGATCCGGGCTGGTTCTCCACTCTGTCTTGCCGCTGTAAAAGAGACCCTTCTAGAATGACCTCTTCGACTTGAATATATGATTTTATAATTAGGTTAAATGGTAAAAATTACCATTTTACTTCCAATAAGTAATTCCATTTTATCCATTGATGCAAACATGACTGAATGATCCAACATAAAAACAGAAAGAGGAGGTTGAGATGAGCAAGCCCATAAATTTTGTGCACAATCTGACTTCAGGATTAAGAGTTTTTAATAAATGAATATTAAGCTATCATAGTCATTGGATCAATCGTCATTTGTGTAATTAAATTTCTCATTACACACAATCTTGTGTTGCCTCCTGATTGGCTGGCAAAAGTTAAGGATATTTTGGCGCCCCCTCTCTTGGTGCGCCACATATCCCCCTCCTGAAATTAAGAGAAAAAAATGAAAAAAAATTAACTAAATACATTTCAAAATGCACATACCTGTGTGTTTTTACCGCTGTCACCTCCTGTGTGTGCATCTTTGTATGCAGCCAACGGGAGGTGCACTTAGCGCCCTCAAAAAAGATGCATCTACGAATTGCATTTAAGACGTTGGATTATCTTCTGATGGTCGAGATTTGGCCAAATGGCGTGCAAAATCAGTTTATTAGAGTTTTCCACAAAAGTCCCTGCTTTCGTTCATGCATACAAATGGATGCCGCCCAAAAGTAATTGTACATATGCCTCTCCTCTTTCTCTCTCCTCCATATTTCTCTAAAAAAAATAAAAAAGTACAGATTATTTCTATAAAAGTCTCAAACTATTTTTAATTTTATCGTTACGCATGCAATGCATGATCGAGCGCTGTTTTAAGGCCATATTTGCAACCAAAATTTCAGACAAGTCCATCTGCCTTTAGAAATTTATTCAAACTACTATTTGCTTTATATTTTTATCTTTTTTCTATTTATAAAATTCATTTATTCTTTGAATAAGTTCCCAAAAAATTCACTGAAATTCCAGGAAAAATCTAGAGATTTCACTAGTTTATCCAACATTAATTAGCATTAAAAGTAATTTTTAAACCTGCCATTTCCATTTAAATATATTAGTTCAGGCTCAAACAATCTCCCTTAAATTCATAAATTAAAATAAAATTGGGGTAAAAATCAGAGTTCACTTGGAACATTAATTAACATGTAATATAGGATAACAACCCTATTTTCAAATCTTTAAATGTATAAAATTTGCTAATTACTTGGGTTAAGCACAGATGTTAGGGTGTTATCATGGACGAGATGAATGAATCTATATGAAGGGTGTTTAAAAGAATACCAAAATGGTTGTGTTAATACCAAAACTTATCTCTCTATATTCCACTTGGATAAATAATTTTTTTGCTGTAGATGAGCTACTCCCCTTCTCTTATATGTTTAAATTTAAATTAATGACTAGAGTAAAAGGAAACTTATAGTATCATCAAACCACATTGTTTTTACATAGGTGCAAGTGTCTATAGTATCATCAAACAACATGTTTTCAGCCCAAAAGTACAATGTATATTCTTAGTAATCATGTTCTGTAGTTGGGTTGTTTTGAGTTGGTAATGGTTTTCTCTCCGTTGATCTATATTTTTTATTGCATTTGTTTAAGTATAATCATCTAATTCACAGATTATTACTCTCTTACTTTTGTACTATGAATATCTGCTAGCCTATATCCTTAGAGTTTCTAAATACCAACTTGATGCCACATTGTCAAAATGATTTTATTGTAATTAATTACAATACCACATTTACTTGAATTTAAATCCATGTATATTCTTATCTTCAAATATGTTTGATATCTCATAATGCATTGAATTTAAAGACCAAAAAATTTAGTTAAAGGACTGTCTCGCTCTGACAATCTAATTTGTGATGCCACGATGACACTTTTTAATGATGATTAGGGCAACCAATCATTGGAGTCAATCCAATAAATTAACTCACAAGAATCAAATTTTAAATACATAAAATGATATAAATAAATCTCTAGAAGATACTATGTCTTTATACTTTGTTATATTGAAAAATTCCATATAAATACTAAAAATGAAAATAAATAATAATACCATTATCAAGAGAGATGAAACCATCCTAACTTTTTTTCACACATAGTTGTTCATCTTAATGGACAGAAACACATAAAATTCATGAGACTAATGTAATACTTATCGTGTTAAGGAGAAAAAACCCAAGTGTAGGTGGCAGGGTCATGCATGTAGTGGACTTGCAAGGACAGAAAGCTTGGCATGATTAATAGGAATGGGTCAGGGATCACACAATTTGAGATAATGGTGTGATAGAGCTGATGATGTTGTAGAGCCAATATCATTAAAGCTTTGAAAGAGATAATAGAGTCACTAGAGTGGATAACTTGATGACATGAAGGAGCCAATAATTTGGCATGTCTAATGACATCGAAAAACCAATGACCTGGTAGAGCTGATGCCATATAACAACCAATACTGTATTAGAGTTGAGATGTTGGGTTCTATGGCCTTAATCAATTCAAAAACAATAGGATCATTGTGGAAAATACAAAGCCCTGATCAAATCACCTATGCAACAATGGAATCCATGACTTTTGGTTCCCTCTAGAGCGACAGGTTGAGCTTTTCATGTTTTAACCCTCTATATGCATCCACATGATCCATAGCACATTGAATCTCCTTCCACTTATCACCATGTTATAACTCCATTATCGTCCTTATACTATCTTGATCGCATTGGGAGTGGAGAAGAGCTACGGGAGAAGGAAGAAGAAGGTTGTGGCCCTAAAATATTTTGTCATGGGTGAATTTTTTCATATTTTGTCTTTATTAATCTGAGTAGGTATGTTTACTAAAACACGCAATCATTAAGTATAATTTTGACATGCAAAAGACAAGTTGCATGTGACCCTCTAGGCGCATTTATTAAGTTAGTTAATGATTGTAATGGTTTAATAACCTATGTTGGGCTTCTAAACTAATTAAATATATCTTCATATATATTTATTAGTCATGGATTAACATAACTCAATTCATAGGTAAGAGGGTTTTGATTAATATATGTCGCTATCACTATATGTTAGGCCCCTAACTAGGCGGCATTCCCTGCCCAGAGGCCTGCGTGCTTATTAGGAGGGCGTGTCTGTTGTATTTCGGCTCACGGCATTTTTAAGGACTGAGTCATAATGGGTAGCGATGCCCAATACCTGATCTTTCTGGCCATTGCCACTATTGATGGTGATTCACGGCAGACTGAGCACGTGCTCCTTGGCGCCCAAGGTAGGACAAATCAGGTACAGTCCGCGCGTGCCACGCGTGCGGGCTGAATGGTGTGTGCGCGCACGCACCAAGCGCCGCGCACCAATGCCAAGCGCCATGCGCGGGCGCCAACGCTACCCGCCAGCGCTGAGCACTGCGTGCGGGAGCGGCAAGCGATGCGCGCGGGTGTGGGACGCGCAGGTCGGGCGGCGTGCTGCGGGTGCAGTGCGCGGAGTTGTGCAGGGTGCCGCGCAGCGGCCGCGCGAGCAGCGTGCACATTGCGTGTGCGGGGCGTGGGGCTGGGAGACATCCAGCCAGGAGACTAAGGCATGTGGCGCACTGAGAGCGCCGAGACGGCACAGCGGGCACGTAGCACTCCTGCGGGTAGTGATGGGTGTGTAGCGCCCACATTGGGGGCGTCGAATGCAGCGGCGTTACGCAGACATGGGTACCGGTGGCGTGTGTGATTGTCAATGGAGGGGTAGCGTGTGTGATTGCCAGACCCGCGGGCGCGCAGCGCGCAGCCCGGCACACTTGTGTAGCGGCAAAGCCGGCGCGCGCGCACAGAGCGGCGGCCTTGAGGCGGTGTGTGACATTACCTCGGTGTAAGGCGCCTCATCTCGTTCGTTGTATCACCCCTCGTCTTCCCCCATGTAATTATCCCCAATGATTATGTACTCTTTATGATATAAATGCAATGACCCTATTCACTGACGGTGCCTAGCACCACCATCTCCTCTAACCCCTTTTATGCAATCTTAAGTAATTGCAAAAGCTTCCGAGGGGAGAGCTCGAAAGCCTCAAGATGACGGGCAATCCGAGGGAATACGTGGGCCAATTTGTGTCCATAATCTGGAGGATAACCGACATGTCTGAGGCGGACAAGCTCTACCGCTTCACGAAGGGCCTTCCCCACTGGCTCCAGACAGAGCTGGAGAGGAGACAATGCAGAGATTTGAACTCGGCCTACAAGGTCGTGGAAAGCACAGAGCTCAACCCCGTTAGACCAGTCAAGACAGAGGACAGACCTATGAAAGGGAATAAGCTACGCCGAGAGCGTGGCGAGGCACCAAGAGCACCAAGCAGTCAAGGCCTGAAAAGGAAATTCAAGCAAGGCCATGGCAAGAGCCGAGACAAGGGCAAGAGCCTGAGACTGTGGAAACAGAATCCAGGCAGTGGGGGCAACAAGTTAACTTGTTTTGCTTGCAGAGGACCCCATTTCATGAAGGATTACCCAAGAGGGATGGCAGCGCCACAAACGTAAATGCTATGGTTGTGCCGCCGTCCCAACCGGATGTTCTCGTGGGAAGCAGTACGGTGACCCTAAATCCCTTACAGTGCTTAGCAGCACTACAGGGGGGTGCCCTAGTCTAGTATGAGGGTCTGAACCTCTTGCACGTCCCGGTACTGATCAACGGCAAACCCTCCATGGCCATGGTCGACACGAGGGCGACGCATAACGTCCTCGCTGAGAAAGAAGCCAAGAAGCTCGGCCTGAAGGTATCCCCAAGTTCGGAGAAGACAAGGCCGTCAACTCGGAAGCCCGAGACATCGTTAGCGTGGCCAAAGGGGTGTTGCTGCAGGTGGGAACGTGGGAGGGCCGGACCAACTTCATGGTGTCCCCCATGGATGACTTCACGGTTGTCCTGGGTCTCGACCTTCTAATGGGTTCACGTGCTGTCGTGTTCCCCCAGTACCGCGGCATCCTGTTCCCAGATGGATCTCACCTATGTTTCGTGAGGGACCAAGGGGCCTAGAAACTGCGGAACACCGTACTCTTGTCCGCCATGCAAATCAAGGACGGATTGAGGAAGGGGGAAGAGACCTTCCTCGTCACCATTCGAGGGCCGACACCTCGGAAAAAGGGTGAAAGGCAGGGGTGCGCACCAGCCCGTTTGGTGACACTTAGTTGGGGTGACGACGACAACAACAACCCCGGTGTAGCGGCGGGTGGACTACTGGGGCCAATTGCGGATGTACTGCGGGAGTTTGTCGGGGTGATGCCCGTGCAACTCCCCGCGAAGCTGCTGCCCAGGCGGGATGTGGACCACGAGATCGAATTACTCCTTGGAACACGTCCTCCTGCATGGGCACACTACAAGATGCCCCCTGCTTACCTGGAAGAGCTGAGGAAGCAACTCCAAGAACTGCTGGAGAGCAAGTTTATCGAGCCGTCCAAGGCTCCCTTCTGCGCCCCGGTTGTTTTCCAAAAGAAGAAGGACGGGTCGCTCCAACTTTGCGTGGACTACCGAGCGTTGAACAAGGTAACAGTGAAAAATAAATATCCTGTACCAAATGCTAAAGAGCTGTTTGACAGGCTCGGTGAGGCTCGCTACTTCTCACGGATGGTTTGAAGAGTGGGTACCACCAAGTGTGGATCAAGGAGGGAGATGAACCGAAGACGGCCTGCGTGACTCGCTACGGATCTTTTGAATTTTGCGTGATGCCTTTTGGGCTCACGAACGCTCCTGCTACGTTTTGTTGCCTGATGAACAATATTTTTTGGGATTATATCGATGATTTTGTTGTTGTGTACTTAGATGATATTCTCGTATACAGCCAGAGCTTGGATGACCATGTGAGGCACCTGAGTAAGGTGATGACCAAGCTGAGAGAGCACGAGCTCTACCTCAACCCAAAAAAGTGCAAGTTCGCCTTGTAGGAGATTGAGTTTCTTGGACACCTAGTCGGGAAGGGAAGTATGCGCATGGATCTCTCGAAGGTAAAGGCCATCAGAAATTGGACGGAGCCGAAGGGATTACTCCCGGAAGTTTATCAAAGGCTTTTCCCGACTAGCTGCCCCTTTAACGCACTTGTTGAAGAAGGATGTGAAGTGGCAGTGGACAGACCGGTGTCAAAGAGCATTTGATAAGCTGAAGAGTGCAATCTCCAGCGAGCCGGTGCTCTGATTGCCCAAGTTTAACAAGCGAAATGAGGTACACACTGATGCTTCTGATTTCACCCTTGGTGGTGTCTTGATGCAGGACGGACACCCCGTGGCCTACGAGAGCCGCAAGCTGAACGACGCAGAAAGGAGGTACTCGGTACATGAGAAGGAAATGACGGCAGTGGTCAATTACATGAGAGTCTGGCGCCACTATCTCCTCAGAGGAAAATTTGTGGTCTACACCGAGAATGTGGCCACCAACTGCTTCGAGTCCCAGAAGAAGCTGACCCCGAATCAAGTGAGATGGCAGGACTTCTTGGCGGAGTTTGACTTTGACTTGAAGTACAAGCCGAGGCGCACCAACCAAGTGGCCGACGCCCTAAGCCGCAAAGAACCAGAAGTGTTCGTGGCCGCACTTTCAACAGTCCAAGGAAGCATCCTCGATGAAATCAAGTTGACACTAAAAGATGATCTAGAAGTTGTTCGCCTGCTGAAGCGCATTGCTGTGGGCGAGACAAGGAGATTTTGGACTGAGGACGACATCATATACACAAATGGGAAGATGCGCGCCAAAAATACGAAGCTCGCATTGAGAAAGCCCGTGAACCTGCGGCCTTCCAATTTGCGCGCGACTATCATGCTCGCATTGAGAAAGCCCGTGAAGCACTTGAGCGTGCTGCTCAAAGAATGAAGAAGTAGGCCGACCAGCACAGAAGGGTTGTAGAGTTCCAAGTGGGAGATAAGGTTTTGTTGAAGACCAACGCGCAGATGTTGAAGACGAAGCAGGCAAAGCAACGTCACAAGGGTCTGGTACACGGCTATGATGGACCTTTCGAAGTGGTGGCAAAAATTGGATGGGTTGCCTATCGACTCAACATTCCTCCTCGGCCGGCAGTCCATCCGGTCTTCCATGCGGTTCTGAAGAAATATATACCAGATCCCGAAGACGTGGCGAGGAACTAGCCCCAACGTGCACCACCAAATGTGCGGGCGCACTTCGACCAAGAAGTAGAAGCTATCCTGGCGAAGCGGGAAATTGACCTGGGAGGACGTCATGATTGCTATCACAAGATCGAGTAATCAAGTGGAAGAGCAGACAAGAGGAATCAGCCACCTAGGAGTGCGACTCGGACTTATGGCAGTTCGAGGACCTACTGCGATCATATGAAGCGGAGCAGCGGGCGTCGACGAGGCCATCGACAATTTCAGGTGGCGGGGTCATGTTAGTCCCCTAACTAGGCGGCATTCCCTTCCCAGCGGCCTTTGTGCTTATTGGGAGGGCGTGTCTGTTGTATTTTGGCTCACGACATTTTTAAGGACTGCGTCATAACGGGTAGCAATGCCCAATACCTGATCTTTCAGGCCATTGCCACTGTCGATGGTGATTCACGGTAGACTGTGCATTTGCTCGTCCACGCATAAGGCGAGACAGATCAAGTACGGTCCGCGTGTGCTGGACGCGCGGGCTGAATGGTGTGTGCGCGCGCGCACCAAGCGCTGTGCACCAATGCCAAGCGCCATGCGCGAGCTCCAACGCTACCCGGCATCGCCGAGCGCTGCGTGCGGGAGCGGGAAGTACTGCAAGCGGGTGCGGGCTGCGCAGGCCACACGGCGTGCTGCGGGTTCAGCGCGCGAAGTTGTGCAGGGTGCCGCACAACGGCCGCGCGGGCAGCGCGTGCATTGCGTGTGTGGGGCGCGCGGCGGGGAGACATCTCGCCAAGAGACTAAGGCATGTGGCGCACTGAGAGCGCCGAGATGACATATCAGGAGCGTAGCGCTCCAGCGGGTAGTGCTGGGCGTGCACTGCCCAGCTCAGGAGCGTCGAATGCGGCGGCGTCGCGCAGACGGCGCGCTAGAGTGTCAACATGGGTGCCGGTGGCATGTGTGATCGTCAAGGCAGGGGTGGCGTGTGATCGCCTGGCCCGCGGGCGCACGACGCCTTGCCCGACGCACTTCTGTAGCGGCAGAGCGAGCGCGCGCGCGGAGCGGCAGCCTTGAGGCGGTGTGGCGACATTATCTCGATGCAAGGTGCCTCGTCCCGTTCGTTGTATCACCCCTCGTCTTCCCCCATGTAATTATCCCCAATGATGATGTATTCTTTATGATATAAATGCAATGGCCCTATTAAGTGACGGTGCCTAGCACCACCATCTCCTATAACCCCTTTTATGCGATCTTAAACAATTGCAAAAGCTTCCGCTGCAAGAGATCAAGGCTGCTCAGTGTTTTGCTCCAAGCACTGAGGCCAGCACATGCCAATTCCGAGCAAGAAACCTAGCTCGAGATTTGACCGTGTGACACTATACCTAAGAGGGGGGAAATTGGGTACATTAATCGTTTTCTTTCCTTGTTTGGTTCTAAGAGGGTATTTTGTCTATCTAGTGGAATTGAGATAGGAATTGACTGCATTTTTAATACAGGTTATGTTGGAAGGAGGGCGATGAGAGAGAGAGCTCGAGGAGAGAGAAAATGGAAGAAGATAGGAGTTAGGGTTTCTCTCCTTGATTGATGTGATGTTTACATGCAGCCCGTATATAGGGCACTTGAGAGAGAGAGGAGAGAGAATGATGGATGGGCTAAATATAGACCCAATAAGAGAGATATAAATAGTGAGAGATAGAGAGAGATGAAGTAGGCCCATAATGGCCTACACGGGTAGGCCCTTATCGGGCCTACCTCCTATACTCTAACACTCCCCCCCAAGCTGGAACATGGACATCCATGTCCAGCTTGAAACATGGAGTCGAGGGGAGGTAGAGATGACGCCGCCGCAAAATTGAGATCCTGCCGGAAGAGAGGATAACGCCGCCGAAAGTGAGGAGACGCCAGAGAGGATGTTGACTCCGCCGCTGATTGGTGATGACGTCGGATGACGATGGCGGGTGGTCCGCCGGATGAAGATGGCGGGTTCTCCGCCGGATGGTGATGGCGGGGTGGTCCACCGTATGATGATGGCAGGTGCTCCGTCGAGTGGTGATGGCGGGGTGTCCGTGAAGCGGAAGGGCTCGTCCTTGGAAGACGGCCACGATCTGGAGAGCAGCGACTCCGACGGCGCCTCCCGTAGCTTCTATAGGGGCGCGAGCCAGGAGCCACCGTTGAGAGAAAGCGAATCCTCGAGCTTCTCCGCGATCTCGAGAATGAACGAATCGGACAGGGCTGGGAACACAGCGGGGCGGCATCTACTCCCTCGGTGGCGCCGCCAGTGAACACCGCTGGCCGCAGCGGCGGGACGGGGGAGGGAGGAGGAACCGCAGCAGAACCCCGCCATGGCAAAAGCAGGGTGTGAACCCCTGCACGGAGAGATCGCCGGAGGGATCGCCAAAGATGTGCGAGGATGGCGGCGTGCAGGAGATCACAGTTAGGAGAGAGACCGTAGGCGATGATGTGCTGTCAAGATGTAGGAGACGGCGGCGGTTGGAGAGGTCGCCAGAGATGCAGGGCGGCAGAGGGGAAAACCTCCGCCGCCTGGACGTCGATGCGGAAGAGGGGCCCTAGGTCATCGACCTATGCTCTGATACCATGTTGGAAGGAGGCCAATGAGAGAGAGAGCTCGAGAAGAGAGCAAACGGTGGAAGATAGGAATTAGGGTTTCTCTCCTTGATTGATGTGATGTTTACATGCAGCCCTTATATAGGGAACTTGAGAGAGAGAGGACAGAGAATGATCGATGGGCTAAATATAGGCCCAATAAGAGAGATAGAGATAGAAAGATATAGATAGTGAGAGATAGAGAGAGATGAAGTAGGCCCATAATGGCCTACACGGGTTGGCCCTTATCGAGCCTACTTCCTATACTCTAACAGGTTAGGTCTAGTCCCTTCTTTCCTACGGATATCTTTGCTTGAAGTTAAATAAAACTTATCCTGAGTTCCAAGCTCCCCAAGTGAATTCTCAAGAATAAGGTTACAAGCAGATATCAAATAAACAAAAATTTGGTGAAGAATGTTTGACTAACTTGCCCCGCTATCTATGCTTTTATCTTTCACCTCCTCTTCTGAACACACAGGTCAACTTCACTATCCCCTGAGCCACAGTGAATCAGGATATCACAACCTCAGTGTCTGACCACATAGATTTCTGTAGTGGCCCCCTAAGCCTAGTGTAGGAAACTCTAACAATAACCACATACCTATAAAGATAATATGATCGCATTAAAAATTAATAATCATAATGATGTGAAACGACGACGGCCGGGATCGATCGGCGCATTTCACGTCACAGGATTATGATGCAAATGTATGGGATGTAAGCTGAATGATGAGAAAATACGAATGAGCAGATAAGGACTTGACAGATAGCGACGTCGACCGTACCGATCAACAAGAGAGGAGTGATCCTAAGATCAAACTCCCAATGACCCGCTGGACCTACTAGACGTCTACTAAGTGAGGGGCGTCTAACAGCCCTGGAGCGTTCGGCGTCCAAGTCGGATGACAGTCCGTCTACCACAAGAATCCCTACGCTCGACAAGGTGGCTAGTCCTATCCGATGATGTTCGAGAATATTGCGGTAGCGGACGCGATAGGGGAAGACGAGACTGTCAAAGATAATAATACTGGAGTTTATGGAGGTGAGACGAGACTGACCTTTGTATCGCTTAGTCCAAGGCGTCCAAGTCGTCGAGCGGATGCTTAGTGTCGGATCGTGCGGGCGAGTGTCGTTGACGAGGGCGAAACCGGGTGTGGACGGTGCGGTCATAACTACCAGCAGAGAGCTGAGTCCACGGGTGGCGTGTAGCAAGAGTCGGAGCAGTGGGCGCACAAGGCGCGCGCTTGGCTGGCGCACGGCGCAGCCGTGTGGGCGGGCAAGACAGCGAACCAAGTATCGTGGGAATAGTCGTGTGGGTGGGGCAGAAAACCAAGAAATCGGTTATGGCGTAGAGGGCGGGAGTCAAGAATTCAAGAAAGATGAGGGCGATGGGAGGGTGAAGGGGAGGACGAAGGGGAATCAAGGTTATATGGTGAGATCAAGAAATCAAGAAATCAAGAAATCAAGAAATCAAGAATTCAAGAAATCAAGAGGAAAGAAAGGTGGACGATCAAGAAAGGCAAGGGGAGGCTGTTGGGAATCAAGAAACGATGGGGAAAGGAGGGTGGGCGATCAAGAAAGGCAAGAGGAGGCGGTTGGGAATCAAGAAACGATGGGGAAAGGAGGGTGGGCGATCAAGAAAGGCAAGAGGAGGCGGTTGGGAATCAAGAAACGATGGGGAAAGGAGGGTGGGCGATCAAGAAAGGCAAGAGGAGCTGGTTGGGAATCAAGAAACGAAGGGGAAAGGAGGGTGGGCGATCAAGAAAGGCAGGGGTAGGGGGAGGGCGATCAAGAAAGGCAAGAAGAGGTGGTTGGGCGATCAAGAAGGGCAGGGGAAGGGGAAAGGGTGTTCAAGAAAGGGTAGGGGAAGCGGTTGGGCGATCAAGAATTTCAAGAAAATGGAGGATGAGAATGGGTGGCATTTAAGAATCGGCGGGAAAGATCACGAAATGGGGTTAGATGATCAAGAAGCGAGGGTGAAGGGGTGGCGTCCAAGGAAATGTGGGCGAGATGGGCTGGATGAAGGAGAAGGGGGTGGGGGTGGATGTGGTGGAAGGTGGACCAAGAACCTGGCTGGCGTCGGGTTCTTGATGGTCGGGGCAATGCTCCCTCAACAGAGCGGATTCTCAGCTTGGTCGCGGCGTCGATGATGTTGAGGAACCTCCAAGAATTCCCAGAGTGATCTCGACGGAGACTCTTCTCAGCCCTGAAGGACAGCGACTTCTTGAAAATCTTTAAACTGTGCCGGAGTGGTCTCGACGGCACACTTCAGCACGATCCTCCCGGAGTGATCTCGACGGAAGAAACGTGGGCTCTACCCACGGAGTGATCGCGACGTGGGGTGGGGTTAGCCAAACCCCCTACACTAGAACTACGATAGGGGGAAGATCAATTGTAACTCAATTTTCAACAATGACTTCCCAAATGTTCCTTGGGCATGCCATCCCCTTATATAGGGACGATGGGTGCCAAGAGAACGTGGGAGAGGACGAACCGTCGCAAGACGTGGTTCGGCCTCTCCTTACAAATTCAAATATAAACATGAAAATAAAAGGAAATGACGAAGGACGGGGCCTAACACTGGCCCACTCCATAAATCCAGAAATATAAGAAAACAAACATAAATGAAAATGCATACTTACCCGGAGTACTTAAACCCCAGGTGGCGAGCCTCGGCACGAGCTGCTCGGCGTGGCTGTCGTCGTCCCGCCACGTCATCCTCAATCTGGCTCCTCGTCTTCGCGGCGTCATCCTCGAGATGGTCCTCCATCACATATACACATAGATGAGTGCACCTTCAGTTGTTTATTGAGTTTAAACTTTTCAGCCTAAATTTAGCTATTTAATTTTTATTTGTTTGACTATTGACTTTTAGTTCTAAATAGTCAATATGTTGATCACATATATACTATTGACTTTTGACTTTTGAAGATCACCTTCAAAAGAGCTTCACGACTAATCCATAGTTTCTTTTTTATTTCCTCCTTTAAAACCCTATTAAGAATACCTAAAAGTTTTGAATTCGTTTTATTTCTTTCTTAATTCTATTTGTCTCCTTTCACTTCCTTTCTTTATCCATAATTTTATTTTCACTATCTGGATTATAAGCTCACATTAATTCAAACAAACAATTACCTTCAAGAAGAAACTTTCAATTCATGAGTTCCAAACTTATTTATCTCATATTCAACTTCCACGATTTCTTCCTCCACATAGACTTAATAAAACTTGATTCAAATCCAATTTATTTCTTTACAAGCTAGGATCATTTTAAGCTATTTCAACATCAAATAAACCTCAACAAGTTTCAGTTCAATACCTTTTAAATATTCCTTTAATAAAGTTTGCAGAAATTTCATTAAGCTTTTCAAGAACATTTATTTCATAATTTCTAATGAGTAGTCAAGAAGGTAGGTCTTGTGCATCAAAAAAACTTTATAGCAATGCAATTTTCTTTCTTTTAATAACTTATATAAATATAAAATACTTTTTCTACTGATTGCGATGTTGTAACTTCATTATGGGGATGTTAGACGGTTACGGAAGTTAAATCAATACCTTGAAAAGGTTTGAGATTGTAAATAAAAAAAGGGTAAGAGTTTCTTGGGGCCTACATCAATACCAAAAAACTACATTCAAAGCTCCTTACTCACTGTTTCAAAATGGTACGAATGTCCCCTTCCATAAATGCTCAAACCTTGAATGAGATAGTGGTACTTTCTTTAAGAATTTTTGCAGCTTTTAGCACTGCATTCTACAAAGATAAGAAAAAACTTTGAAGTCATTACGCACTCATTCTCAAGAACTCAAAACATGGAGGGGGTTCAAGGATACAACTCAAAGATTGACACCTCCTTGGTGCATTGCTATGTCCCTCTGTGTTGTCATTACATATTTGCAGGTCATCCAAGAACTAGAAATGCGAGAGAAATAATAATATTGGAAGAGGAGGCCTATCCAAAGAGGGAGAGATGGAAGAAAGCAATGCTAGAACACATGCTATGTGCCTGATTCTATTTATCTTGAAAGTATATTAATAAATAACACCTATTCATTTAATTTAGGTATTGTTGACCCAACATAAAATGAATGGATCGATTTATTATTTCGACATCTATGCCCGCCATATTAGTCTTCATGAAAATATGGAATAAAAATTCTAAGATTCTTCATTTCAATTAGACCAACTTTTATGTTAAGATGAGTATTCATCCCACCTATCTTATCCTGTAGAAAATATTTAACTAATTTACTTAGAGTGTACGCAAAAACAGGAACCATACACAGGTCAATGTTTTTGACTTGCCAAATAAATTTCAATTTTTTCTAAAACTTTGGGATTTGGTAAAAATGAAATAAGAGGTTGACGACCCAATTGTGTAGTCAGTATTTTCAGTTTAACCTACCAATTATGGGGCTATTTAGGGATATATTTCACTATTTTTGATATGAATAAATCCTCATATGATGTTATAACTAACGATAAACAAGGAATATTTGTATCACACTTCTGCAAGCAATATCTCGAATCGAGATATTGGAAACATCTTATAGATATTGGATTTTATTTTGATGATGCCCTAAAGAATTTTTATGCAATCAAGAAATTAATTTGAATGAATACAAAAACAATACCACAATCAGGACAAAAGACATCTTATGGATCCCTTAGCGACGTGGGCTCAATATAGAGTCATCTGCCTTAAGTTTAAGAGAGAACATCTGATGGAATACAATCCAGAAAACTCCTTAACAAAATGAAACTAAAATATCACAGAACTATTTATCTGATGATTTCCCGATGGATCCATACTAAATAAGCTGACCAATTAGGAATTGGATGAGGGACCATCCCAAAATGACTGTACGAGTCTCGTGTAAATGAAGAAATATATATACGGAATAATGAAATAAAATTTTGGTTAAATTGAAGCGTTGTTTCTCTTGATTATAATTTTGCCTCTTTTTTTCACATCGCTTACATCTTCATTCAACAAGCCTTAAACCCTAATCATCGTACCTTGTGGAGATGACGTGTACTCATTAGTTACTAAGCTATTTGAGTGAGTATCGAGAGATAATGATATGAAGTAATATAAACAATTATAATCATGCTTTAATAAGAATTTTGGAAATATTAATATGTGTAGCAAATAGTACGGCTAGAATAAGATGAATAAAAGAGAGATTAAGGTGAGGAAGACGTGAAGTCATGATAGGAATAAAAGATTAATAAGTGAAGAAAAATGGAGGAATAGGTGAACTAGGATTTTTGATGGAATGGAGATAAGACAACACGTAAGATGAAGATGATTGAACGGAAGTGGTGATGGTATTTAATTGGAAAATGAAGAGATAATGACATGGATCTAACCTAATAAGTATCATGGAGATGAATCATGGTTAGGCAAGACAACTTACCATTTGTTCTAGGTTCTGCCAATGACATGATAATTTGACAATTGCAACAAAGCCTCTCCTTTTTGTTGATTGACCCTAACCAGGCACTCAGAAGACCAGGAGCACTTGAACCTCACTCTCTTTCAATCAACCAACCAAGGTATAAAGAAATTTTCAAATATATGTTTACACAGATTGGGGGCTCATCTTATTGTACCAACTATATGAATGGATATAGAAGAGAAAGATAGATATGCCCTTAAAATTCAGCTCAATCAGCTTTCTGGATCATTAGATAACAAGCTTTGACATTGGACTATTCATACCATTGATTTAATGTAAATTTTTTTCTCTCTCCTTATCCTCGTGCGCCCATTATGTCAAGACTAGGCATATTCCTCAACCTGTCTGAAATTTCCAATCATGGCACATATTTAAATATGCTATTCAAGATCAACAGCTTTCAAAGCAGCACATGTACCTGCATCGAAAAAAAAAAGGAAAATAATATTCCTTCAAATAATAGTGAGTGTGTTACATGGCACTGTGTCAGGATGCACCTCATCCATGCTTTAGATAACTTTTGTCAGTCTCACATGAACATGTCCGCATCATGTATATGTGTGGGCCCATGTGTACACAATAATGATCTGGTCATATGACATGCGTCAGGTGCTGCCATTCTTACTTTTTACAGTGGAAAAGTTTTTAATCTCTCCTTTCCTTAACCTTTGTATCAAACTTACTACAAATTTAGTTTGGTCTTTTTGTTGGGCCATGTCACCACTAAAATAAAAAATAAAGATTTGTTAGTCCACCATTAATTTGTATGGCTTCTACGATTGCAATGCCATAATGGCATCTTTTCAAAATGATATTTTGGTTACACTATCAAGAGAAAAATAATACTCAAGAAGAAATCACTTATGAAAGGCTTTTGTGGTGCCCATCGTTCTTCATTTTCTCATTGGACAACCTCCTGTCTCAATGCTACCCAAAAAAGTATTGAAAACCTGCATGAATTAATCACAGAAAATATGAAACATAAACATGAAGTTGACGTGATGAAGACTGTGTGAATACAACTAGAGGAAGCCCTTTTGGCTGGGTCCTAAACACTTCATAAAGGAATAAACATGATGGTAAGCATATTCCATGTAAGGTGATTTAATCCGCATTATAGGTTTTAATTGAAAGTTATTTTATAATGCTGTTATGATTCCTATTGCACCTACCTTTTTTGGATTTTTCTCATAGCCATTAGAAATCAAATAAAATAATAGGGAATCTTCTGGAATAATTATGGATCAGGCACATGAAGATGGGGATAGAAGAATATCCGATAACCTAGACATTCCTAAATTCTGGACACAAGAAACTAGGATTTTACAGAGAATAATCTTATTTATCCCTTGTACCCATCCATAGCACCTCAACTATAAGTGGAACTTCTATAAATGTGAAAAAATATGTTTCCACTCAACTCTAGATTATTCAATTTCATGTATGCTCTAGCGTGTGTCCTCAAGTCCATGGATAGTAGTATTACTAATCCTCCTTCTGGGTCAAGAATTAAATGACTTGGGATCCAGAACGGACAGACAATGCCTCTTGAAAAAAATGATTTCTCTTGATGAGTGTCAGTGCAAAGTTGAGAACCAACGACAATCCATAAGCTCCCCAAGGACTTACTGAATTATTGCATTTTCTATGTATTGTGACATCTAGTTGAGCTTGTTATACTTCATACTATTAAATAACAATATTTGGATCGCATCTTATTTATTGCCACTTCTTCTCCACTTCCTGGATGATTAACATGTCTTAGGATAGGATGTTGCATTGTATTTTCCTTTTTTGTACCATTTCTTCTGATCCTCAACCTCCCTTATCATTAAATTAAATTTAATTACATTTCTCAATGTCACAATCTTCTCATCCATCAATCTCTCCCTCTCTCTCTTTCTCTCTCTCTCTCTCTCTCTCTCTCTCCCTCTCTCTCTCCCTCTCCCTCTCTCTCTCTATCTATCTATCTATCTATTTTTTTCTTTTAGATTGGTATCCATTATCTCTATGGTTCTTTAAGGTCCACAACGTTTTTTGATTTATTCATTTGAAAAATAGAAACCAAATACACATGAGAAATCATTCCCTCTATTTTCTTCAACCTTTGAGAAGCAATATGCTACATTTTGAATGAGTTTCATTAGCTTTGACCTTTCCACTAACTTTCCCTCAAATTTTAAAGGATATTAGATTTTTCAATCCAATGATCAGATGGTGTTGTTTTTTTCTGTATTCAGGCTTCTTTAGCATCAATTTTATGCCAGATGAAAATATTAGATATTTTACAATATATACATATTTAATTTTAAATTTGATGGAATAACTCAGATTCCCAAAATTACCTTTAATTTTCTGTTACTGTAATTGAGACTTAATTCATGGAACTTTTGGAGAAATCATCTAATATACACATTAGTTAGTACCATAACGATGTTATTTTGAATAAAATGGTGTCAGTGCATACGTTAACCATGCAATTTAATTATTATTCATGAATAATGTAATTTTGCATCAATAAATGATAACATGTATGATTTGAATATTTTAATGTGACAAACAATGAGAAGTTATATGTAGATGCGCTCATCATGCCTGCCCCATGTTCGTCCATATATCCAATCATCCACCATGTACATATATATGCAAATCAATATACCCACAACCTACTTTCCACGTGTTCTTACATATAAAAAAAACTTGTCCGTTGCTTGTCTGCCATATGGTTGGTCTTTGGTGCACTTATTGTGGCCCATGTGAATCCAATCCCTGCGCAGTCATCTGCATGCTAGTGAACCATCAAACTATTTGTGTGTGTATGAATGCATGGGCAAGCTGCTCTTCCTGTACCTTTACACCTATTAGAACTGTCACCGCTACATCTGATTCCTTGCAGGTCCACGCACCACTATGCCAACTATACACTATGCCTACACAGTGCCCTTACACTATTATCATAATCAACTAATATTTTTCACATTATTTATTCTATGTTTGTACATCTAAATGCACACATAATGATTACAATTATACTTTGGACATTACTTTCTCACCACTCACATATTATCCATATTTTATGTATAGTATAAATATCAAATATTTATGTTAACACTAGACTATTTGCAATTCCCTTTTCTTAAGCAATTCACTTCTTTTGTTTCCCTTATGCCTAAGCGGTCAAGATATAGTTAACCTACCTAAGAGAAAAAGATATATTTTCCATATATATTTAAATTGCACAACATCTAAAATAACCCTATCATTGACGCCCTATTTGATATTCATACATTCACCAATGTCTAAGTCCTCTTTGTTCATCTATAGATAAATCTCCATTCTCACAATGTCATATTTTCTGATCGAGATATGACCAGTAATATGTAACCAAATGATGGCGCGACACATCCTACGACGCCAGGATGAGCGTCTAAGGAGTCGGCATCATCAACGACATTGCCGCCGACTTGTGTCCAATCAGCACGGCAAGCCAAGGTGACGCCGCGCACACCCGGATTCAGATACTCCGGGTAATGTCGCGCCGTCTTCAGTCTTGATTACAGCTTTTATCCATTTTTGTGTTTCCTACATTTCGTGTTTTTTCTCGTATTTCCCTTCTTCATAATCCCTTTGTAGCGAGGGGAAATTCCCGTATGATGATACTTTCCCCTCCCTCCCTTTATTGGGCCCAAAACACTTTCATTTCATTCTCTTTTGTAGTCTCAAAAGGGGGCCATCCACCTCTCCCCTATAAAGGGAATGGTGGGGCGCCCTCAAGAAGGCACTATTTGAATTCTGTTTTGAAAGAAGGAACGTCAGAATTTGAAGAGTCCCTCGTGGAGGAAGGTGGAAGAAGGAGGAAGAAGGAGGAAGAAGAAGGAGGAAGAAGAAAGAAGAAGAAGGAGAGAAGGGGAGAAGAAAAAAGGACACGCGTCTCCGCCGCCACCCGCGCCGCCGGTCACCGCTGCCAATCCCACGCTGTCGCGATCGCCATTGCCACGTCACCCGCCACCGAGCTCTGCCGCACTGCCCTCTAGCATTGGGCCGCACCGCGCTGTCTCCATCGCTAGCGCCACGCGCTCGACCGCCACTGCGCCGTCTTGACGACGGGCTGCCCCGTGCCGTTTCTGCTTCCGAGACGCGCTCGGCCACCTTCTATTCCTCTCGCCCCCGGTGCTCGCGTACCACCCATGATCTACAGCGCTTACCACGCACGACCCGGCCATGCGCCCAGCCCCTCCGCAACCGCAGCCGACCGCGCTCGTGTTCTCCTCATCGGCGCCACCCAGACTGCAGTGCCGCCACCCACCTCCGTCCTTGCCCTTCGGTGCCTACACCCCACGGACTGCCTGAGCTGTCTACTGCCGCTGCAGCCGCCGCTCACAGCCGCCCGGTGCGTCCTCACCACGGCCGTGCGCCTGGGCGTCCCACCCTCCAACGCTGGGAAGAAGAAAGCCTCGACACGCTCGCAAGCGACCACCAGGACTGTCGATCACCTGCGCCTGTTGCCACCCACTCTGCCGCTGTCAAGGACCGTCCCATCCTTGACGAAACCACAACGGGTGATACGGAGATAGTTGTCGCCAGACACGACGAAAGGTACTCCACCCTGCTCTTTTCGTCCCTTATCTTTTCTAGTATGCTTTCTTTTGCCTCCACCATGCTCGAGTTAGTCGTAGGTCAGAGGGACAGGCTAAGAAAATGACGAAAGAATACATGAGAGTCTTACCTGTTTGGTGTGAGTCGGGTTCGGCCGTCCCGTGTGAGTGCGTCCTGCGGGGATTCCCCGTTTGGCCGCGTAGTCGTTCTCGACCCCTCGGACGGGGCTCGGGAGGCTTGGACTACCCATTCCTGGGCGACTCTGTTGAGTCCCGTGGGATGGCATTCTCTGCAAGTCGCCTCACGCACGTACTACATCTAGACATTCATGCAATTCTTTCTCACTTCTTACCTGCTTGTCATCATCTTCGGACGGCGTCTCAGTCGTAGTCCACAACCGGCCCCTTTTCAACACCGAGCCGACACACTCGGTGATGATCGGATGACGTCTTGACGACGTCTGGCATCAAATGGGTATCAGAGCCCGGTTGTGGTTGCTTACAGCATGCCTCCGACATCTCATCCGCATCATAGTATCATCCGCATCGCATTGTCTTTCGAAATTCATATAGGAATCCCTAGGGATGGCCATAGAGACACGATCGACGCGGAGAGCTCAACACAGGGGGTCTACCTCCCTATGGCGTCTAGATCTGTCACCCGATGAGAGAGGCAATGCCACTGCCCTCTCAGAACACCATCTCGCGACACCCAAAGCCGGCCCGATAACGCCGCCTACCAAAGCCGTGCAGACCGCACCTGCCAACACAGGTGCTCCCGAGTCGTCATTACCACGCGAACCTACCATTGCGCCCAATGGCCGTGGACGATCTCCTCACGACTCACCGCGTTCACTTGGTGAAGCCCAACCTTATGAGTTCGAGGATAGAGCAATCATAGGTCACCGACCACATGGGAAGTCCCCCGTAGGCGAGGGCTTCCCTCGAGCTGCCCATGCACGTGGCCGAGGAGGAGGACGCGGACGTGGAGGACCACCCCGCCAGTACCTACTTCAGGAGGACTCGCCGGATGAGCAAGGAGCATACCTTTGCACCATGGCCGCCAGGATGGAGCGCATGGAGCGAATGCTCGTGCGCCCACGGACTTCAGAACACGATGCCGATATGGCGCCGGCTGCCCGAGGATGACCTCGCAAGCCGTTCTGGGTCGCTCGACAAGTATATCAATGGAGACGCTTCTATGACCATGACGAGGAGTCCGACTATAGATCCGATGACGTCCCTCCGTAGGGACGTCCTGCTAGAGACCCGGTATGAGACCCACAGGATGTCCGTGCATGGGATAGGCAACACCCATGGGACGACCTCGCCTGCGGGTACGATGCAGACTGACCAGTCTGCCAAGACCACTACGTATCACGACGTGATCGCGACTTGGACGTGGACTACCCGGCCCGCCGAGACGATCCCGTCCAGCCCCGCGATCCTAGGAAGATAGACGACCTATCAGCACCCCGTGATGACCACTTCTGGACTCCCCGCCACCGACACGAGGAGGTTCATGATGTCCCTCGGCACCCACCGCGGGCGATGCCCATCGGCCGCGCGCCTCGTGAGGGTCTTCCCCACCATTGGGATGACCGTGACCGCAGCTTACCCCGCCCCGTCGCCACATGGATCCACGACGCGAGGACTACCCCGTGCCCGAGCGGCACTTGGACGACGACGAACATCAGCGCAAGGAGCAGCACGCCCGCATACATAGAAGCATGCGTGCCGACGTCACCGTCTTTGAGGGTTCACGGAAACCCAAGGAGTTCATCGACTGGGAGTCAAGTATGAACTGCCATTTCCAGTAGTACCGTATGGATGATGACCTATGCGTTGAATATGCGGAGACAAGGCTTGGCAGACAGCCCAAGATCTTTTGGGAGAACGAGCGTGTCACCGCCGAGTGACGAGGGCGACCCATCACGTCCTGGGTCAAAATGGCGCAAAAGCTGCGGAGCAAGTATGTTCATCGGCAATATCAGATGTCCCTATTCCTCTTGTGGCTCGACCTCAAGCAAGGACCACTCACGGTGATGGAGTACATCGAGGCCTTCAAGGAATGCTGGATAAAATGCCGCTTCGTGGAGGACCCTCGAATCATCGTTGGATTGTTCGCCCATGGACTCAGACCGGCCCTGCGCAACGAGGTCCTCAAGTGCAACCCGGCTGAAGTCGACAAGGCGTACCATCTAGTTGAGCACATGGAGCATCCATCCGACGACACCACTGCACCTAGGGTGAGCACAGCGCCCCAAACTCCACCTGTTCGGACCAACCCCGCTCGCACTACCCCGCCCGTGACCATACAGGTTACCCCGACCATGGGGGGGCAAGGACTTGTCCGTGCTACCTCCATGGGGTCTACCCTACTAGCTCGGGCCATTACAAGCAAACACTCCGGCCGAGAGAATCACTGTCAGCCAGGCACATGTGATGTGCTACAAGTGCCAAGGAAGAGGGCATTGGGCCAACCAATGCCCATCGACGGCACTTCTGATCGATGCTGGAGACGTCGACCCCGACCAATTGGACGGCATGGAAACCCCACAAGACGGTCATTATCATGCCGAGGAGGAATTCGCCCTCGAGTATGAGGAACCCGACGGACAGGTCGGGTACATAAAGATCACCGAGCCACGAGTGATATCTCACCCCATGCCCCGATTGGTCAATCGACCATTGGCCAATATCGCTGTCGACACACCCGACACGAGTAGAGCACGGCCGTCACCGCGGGTCCTGCCACCCGCTAGGGCCCTTCCGGTAGAGCCGAAACCAGAACCGTTGGTAGATGCGGCCCTTCGCACCTCGATCTTCTACACCTATGTCAAGATCAACGACAAGGTCTGTAAGCTGATCGTGGACAGCGGCAGTTGCATAAATGCTATCTTAGATACGATGGTTACCCGACTAGGGTTGACTGCTATCGATCATCTGACTACATACGATGTCTCGTGGATAGACGCTTCTTCACTACTGGTGAAGCGTCAATGTCGCGTTCCGGTGAAGGTGACTGCCTATGATGAGAGCGTCCTCTGCGACGTACTCCCCATGAAAGTGGGGAGCATCATCCTGGGCTGTCCTTGGCTATATGACCACGACGTCACTCTAACTGGGCGGACGAATATGTGTTCGTTCATGTACTAGGGACGACAGGTTACATGGTACCCATATACCATAAAGCCGACGAACAAGCCGGCCATGACCAAACCCATAGGGTTAGTGGTCATTCGAGGGCCCTTGTTCACCCAAGACTTGGGCCACGAGGGAGACGACCCGCCGTTGTGCCTCGCTGTCACCCTCGACGTCCCCACTGATCCGCCTGTAGCACCTTGACCACCCAAGATCGAGGCCCTCGTATCGGAGTTCGGCAACGTCTTCCTGGATGAGTTACCCGGTGGGTTACCCCGGATGCGTAACATTCAGCACGTGATCTATCGCGTGCTCGACGCGACATTGCCGAACCTGCCCCATTACCACCTGGAGCCGCAGAAGTATGAGGAATTATTACGACAGGTTCGGGATCTCTTAGAGAAGGGTCTTATTTTGGAGAGCCTTAGTCCGTGGGCAATTCCTGCTCTCCCAGCCCCGAAGAAGGATGGCACGTGGCGCATGTGCTGCGATAGTCGTGCCATCAACAAGATAATGGTCAAGTACCGTTTTCCCATTCCGTGTGTACAAGACCTATTCGACATGATGGCTGGATCTACTATCTTTTCCAAGATAGATCTACGGAGTGGATACCATCAGGTTCGGATTCGCCTTGGTGACGAATGGAAGACCGCTGATGCCGGACGTCGTTAAGACATCATCCGATCGACACCGAGGGTAGCGGCTCGGTATCAAATCAGGATCTCAATCGGACGACGATGTTCAGCGTTGTCCGAGCACTGCAGATGGACAGGAATAAATGATGACGATGATGGGTGAAGGTCCTGCTATAGTACGTGCGTGCGCCAAAGTGCGGTGTTGCCATTCCAGAGATTGACGAGGTCGCTTTTGGTGAGATCAAACGGACCTCCCGAACCTAGCCCGAGAGGGTCGAGGGTGAGTACGTCGCCGAACGGGGATACCCCGCTAGTATGCTCACACTCGTCGGGTGAACCCGAATCGTACCTGGCAGGTAAGACTCTCGTGTAGATAGTTGTCATTTTCTCAACCTGTCTCGCTCTCACCTATATCTAACCTGAGCGCGGAGGAGGAAAATTGAAAGTATACTGAAGAAAGTAAGAGACGTAAAGAGCAGTAAGGAAGCGTACCTTCGTCGCATCCGGCGACCGACATCTCAGTCACTAGGAGTCCGGAGCAGCAATGGCACGGTACAGTGAGGGAGCGTCGTGGGGTGTAGTGAGGCGGCCGGTGAGCAACTGGTAGAGAGGAGGGCGTGGCACAGGCAAGCCCTAATGACGATACTCGATGCGGGTGGACACAAACGGACACGGCTCTAGGCGCGGGTCACTGTGGGCGTCAGCAGGCACAGCGGCCGTCGCAGCACGGGCATGGCGCAGCGCTGTGAGGTGCGGTCACGTTCCGGGCGTGGCGCGGGCGGTACCCAGCGGCAAGCAGCAGCAAGCTGCTAGCGGCGGTGGCAGGCGGAGCTCCTCCTTTCAGCGGAGTCAACAATGACCCGCGGATGACAGAGCGGAGGAGGAGCGTCGAACGTGCGTGGGGAGCAGGACAATGGGCGGTGACGGAGGCGGCGTGCCTCTACGCTCTACGGTATGGCCAGATGGCCGGGCGAGCGTCGGCGGGCGCGGCGGAATGGCGCGGGCGCGGTCTGAGGGGGCGGGGTGCAGCGTACAGGCACGAACCGTGACTTGAGGGCGCCGGTCGTGGCGTGCCGGCGGGGGACGCGGCCGGAGGATACTGGGCGCAGCCTAAGGGCGCGGGCGGGGTGTGCCGACGCAGGATGCAGTCAGAGGATGCCGGCCGCAGCCTGATGGCATGGGGCACGGTGTGCCAGCATGGGACGCGGACTGAGGGCGCAGGGCGTGGCGAGCCGACGCAGGACGCGGTCGGGGCGTGCAGGACTGGGCCTAAGGGTGTGGGGCGCGGCGTGCCGGTGCGGGGCACGACCTGCGTGCGCGGGCATGGCATGCTGGTGCGGGACACGGAATGGGCAGCAGCGGCGGTGCGGAGACGCAACGCGCAGCATTCTGACGTGACGGGTGGCGGCACTAGTGAGCGTCCCACTCCCTCCCTTCTTCTCCTTCCTCCTCTTCTTCTCTTCTTCTTCCTCCTTTCTTATTCTTCTTCTTTCTTCTTCTTCCTCTTCTCACGAACGTGAACGACTCTCTGAATTCTCAAACGTTATAAATTCCAAAGAAAATCAAGAGTAAGTCTGGGGGGCGCTCACCTCTCCTTATATAGGAAGGATGAAAATGGGCCCCCTTAAACAACAAAGGGAAAGAGGAAATTAAAGAAACTAAGAGGGCTTGTAAGGCCCATTAAGGCAGGTGGGAGGGGAAGATATCCTCATATGGGTTCGTCCCATCGCTAGAACGACAAAACGATGAAGATGAAAAGCGATGACGAGAAAATAAGAAGCGATAAAGATGAAAAGCGATCCGAAGGTGGCGCGTCATCACGCCGTATATCTGAACCCAGGGTTGCGCGTCGATGCTGTGGCTCGTCGTGTCGGTTGGACACGTGTCGGTGGCGGGCTCGATGATGGTGCTAGCTCCTCGCGTGACGATCCTGCGGTGTCAGGAGGTTTGTCGGTGTCTACTTCGATGACATCCTCATCTACAGACGATCGAGCGAGGAGCATCTCAACCACCTCCGATAGGTTTGTACCGTCCTTCGACGCGAACAGCTATATGCGCATCCTAAGAAATGTAGCTTCCTCACCTCGGAGGTTGCTTTTCTTGGGTTTATCGTTTCCACTCAAGGCGTCGCAGCAGACCTGGAGAAGGTCCGAGCCATCGCGTCATCGCCGTCGCCGGCCAATCTCCACGACGTTCAGAGCTTCATCGGACTCGCGAGTTTCTACCGACGATTCGTACGGAAATTCAGTTCCGTCACAGCTCCCATCACCAACTGTCTCAAGATGGAGCCATTTACCTAGATGTCGGCTGCAGAACGAGCTTTCCACCAGATCAAGCTCATGATGACTCATGCACCCGTACTCCGCCTACCCGACTTCAGGAAGGTGTTTGAGGTTACTTGTGAGGCTTCAGGCATGGGGATTGGTGGCGTCCTCAGTCAGGAAGGCCATCTTGTCGAGTTCTTTAGCAAAAAGCTGAACGATGCCAAGCTTCGCTACTCCACCTACGACAAGGAGTTCTACGCCGTCGCCCAGGCACTAAGACATTGGCGACACTATCTCCTGTCCGTGGATTTTGTACTCTTCTCAGACCACGAGGTGCTCAAGTACTTGCACTTGCAACAAAAGTTGAGCGACCGACACGCCAGGTGGGTCGAGTATCTCCAGGACTACACATTCGTCATCAAGCACAAGAAGGGCAAGGACAACGTCATCGCTGACACACTCAGTAGGAGAGCCCACGTGCTAAATGTCATGAAGGTGACGGTCCTCGGATTCGAGACCATCCGAGAAGGATACGATAGCTACCCTGATTTTGGCCCCATCATCGCCGAAGTTCGACGAGTCCCGTCCCGCGATCACCAGGACTATGTCATCACTGATGGCTACCTGTTCTATCGGAACAGGTTATGCGTGCCACACACGTCTCTTCGTGACTTCCTCACTTGGGAATGTCATGCCGGAAGTCTTAGCGGCCACTTCGGCCGCGACAAGATCGTTGTGGCCATAGAATACCAATACTACTGGCCCTCGCTTAAACGCGATGTCGGCAATATAGATGCCCAATGCCGCGTCTGTGCCTTGGCCAAACAGGTCAAGAAGAGCGCCGGGTTGTACAACCCACTACCGACGCCCAAGCGCCCCTAGGACAACTTGAGCATGGATTTCGTCTTGGGATTACCTCGGACGGCAAGAAGACACGATTCTATCATGGTAGTCGTAGATAGATTTTCAAAGATGGTGCACTTCATGCCATGCACGAAGACCTCAGACGCAACGAAGGTCGCACAATTGTTCTTTAGAGAAACTGTGTGCCTCCACGGCTTGCCAGCTTCGATCGTGTGTGATCGGGACGTACGCTTCACAAACTACTTTTGGAAGACTTTGTGCAGCCTCCTCGGCACGAAGCTCAAATTTTTTACTGCCTACCATCCGCAGACCAACGGTCAGATGTAGGTCATCAACCAAAGTTTGGGCAACCTGCTCTGTTCCCTGGTTGGCGAACACCTCGCGACATGGGACTTGATCATCCCTTGCGCTGAGTTCGTTTATAACTCCTCGGTGAATCGTACCACCGGGTTGAGCCCCTTTGAGATCGCCTATGGTTAGGCCCCTCGTCGCCCGCTAGACCTAGCTCCCATGGACCCTCATGTTAGGGTGCCAGAAGACGGTCGTGCATTGGCCAGCATATTTCTGCATTGCATCAATGCATCCATGATAGGATCACACAACAAAATGCATTGTACAAGTAAGCTGCCGACTTGCACCGCCGACCCCGAGTCTTTGACGTGGGAGACTTAGTGATGGTTAGACTCAGGCAGGAGAGATACTCTCCCGGGATGGCCACTAAGCTGCATGCTTGCAGCGCCGGCCCGTTCCCGATCCTCTAAAGAGCAGGCGACAACGCCTACATTGTCGAGATTCCTCCTACGTGGGGAATAAGCTCCACTTCAACGTGGCGGACCTGGCTCCATATTGGGCCCCTTCTCACCCTAAACCCTAGCCTCTCTAGACCTAATCGATGTGAGTGAGTTTGCCGCGACCACTCCCTCGATTATTTCACCCGATTGGCACTAGGCAATCTATTGCGTACTGCAGGAGATAATTGACTATGCAGGGGAAGAGGTATCGAGGTTCCTGGTGCGGTGGGTGGGATGGACCAGTGTAGACGACACCTGGATATCTGAAGACGAGCTCCATCGCCTTCGCCCGGATCTGCTCCAAGCGCTGCCATTCATCCACCCAGACTCGCCGGAGTCGAGTTCTTCCAACCTCGGGGGGATTGATGGCGCGACACATCCTATGACACTAGGATAAGCATCTAAGGACTTGGCATCATCATTGACATTGTCGTCGACTCGTGTCCAGCCCGCACGGCAAGTCGAGATGACGATGCGCACACCCGGATTCAGATACTCCGGGTAACGTCGCGCCATCTTCAGTCTTGATTACCACTTTTATCCGTTTTTGCGTTTCCTACATTTTGAGTTTTCTCTTGTACTTTCCTTCTTCATAATCTCTTTGTAGCGAGGGGAAATTCCCGTATGATGATACTTTCCCCTCCCTCCCTTTATTGGGCCCAAAACACTTTCATTTCATTCTCTTTTGTAGTCTCAAAAGGGGGCCCATCCACCTCTCCCCTATATAGGGAATGGGTGGGCGTCCCAGAGAAGGCACTCTTTGAATTTTGTTTTGAAAGATGGAACATCAGAATTTGAAGAGTCCCTCGTGGAAGGAGAAAGGAGGAGGAAGAAGAAGGAGAGAAGGGGAGAAGAAAAAAAAGGACACGCGACGCCATCTCCGCTGCTAGCCCGCACCGCCGGTCGCCGCTACGAATCCAGCGCTACCGCGATCGCCATTGCCGCGTCGCCCGCCGCTGAGCTCCACCCCGCTGCCCTCTGGCATGGGGCCGCACCGCGCTATCTCCATCGCTGGCGCCACGCGCCCGACCGCCACTACGCCACCCTGACGACGGGCCGCCCGCGCCGTTTCTGCCGCTGAGCCGCGCTCGGCCACCTTCTGTTCCTCTCGCCCCCCGTGCTCGCGTACTACCCGTGATCTACAGCGCTTACCATGCGCGACCCGGCCATGCGCCCAGCCCCTCCGCAACCGCAGCCGACCGCGCTCGTGTTCTCCTCATCGGCGCCACCCAGACTGTAGTGCAGCCACCCGCCTCCGTCCTTGCCCTTCGGTGCCTACACCCCACGGGCTGCCTGAGCTATCTACTGCCACTACAGCTGCCTCTCGTAGCCGCCCGGTGCATCCTCACCATGCCCATGCACCTAGGCGTCCCGCCCTCCAACGCCGGGAAGATGATAGCCTCGACACGCTCGCAAGCGACCACCAGGACTGTCGATCACCTGCTCATGTTGCCACCCGCTCTATCGCTGTCAACGACTGTCCCATCCTCAATGAAACCACAACGGGTGATACCGAGATAGCTATTGCCGGATGCGATGAAAGGTACTCCACCCTGGTCTTTTTATCTCTTATCTTTTCCAGTACGCTTTCTTTTTCCTCCACCGCGCTCGAGTTAGTCGTAGTGAGAGGGACAGGCTGAGAAAACGACGAAAGAACACACAAAGTCTTACCTGTTCGGTGCGAGTCGGGTTCGCCCGTCCCGTGTGAGCACGTCCTGTGGGGACTCTCGGTTTCGGCCGAGTAGTCATTCTCCACCCCTCGGATGGGGTTTGGGAGGCTTGGACTACCCATTCCTGGGCGACTCCGTTGAGTCCCGCAGGACGGTATTCTCCACAAGTCGGCACGCGCACGTACTACATCTAGACATTCACGCAATTCTTTCGCATGTCTTACATGCTTGGCATCATGTTCGGATGGCGTCTCAGTCATAGTCCGAAACCAGCCCCTTTTCAACATCGAGACGACACACTCGGTAATGATCGGACGACGTCTTAACGACGACTGACATCACCAAAGATATCAGCTTCTAAAACGTCCTAAATGTGATAATTATGTTTGAGTTCACATGGTGAGAGAACGAAATAGATGCATAATGAGAGAGTCAGAGAGAGAGAGAGAGAGGGAGAGAACGAGACAGACACAGAGTGGAAGAGAGAGGGAGAGAACGAGATAGAGAATGAGAAAGACACAGAGTGAGAGAGTCAGAGAGAGAGGGAGGGAGAGAACGAGAAAGACACAGAATGAAAGAGACAGAGAGAGAGAGAGAACGAGACAGACACAGAGTGAGAGAGTCAGAGAGAGAGAGGAAGAGAACTAGACAGACACAGGGTGAGAGAGTCAGAGAGAGAGAGAGAGAGAGAAACAGTCAAAGAGAGAGAGACAGAAACAGTCAAAGAGAGAGAGAGTCAGGGGGATAACGGGAGAGAGAGAGAGACAAAGAGAGAGAAAGAGAGAGAGAGAGTCATAGAGAGAGTCAGAGAGAGTCGGAGAGAGTGATTGGGAAAGAGAGTGAGAGAGACGGACAGACGGAGAGACGAGGATGAATCCCTACACAAACAGAATTCCTAACTTACTCTGCCAGAAAGTTCCCATGGTCGTATTCGTTAGGACGTTGAACGACCAACAGGGTCCTAAATCAGACGGTCAACAGGAAAACTAGAAGTCCACGCTCTCACTTTCTGGGAAAGTTTCCACAGTGTGGATTGTTTGATGAGTTAAACAACAAATCAGGAAATGGTCGAGAGGTGGATCTGATAAGCTCAAATTTTAGGTGAATTTGCTGGTTGTTTAGCAAGATAATCGTGCGAGGTTGAGAGCTTATACAACAATATTTATAAACCTCACGGCCTAGGGCAAGTGAGGGTCGATCCGCAGGGAGCAAGGAAATCAGCAGGGAATTCGTTTTAATGCAATATAACTTTCAGGTTGTAGGTCTGCACTTGCATTTTATAGGATACTATTCAATAGAACTCAATAAATTCTTTCAGGGAAGATGGGCAGGCGACCTTAACTTTGAGGTGGTAACCTCCACTTAAGGAATGAGCAGACGACTGATAAGCGACTCAGCTTACCAGTCTTCACGCTCTCGCCAGCCTGTTTGGCAATTTGCCAAACAGGTGGTGGGCGTTTGTGCAGGCCGCCTCACCCGCAGCTTAAGCTGCCGAGGGGGATGTGCCTGCACGTGCACACCTGCAGGTAGCGTGCGCGCGCGTAGCCCCCGTTGCGCGTGGCTGCAGCTACACGTCGCGGCCGCGGCGCTACTGCGCACGCAGGCTGCGATGCAGCTGCGCTCGCACGCGACCTAGCTATGCGTGGCCTCGGCCACGCGCCACGGCCGAGCGCTCGCAGCAGGGCTGCGCGTGAGCGTTGCTGCGCTGCTAAGGCACGCAGAGCAATGGCCACGCAGCTGTAGGGCTGCTCAACTTGCTGAGGCTGGGTAGCTTGGCTCTTTCGGGGGAAGAATTCGATTGGACAGAGAGGATGAACAACAGGAACGAAGTGGCAAAGGAAAACAAGAACAAAACTTGAAAAAAATTGATAAACTTTCAAATCCAAACTAAACAGAAACAATGTTGATTGGAATTGTTGGAAGATCTGAAGATTCTTCCAACCCAACCAAAACTGTCTAAAATGGAGAGGGATTACAAGGCTGAAGCTTGAGATTTCCCTATGCCGGGTGTCACGTCCTTGCGGCGAGGCATAGGTCTTCAATCCAAGCTATCTTCAGTCTGATCTTCCTCTCCAACTCCACAAGCTCATCAGCTCCTGGAGGGTGCAGAAATCCTCTTCTCCAAGCCCTAGTTTCCTTAGAGAAAATTCTGAACAGCCTAAACTCAACTCTCAAGAGAGTATTTATAGGTTTCTCTTAAGTCATGCCCAGGGGCATTTTCGTAATTTTTGCTTCTTTGAATTTTCGCCCGCTCCTCTTGATCCTCGTTTCTTTCCTTGATCTTCTTAACCTGTCTCTGAATGTTCACTAACCATAAAATGTTAAATATCTTCCACTTGATTCAAAGAATCAAGTGGGGTTAGTGATTTCATAAACTGATGGATATGCATGATATTAGCATGAATTAACATTCTAATTTTGATGAATGAAAACTAAGAAGATTAATTATTTGATGACATATTTGAGAGTCATCAGGATCGAACTAATAGGACTCAAACTATAATTGCGCCTATGGATTCGGAGTTCTCAGATCTCTGATTGCTCACGATTTTTTGCGGCGGGATTACCATCCTTGAGAGTGCTATTTATACCCCTCCCCCTTTCACACCCATTCTATGCACCGGTGTCGCAAGCGAGACAAAACGATCGACATACAGCGATAGAGAGACAGATAAAAGGAGGGGGAGAGATGGCCGACCATCATCTACAGCAGCAAACTGAGGGCTTCCTGGATATGACAGCCGCAGAAAGGGGGAGCACGATTCAGGCCAACCGATCCAAGATGGAAGGTCTGCTGAAGGAGGTGGTCGCAGAGATGGAGGACCTTCTCTTTAGGCGGGCCGTCTTCTTTCCGCACCACATCATCAAGTACTAGAAAGTCATCTCTGCCGCTGAGATTTTTAAGATCGACCTCTCACGAGCTAGGCAGGTGTTCCGATGTATCTTGTCGCACAACTCGATCTGTTACCCAGACTATCTTTATCTGGACCCGGAGGAGAAGGCGACCGTGGCGGATGCGAAGGCCGCGGCAAGGAGGAAGGTCTAAGACTCCCGGAATGGACTTCACCACTAAGTCCCCCCTTCTCGGATGTCGGTTCATGCACGTTCTCCTCCGATGGGCTGCCTCTTCTCTTGGAGTTTAATCTTGACCGAGTTGTTTTAGTGGTTTTAGTTTGACTATGTCAAGGAATAAAGCAGGTCGACAGGGATAACTGGTTTATAGGAAAATGTAGAGGCAGCAGCTTATTTTAAGGAGCTAAAGACTGGTGTCTTTGAAGACCAAGCACATGGACAAGTGTGTGGTCAAGGTTTGTTTAAATCCATAGGCAGTTATGGGGAGTGCCTATAAATATGTAGGAGTTTTTATTGTTGTAGTATGTTGTGTGTATCAAGGTTCCTTTCTCTCTCAAAGTGCTCTTGCATCTTGTTTCTCTGTGTTAGATCAAGAGAGTGAGGGCTTAAAATCTTTTTCTTTGTGTGAGATCAAGAGAGTGACTGCTTGTCCTTCCCTTCTCTGTGTGAGTTGCTGAAGTGAGAGAGCCAGGTTCCAACATCTTCTTTACTCTTTCATCGTTCTCTGCTTATTACTCTTTCTCTTTATGTTTCGTTGTACCCTGATGGGTTAAACTTTCTCCCAGTTTGTTCGCTCGCCACACAGAAAATTTTGCAAGAATGAAAACTTGTTGTTTTCCACGAAAACCAGGGCAAGGTTATGGTTTGGGATGATAATAGTACATTTTTCTGTCAAAATTGACTGCCCCCATCTGATCTGGCAAGAACCAGAACCACGGATTGAGAAGGGTAGACAACGGGTGGAAGTTCCCTGCGCTGATCGTAAAATTTGACAATGTGACAAAGGAGTGTCTGGGGTTTTGATTGCTATCGATGTAGTATACAAAGACCATGAAGCTGTCGTTTCCGAGATTGATGGCGTGCCCAAACCTGTCGTTTATCATCAACCCCTGCAGCTCAATTCTGTGTTGTGGCCAACAGAACAACTCAAACTCAACCGAGCGAACGTCCTGAACCGAAGCATAGATAGACAACAAACAGGCGTCATGATTCATCCGTATCTAGAGCTCATAACACAAAAGATTATAAAATCGTATATTTATTTTATAAGACCAATTGGTAAATATTTAATTCATAGGTTCTTACTGTGAAGATTACTCAAGAAGAGTAGGGAAATAGTAGAAGAAGAACAGAGATAGAAGAGAAGAAGAGATCGCACAGGCCAGAAGAGACAATAGGCAAGATTGTGTTTATTTTTATTAGAAAGATTAGCAACACATTTGTTTGTATTTTCTATTAGGGCCCGCTCGCAATGCTCACTTCGGGTGGAGAGAGAAGAGATAGAAAGCAGGGCCGTACTCATTCTGGGAGAATTAAAAAGTCCCATCTTCAGCCCATCAAATGAACCACACACATCTAAAGCTTGGGGACAGATGAATGAGAAGGAAAAAAAGAGGGCTACTTCGTTTGGATGACATGCCGGGAGTAGCATAGATGATGAATGGCGGAGCAGACCTCACTTGGTCCCTATGCGACAATTTCACCCATTCATTCTTTGCATCGAAGCTTCTCGCCTCTGTCGCCGCCAACCAAATTCTGTAATTCAGATCCGCCAAGAGTATTATCCGGCTGCTACATTAAGAAGAATAATTTGAAATAAAGTAGAGTATAATAATTTATAAGCACGATAGCAATCGATTTAAGTAATTTTTTAGTGGCGCCTAAAAACCATCCCATCAGCATCTGTGCATAAACAATCATTTTAGAACAACATTTTTCAGTTGCGAATAATCAACCCATGAATTAGATCAAGAGATAGTTTAATAACTGAGAATTAAATAAATTATTCGCTATTCTACAGATGGCGTGATTAATCGACCCATGAATTAAACCAAGAGATTCTCCAAATAGCAGGAGTGAGAAAATAAGGGTTTTGATAGTGGTACAGAGAGAAAGAGATATAAATTGAAGGGGGGGGGGAGAAAGAGAGAGAGTAAGAGAAGGAGAGAGTAAGCAACTAAGAGAGATAGTGAGAAAGAGATTAATAAGAGAAGAGAGTGTGTGAGAGAGAGAATAAGAGGAGAAATAGAGTAAGAGAGAGAGTGACAGAGAGAGAGAGTTAGAGGAAGAGAGTAAGAGAGAGAGTGTGAGCAAGAGTAAGGGAGAAGGAGAGAAAAGAGAAAAAGTGAGAGAGAGAGAGAGAGTGAGAGAGATAGGGAGATAGAGCGAGGTAGATAGATAGAGATAGAGAGATAGATAGATAGATAGATAGATATAGATAGAGAGAGATAGAGCGAGATAGATAGATAGATATAGCGAGATAGAGAGAGAGATATATAGCGAGATAGATAGATATAGATAGCGAGTAGAGAGAGATAGATAGATAGAGATGGAGAGAGATAGAGCGAAATAGTTAGATAGATAGAGATAGAGAGAGATATAGAGTGAGATTGAGAGCGATAGATAGAGATAGAGATGGAGTAGATATGGAGAGTTAGAATGAGATAGAGGCAGATAGAGCGAGATAGAGCGAGACAGATACAAAAAGAGGGAGATAGATACAATTTGAGAGAGACTGAGTGAGATCTATATAATTGAGAGAGATAGAGAGAGATATAGAGATAGAGATAGATAGAGATAGAGTTATATAGGTGAAGAGAGAGTGAACCAGAGAGATAGAGATCGAGAGAAAGAGAGAAACAGGCCAGAAAGAGTGGAAATGAAACCTGCAGGCGTTCCCGGAGAGGAAATCCAGAGGGCTTCGAGGACATTGCCGCCGGCGTGGATGACATTGGAGAACAATGCTGGAGAACATCAGAGCCCGTTTTCTGATGAACGTGCATTCCAGTTGACCCCGCTGCCCTCCGTTTCTGTAACCGTTTTCTGTAAAAGAGCATTTCTGATGGGAAACCCATGAACGAAAATGATTACCTTCCTTCTCATTCACCGGTGAAGGAAGGTACAGCCAATCAGAGGCCAGGATGAACATCATAAGTCTGTTTTCCTCAATGGTAAATATACGTCCCACTTTCTCTCTCTCCCTCTCCTTCTCCCTCTCTCTCTCTCCCTCTCTCCCTCTCGCTTTCTCACTATCGTTCTCTCCTTCTCTCCCACTCCCTCTCCGTCTCTCTCTCCCTCTCGCTTTCTCACTATCGCTCTCTCCCTCTCTCCCTCTCTCCCTCTCCCTCTCGCTTTCTCACTATTGCTCTCTCCCTCTCCTTCTCCCTCTCCCTCTCTCTTTCCCTCTCGATTTCTCTCTATCGCTCTCTCCCTCTCCCTCTCCTTCCCCTTCTCTCCCTCTCTCTCTCTCTCTCTCTCTCTCTCCCTATGAATGGAGAGTGAGAGCGTGAGAGGGAGAGTAAGATGGGCGGAGAGAGAGAGAGCAAGAGGAGAGAGATAAAGAGGGAGAGAGGGGGAGAGAAAGAGAAAGAGCCAGAGAGGGAGAGAGAGAGAGAGCGATAGCGTAAGAGAGAGAGTGAGACAGAAAGAGGGAGAGGGGGGGAGAGAGCGATAGCGCAAGACAGAGAGTGAGACAGAAAGAGGGAGAGGGGGGACAGAGAGTGAGAGAAAGAGAAGTAGAGAAAAAGAGGGAGAGGCGAAGGGAGAGAGAGATAGAAAGAGGGAGAGACGAAGAGCGAGAGCGCGCGAGAGGGACAGAGAGAAAGAGAGAGCATGAGTGACAGAAAGAGAGACAGATAAAGACAGAGCGAGAGAGAGAGTGAAAGAGAAAGAGAGAGAGGGGAGGGAGAGCGAGAGAAAGAGAAGGAGAAAAAAAGAGGGAGAGACGAAGGGAGTGAGAGAGATAGAAAGGGGGAGCGACGAAGGAAGAGAGAGAGCGCGAGAGGGACAGAGAGAGAGAGAGGAAGAGCAAGAGAAAAAAAGGGATAGATAGAAACAAAGTAAGAAAGAGAGAGTGAGAGAGAAAGAGACGGAGAGGGAGAGAGAGCAAGAGGAAGAGGAGAGAAGAAGAGGGAGAGACGAAAGGAGAGAGAGAGATAGAATGAGGGAGTGACGAAGGGAAAGAGAGCAAGAGGGACAGAGAGAGAGAGCAAGAGCAAGGGAGAGACACAGATAGAGACAAAGCGCGAGGGAGAGAGTCCAAAAAAAGAGAGAGGGGGAGAGAGAGCGAGAGAAAGAGAAGGAGAGAAAAAGATGGAGAGATGAAGGGAGAGAGAGAGATAAAAAGAGGGAGCGACGAAGGGACGGATAAATTTTCTCCGCTGCTGTAAGTGTTCTTTTATAACCGTTTCTCTCACTCTGTTCCCTCTCTCACTCTCCCTCTCTTCTCTCTCTCCAACGCTTCTCAGCCAATCAGAGGCTAGAAGGGTACACCAATTTGCTTTATAGTAATAGAGATACACTATAGATAAGCAGTAAACGGTTAGAAAAGAGAAGTTACAGATTGAGATCTGTAACTTCTCTTTTCAGATTTAGTTTTCACCGTTGTTCTGTAACAGTTAGATTATCATATCTAGATTTAATTCTGTCAACTAGATTTCTCCTAACTATATTTAATCCTAACTAGATTTAATCCTAGTCTTCTGTGGTTTCCTATATTCAATCCTGAATCTCTATTTCTCATGACGAGTATAGATACATATCCGTTTCTTACTACTCTAAGTTATTTAAATGTCCTACTAGTCGACGGAGTAGTGACATAGCCGCTGTTCTTCTTCACTTATCATCATTAACAGCTGTCTTATGGTTTCCCTGTCACTGTCTCTCTGTCTGTCGATATCTCTCTCTCTCTACCTATCTATCTTTTTATCTAACCCACTAACTTTATCCTGAATATGAAACGACGGCCTGCGCTTAAAATCCCAAACTATCTTAATCATATGTTTCCTAGATAAATAAACATACAATGTGAAGCAGTCACCACAAGGCTTGTTTACAAAATTAATTACCTTTGTTCGGACTCTTCATTTCTTATGATAAAAACCTGACAGTTCACTATTCATTAAACCTTAATTTGTCTGCCACATTCTTTTATGTACATAAAAGACATACTGACCCTTTTCCGACACTCATCAGAAGTCAACCGTTAGTAGCACATTTGAATTTGAATTTACAATTAATGATCTTGGATCTGCCCTTATGTTCTTGAAGTGAAATTTTCAAGCATGATAAATCGCATGATTCACCTCAATCCAAATACATCTATCACATTTTACATTGTTCAAAAGAGGAACATAATAACTCTTCATCTACTTAATGTTATCATCATCTATAAATTATTCCTTTTACCATACATTTGTATAAGAAAATTATTGGGTCTCTTTAACCCCTTAATTAAACAATAACAGACAGCCTTTGCAGTTAATAGATCAGGCAAAAGATGCATTTACCTACGTGTGATGATTGGAAAGCATTAAAACAATGGTTGCATTCTCTCAAAGGAATCATTCACTACTGACTCCATACACATGACCATTTAGTTTGCACAATAAATATATTCTACTATCTTTCTAGTATTATTATTATTCTCCTAGGAAGAAGATCTTCACTTAGAAACTTTCCAAAGCTTCTCTCTCCTCCGAACTCGGCGATTGGGTTGTAACTTTCGCTATAGACCTCCGATCAAGCTGAGTTTTGTTCCATTGGATTCAGAAGGTTTGAATCTATTGGAAACGACTCCAAAAATGCCTCCAACGATCATTATAGCTCATTATAGAGGCGATTAAAGATCCAAGGTGAGTTTTTATTCTCAAAATTTATTCTTCAAAATTCAATCGTTCTAGAAGTCCAATCTTTGACAAATTTGGGCTTGAATTGTTCGTCTGGGGGAGCTGAACAAGAAGGTATAATTTATTTTCCATTAATTTACCTCTTTTTCCTTTAATTTTCAATGTTCTAGAAGGTCCCACCGAAAAAAAAAATGAAAAATAAAATATTAGGATAGAGATTGTTCCTCTCGAGCCTTGCTTGATCAATCCGAAAGACAAAAGCATTTACGTACTAGGGAGAGTTACATTCTTTCTTTTACTACTAAACTTTTCTTTTGAGAATGATTTACTTCTTCTTCTTCATCTTCATTGACTTCGTAATATGAATCTGAATCTTGACTCCGCTCCCGCTCACTCGCACCTTCATTTACCGCTCCTAAAGTCGCGCCCTCTACTCCTCGCGCCTTCATTGACCTCTTAGCAGATTCATCTTACTTTTTGCAGCCCGCAAACAAATACGAACTGCTGAGTCAGCTGAGGCATCTAGCTTGTTGTTTGACGTGTCAAACAAGTCAAACAGCTGGCATGCTCAAAAAAGCAAGCTCCTGCTGCCAGCTCGCCATTTATCTGACGGGCCTGCCACGCCAGATAACGACGGCCTGGATGCGCAAGATGTAAGATCCACCCAGGCCGTTAGATCTGACAGCGTGGATGGGTCTAACAGCATAAAAAAACAAAATAACAAAAAAAATCAAAATTGCAAAAAAACCCAAAAGAATTTATCTGTTGCGACAGCGCCAGCATTAAATGTTACAAGTGGCGACTTCCTTTGCCCATCTATATGGACCGTTGTAGACGACACGTGTCATGAAGAGAATAGTCCAGATGATGGACCTTTCATGGACCGCTCGGCAGTTCCAAAAATTAAGCCGTTCACATTCAATGTCGACCGCACAATTGATGCCCCTTTTCGCCTCGAGCCAAGTCACCCAGCCACATAAGATCCGACGGTCAAGAATGGATGCTGCATTCAGATTGATCCATTCTCAACTGTCGGATTGGCCACATCATTCCACATAGACAAGCTCTGTAATGACACCGACAACGCATTAAATGCGTTGCCGGTAAGTTCACCCCGGGATGGGCCAAAAAACATTGACCATTCCACACTCTTATCGCCGTTGGAAACTTTTGCAAGATGCCATGTGGACGGCCCCGATTCGCCCACGTCGTTGCCACCTTAACGGTCATCAATTTTTGCTGACGTGGCCCAGAAAGGCCGCCTTAACTCCGCCACACGTGGCCAAGATGACTCACCGGGATTGGACCACATCGACCTAGCTGGCCCGCGATCTCAGCCCTGAGCCAAGTCAGTGCTGACTGGACTGGTTGATGGGGACACATCGGAACGAGTCGACTCAGTGGAGCTGCATCGAGTCAACTCGGTTGAGCACCGCTGAGTCAACGTGATCAACTCTGTCGACTCAGCTCGAGTCGACCTGGTCGACTCGGCCAACTATGACTGAGTTGACCGAGTTGAGAGAGGCCGAGTCAACCTGATCGACTCGGCCGTGTCCCACCAAGTCGACCCAGTCAATTCGGTCAACCATGACCGAGTCGACCCGATTGACTAGATCAACCCTGACCTAGTAGATCAAGTTGACTCGGTCCACTCTGACCAAGTCGATCTAGCCGACTCAGTCGACTTTGGCCGAGTCAATTCGGTCACCTCGGTCGAATCTCGCCGAGTCAACCCAATCAATTTGGTCAACTCCACCCGAGCCGACCAGGTTAACTCGGGCGAGTGTGACCAAATTAACCCGCTTGACTTGACCGATAGTGATCGAGCCGACCCAGTCGACTCATGCGACTCTGACCAAGTTGACTAAGCTGACCTGGTCGCCACTCACCTGGTCGACATGGTTGACTCGATCGACTCCGACCAAGTTGACCTAGATGACTCGAGCGACTTCAACCAAGTCGACTCGGGCGATTGTGATCAAGTCGACCTGATCATTTCAAACTACTTTGATCACGTTGATTTGATCGGCTGCCTCCGCTTGGGCCAACCATGTAGTTCCAGACATTCTAGATTGAGACTCGACAGTCGTGCCCGCCTTGACTATTTCATTGGCTGACCTGCTTTGCGTAGACCGGCCTGAGCCAGCGCGAGAGGGCTCAGCCAAAAAGGGCGCAATTCATTTAGCATCTCCCACTAGGGTTGCCCCTCCCACTCTCGAGCAAGTAGCACCGCTCACACTAGGTCCTATTAGCATGGAGGAATAGATAGCAGCAAAGGAACGAGGACAAGCGCCTGATGGGCCATTGTCTGGACGACCACCACTAATGACCTAGGTGGGAAAATTGGCGGGAACTACATGCATTGCAAGCACTCAACCCCTCCCCATGCCCACACTTTCCCCTCTTGATGATGACACAACCCCCAAACGGGGCTACATGGACTCTGAGGTATTACGAGTCGTGAGGTGTTGCTGATGGCAGCACCATTTGCTTACACCTTGAAACATCCCCTTTGCTATGAAACATCCCCTTATTGACGACATCATGAAGGTATATTTAGCATCGGGGAACTTCCTCGGATCGGTGGTTATTGGCGTACGCAACCATCAGAGTGTCTTGAATCACTTCTAATTGGAAGCCGACTTTAGGAAGGCTTAGAGCTGAACCACGTGGACTATCAGTGGCTCCACTATGTACACCTATCGCTGGACAGCCGAACAGACGAGTAGCTAACAAGAACATCACCCCCACTCTATACCGGTATGGATAGGCTTCCTTGGACTACGACCGCATCTCTTCACGCCCACTGCTTTGGAATCCTTAGCTAGTGTTGTTGGAACATTCATACGTCTTGACAAACATGTACATCTATTCAGCCGCCCTAGATATGCAAGGGTATGTGTAGAGATAGATATACTAGAGCCCATTCATCGCATGATACTCATTCGCAATGGCGATGAGTGATCTACCAGTCCATTGTGTACAAGAACCTCCCATAGTTCTGTACACACTGCACCCTTTTGTGTCATTCTCTTCACACGTGTCTCCAAAAGGCGACATAGAACACATCAACCCCCGCGGAAGAGTTTCTTCCTCCATTGCCTTACAATCACTACATAGTAGAGGCAAAATTCACCACGCAAGGGCGTCGCCCTAACCAGAGACCACCTTCGGCTACACGCATGTCCCACACTCGCACCGTAAGGTGCGACTGATGTGTCCCCTCCCCTACCTTAGGATTCTATGTCGGTTAAGCCTGTACCGGCTAAGCCTACCCCTACAGCTTCACAATGGATGAAGAAGGGCGCTGATATGCGTCTCCAATCACTACCCCAGGATAGGGATGCCCCTTCTATTAGCAACCGATCGGGCAAAGGTAAAGAGGTAAGTGCACCCGCACTTACCTCAAATGCTTTTGCCCTATTGGACGCACTGAAAGGACCCAATACGAGAAACTACGTGGAGGTCGGGCAGAGTTGATCTAGTATCCCTAGCACTTGTGGCCCTACACCCCCTTTGTCCCACATCATCCCCTTGGCCTGCATCTTCCCATCCCTCACCATCTCCTCGGCCAACAACCCCCATCCCTCATCACCCCTCTGTATACCCTCCCGCCCCTTGTCAACCCCTCGGCCTACATCTTCCCATCCCCCATCACCTCAAACTACACCTCCCCACCCCCTCCTCTCCATTACCCCCATCTCCCTCGGCTCCACCTTCATCCCCTCAATCTCCTTCACCCTTTCACAACCCCATCCCATCATCCTCTCCTAGCCACATGCCCCCCCACCCGATATACTCACCTCCCTGCCCGACCTCTATCCATCACATATCCCATTTGAGCGGGAGGAATGCTTGAATGACCGTCAAGTTTTACTCACTAGTTTTGAGGATACTAGTGGAGGCACTAGTGGACACACTTCCATGGGAGAGGGGGAGGATGATGCCTCTCTTTTTGAGGATTTAGACATGGATACCTTCCCCCCTCCAGGACATCATTCGGATGTCCCCCATACACACCGTATATATAACACCCAATTGAGGTTGCGTCACACGAGCCAATAGCCGCATGATTCCAAGTCTCATTTAGAATTTTAGAGGGATAGGCAACCCTCTAACCCAATCACACCTCGTTGCCCTGATCAATGAGCACAACCTTGTGATAGTTGGGCTTATTGAGCCGACGATTACACCAGATCAATCTTATTCTATTACGAAGAAACTCAGAATGGATCATGTTTACTGTCATTCCTCGAAGAAGCTCTGGCTTTTTTGGAAGCGAGATTATTCGTTGGAAGTTCTTGCTAAAGGAACACAGTACATCACTTTTGCAGTACCGTACTCCCCGAAGCCATACATGCTCATGGCCCTCTACGCCTCACATAGACGCTTAGTACGTGAAGCACTTTGGGAGGAACTCACCCTACATATCGAGGCCCATCCAAGAATTGTTGATCTCCCTTGGTTTATTATAGCAAGGGACTTGAACTGCATACGCGTAGTCAGTGAACGCTAGGGAGGCTGCCTGCCTAGGGCACAGTCTATGCAAGCATTCAACGACTTTATTCACCAAGCTTCCCTCGTGGAGCCTCCCACTATAAGTGATAAGCGGATATGGTGCAATGAGCGCCAAGCAGATGCGTGTATGTACGAGTGGCTCGATTGCTGTTTTTGTAACAATACTGCACTAATGCACTGAACCCTTGCCATCGAGATACTTCCACGTTACTACTCGGACCACACACCACTTTTACTCCTTCTGGACTTTGCTACTTGTGTCTGTCGCCCTCCCTCTCGATTCCAGGCTATGTGGCTAGAGCGAAGCCTTTCGGGGTTTTGTGCACAGTCACTAGCATGGAACGATCTCTGATTCGCCTCTTGAGAACTTTAGTTATAGGCTGAGGAACCTCAAGTTCCACCTGAAATGGTGGAATCGACATGTATTCGGAGACGTGCATGCATTAGTCAAAATACTCAAGAGAGAGCTAGCTTCTATTGAGTGACAACTATTGGATAGTTGGACGGACAACGCGGGAGAGCACAAGACTATGCTTAGCGACCAGCTTGAGGATGTTATGCGACCATAGGAGATTTTCTATCTCCAGAAATCACGTATCAAACAGCTACGAGAAGGTAACAGAAACACATGTTTCTGTCATGCCTCGATTTGCCATAGAGCCCTTACTAATTATACAACCCTATTAGGAATGTATAATCAGGACAACGTCCAACTAGCGACTCCAAGCGTTGCATATTATAGCTCGCTCTTTTCCTCACAACTGTCTGTCGTGAGTGAGGACTTTCTCGCCTCCATTCCCCATTTGGTGACCGACTAGGAGAACGCACTACTCACATCCCTTCCTACATGAACGGAGAACAAGGCTCTAGGACCAGATGGATTTTTAGCGAAATTCTATATAGCATGTTAGGATATCGTTGGCATGAACTTGGTTCTTGCTATGAAGGGGGTATTTACACGCAAAGTCCTACCACGAAATTGGAAATCCACTTTCTTGGCTCTTACCCCAAAAGTGGAAAACCCAGTTTCATTTAGGGACTTTCACCATTTCAGTCTTTGTAATGTATGCTATAAAGTTGCATCTAAGATCATTACAAATTGATTAGGGAACTTTCTTGATAGACTTATCTCACCTGCACAGTGTGATTTTGTCAAGGGTCGACAAATGCATGATAGTATCATGCTAGTTCATGAGTTAGCCTAGTCCTTAAACACTCATATTCAAGGTTCGAATGTCATCATCAAATTGGATATGGAAAAGGCTTTTGATCTAGTTGAGTGGAATTTCCTTACCCAAGTGTTACGTCATCTTGGGCTCACCGATGGATTCATCGGTCTCGTCGATGCCTGCATTAGAGAGAATCACTTCTCTTTCCTTGTGGACGGAAACTCCATTGGCTTCTTCACGGCCATGAGAGGTCTACGCCCAGGTGATCCTATCTCACCCACCCTTTTCATATTAATGGAGGAGGTCTTTAGTCAATCGCTCACATGAACGATCGCTTGAGGCCTCATCCAACCATATATTACAAATAGGGGATGCCCAATCCTCTTGCACTCACTATTTGCAGATGATGTCATCCTTTTCCTCAATGGATCTAAAAAATCGATTAAGGAACTTATGAGTGTCCTCATTGCGTACGAGCGTGTTTCAAACCAGCTCGTCAATGCCTCAAAGAAAAGCTTTATGGTTGGTCCTTCAACCAGTGTAAAGCGGTCTAAGATTATCCAATAGTATACCTAATACTCTCAAGGATGCCTCCCTTTCGATTATGTCAGATGCCGTATCTTTCTCATACGGGCTCGCCATCATGATTTTGATGCCTTATTGGCCAAATTGAGAAAGAAACTTGAGGGATGGAAACTTCATTTTCTATCCCTAGAAGATGCTTCCAACTTATCTGACACACCCTCATGAGTATTGCGCTACATACCCTCATGGTCCATTCACTATCCCTTACAGTCCTCCACTCTGTGGAGCGACTATGCACCCAATTCTTATGGTCTGGTCACCTCGAGGGAGAGAGTGGCCGCCACTGGGTTTCTTGGGAGAAAGCTTTTCGGCCGATGGACGAGGGCGGTCTAGGGATCAGACACCTTTAAGACGTCCAAAACATGCTTCAAAATATGTAGAGTGGGTCCGTAGAGAGTTAGATATCCGGGCCATCGCAGATAGTGCACTTGGCAGCGATATTGACTAGAGATCACTAAGGTCACACGCTGGTATGTCAGTAGAGACACAATTAGCGCCTAGTACGATACATTGCTCACTATTGCACCCTTAGCCCACCATCCACACTTCGAACCACATTGCCTTTGATTGACATTAGAGCAACTGCTAACGGGCAACATGTGCCACCTTTCGAAGCAGCATGGTATCCCCTTAGACACTTTATCCCAGGCACGGTGATGTCGGACGTCGTCAAGACGTCGTCCGGTCAACACCAAGGATAGCGGCTCGGTATCGAATCAGGTCATACTCGAACGTCGACTATCATTGTCACCCGAGAATGCTAACAGACAGGTAATAAGGATGACGTGTAATGCAAAAGTCCTACGTGTAGTACGTGCGTGCGCCGACGAGCGGTGGATGCCGTTCTAGAGAATTGATGGGATCGCTTTGAGTGAGGTCAGACGGACCTCCTAAACCTCACCCGAGAGGGTCCAGGGCGAGTACGTCGCCGAACGGGGAAGCCCCGCTACGGTGCTCACACGCGTCAGGAGAACCCGACTCGTACCGGGCAGGTAAGACTCTCGATGAAGATTCGTCATTTTCTAAACCTGTCTCGCTCTCACCTATCTAACCCGAGCGCGGAGGAAATTCGAAAGTGCACTGAAATAAGTAAGAGACGTAAAGGGCAAAGTGAAGGGGTACCTTCGTCGCGCTGGCGACGGATTTCTTCGTACCAAATGGTTCTGAAGGAAGCAGCTGGATCGGGAATGTTGGCGCCGGGTGGGTGCTAGACTGAGGATCGATGGCAGTGGCGGGCGGTGGGCTGGAGGCACTACAGTGGTGACGCGGCACGCTTGCAAGCACGGCGCAGAGGGAGTCGGCACCCGGCGCCCGACGCGCAGGTAGGCTCGATGCACGGGCGGCGCGGCACTTAGGCAACGACAGCGCGCAACCAACACGGGGCGCGGAGATGCAGGGCATAGGCAATGCCTCGACGCGAGAGTAAAGGTCGAGGGCGCGGCCTCTGCGTGGGCGCAGGTCGGCGCTAGTCCCCGGCGTGAGGAGGGAGCGCGCAGGAGAGGGGGCTTGGTCCCGGTGGCGGGTGAATGGCAAAGGCGGCGGATGAGAATGACTCGCGTCAAGTCACGGACGGCAGGGCACCTACGCAGCTGTAACGAGCGCGACTGGGCGGTGCGTCCGGGCGAAGGAGTAGAGGAGGACGTGGCGTGGAGACTCTCTTGCGGACGGGTGACTGCGCGATAGCGTCTGTTGGAAGAACAGCGGCACGGTAGGGCCTGGGCGCGCAGACGGCTGCGCGACGGTTCGGGGGGTTAGGTGGCGGCGCGATGTGGTCATGGCGGAAGGATGGCGGCGTGACGGATCTCCGGCGGGGGAAGAGGGGGCGCGACGAGGCTCTGGCGGTAGGCTGGCGGTGCGACGGACGCTAGTGGGAGAACGGCGGTGCAGCGAGCTCCGGCGGTCGGACGGCGGCGCGACCGGGCGCAGGCGGGCGGCGGCGGCACTGCGGAACTCCGGTGGTAGGACAGCGGCGTGGCGGCGATCTTCCCTCTTCCCTCTCTCCTTCTTCTTCTTCTTCTTCTTCTTCTTCTTCTTCCTCTTCTTCTTCTTCTTCTTCTTCTTCTTCCTCTTCTTCTTCTTCTTCCTTCCTCTCACCTACGTGACTCTTCGACTTCTCTAAGATGTTATAACTTATGAAAATTCAAGAGTAGTTTTGGGCCCCCCCCACCCCTCTTATGTAGGGAGGAAGACATGGGCCCCCCTTTGGACAAAACAAAACAAAAATAAAAATAGGGAAAAGAAAGGCCTGTGAAGGCCCACTAGAGTACTTGGGAGGGAAAGGAATCCTCGTATGGGTCTTCCCCTCCTTACAAAGACAAAATGAAAGAAAAGATGAAAGATGAAAACGATGGCGAAAGGTAAGCGATCCGATGGTGGTGGCGCGTGCATCATGCTGAGTATCTTAACTCGGGGTCGCGCGTCGCTGCTGCGGCTCGTCGTGTCGGCTGGACACGCGTCGGTGGCAGGCTCGGTGACAACGGTGGCTCCTCGGGTGACGGCTCTACGGTGTTCGGCGGTGCTTCGCCATCAACCCTCCCGGGGTGGGAAGGACTCAACTTCGGCGAGTCAGGGTGGATGAACGGCAGCGGCTGTAGAAGATCCGGCCGAAGGCGCTGGAGCTCTTGCTCCGTAATCCAAGTGTCATCCGCGCAGGTGCGTCCTGCCCAACGCACTAGGAATCTCCTTGATATCCCCTCACCTGCATGGTCAATTACCGCCTGCAATACACAATCGATTGCCTCGTGCCTAGCGGGTGAAACAATCGAGGGAGTGGTCGCGGCAAACTCACGCTGAAGGGGTATAGAGAGGCTGGGTCTGGGCGGTGAGAAGGGGCCCGATACGGAGCTAGGTCCGCCACATTGAATGTTGAGCCTATTCCCGAAGTGGGGGAATCTCGACGACATACGCGTTGTCGCCCACTCTTCGAAAGATCTGGAATGGGCCGGCACTACGAGCATGCAGCTTCGTAGCCATCCCGGGAGAGTACCTCTCCAGCTTGAGTCTGACCATCACTAAGTCTCCCACATCAAATGCTCTAGGTCGGCGATGCAAGTCGGCGGCTTGCTTGTACAATGCATTTTGCTGCGTTATCCTATCATGAATGCGATGATGTAATGCAGAAATATGCTGGGCAAATGCAAGGCCGTCTTCAGAAACCCTAACATGCGGATCTATGGGAAGCTAGGTCTAAAGGTCGACAGGGTGCCTGGCCGTAGGCGATCTCGAATGGGCTCAACCCGGTGGTACGGTTCACCGAGGAGTTTTATGCAAACTCAGCGCGTGGTATGATGAGGTCCCACGACGCGAGATGTATGCCCACTAGGGAACGGAGAAGGTTGCCCAAACTCCGATTGACTACCTCCATTTGACCATCGGTCTACGGATGGTAGGCAGTCGAGAATTTGAGCTTCATGCCCAAGAGACTCCACAAGGTCCTCCAAAAGTAACTTGTGAAGCGTACATCGCGATCGGACATGATCAAGGATGGCAGGCCGTGAAGGCGCACAATCTCCCTAAAGAAGAGTTGGGCGACCTTCACGGCGTCCGATGTCTTCGCGCAAGGCACGAAGTGGGCCATCTTCAAAAACCTATCCACGACTACCATGATGGAGTCGTGGTGCCTTGTGGTGCAAGGCAATCCCAGGACGAAGTCCATACTCACGTCATCCCACGAACGCTTGGGCGTCGGTAGCGGAGTATACAATCTGGCGCTCTTCTTGACCTGCTTGGCCAAGGCACATACACGGCACTAGGCAACTATGTTGCCGACATCGCGCTTCAAAGAAGGCCAGTAAAACTGGTATTCTATGGCTGCAGTGGTCTTGTCGCGGCAGAAATGACCGCTAAGTCCTCCGGCGTGACATTCCCAAGTGAGGAAGTCATGTAGTGACGTGCGTGGCACGCACAATCTGTTTTTATAGAGCAGATATCCATCAGTGAGAACGAAGTCCCTATAGTCCTGGGACGGGCCTCGTCGGACCTCGGCGATGATAGGGTTGAAGTCGGGGCAGCTGTCGTACCCATCTCGGATGGTCTCAAACCCTAGGACGGTCACCTTCATGACGTTCAGCATGTGGACTCTCCTGCTAAGGGCGTCGGCGATGACATTATCCTTGCCCTTCTTGTGCTTGATGACGAACGTGTAGTCCTGAAGGTACTTGACCCACCTGGTGTGTCGGTCGCTCAGTTTTTGCTATGAGTGCAGATACTTGAGCGCCTCGTGGTCCGAGAAGAGCACGAACTCCGAAGATAGGAGGTAGTGCCGCCAATGTCGTAAGGCCTGTATGACGGCATAGAACTCCTTGTCGTATGTGGAGTATCGCAGCTTGGTGTCGTTCAGCTTCTCGCTGAAGAACTCGACTAGGCAACCCTCTTGGCTGAGGATGCCTTTGATCCCGATGCCCGAGGTGTCGCATGTGACCTCGAATACCTTCCCGAAATCGGGAAGGCGTAGTACTGGCACCTGGGTCATCATGAGCTTTATCTGCTGGAAAGCTCGTTCTGCTACCGGTGTCCAAGCGAACGACTCCTCCTTGAGGCAGCCGGTAATGGGTGCAGTGACGGAACTAAAGTTCCGTATGAATCGCCTATAGAAGGTCGTGAGACCTATGAAACTCCTAACGTCGTGCATATTGGCCAGTCTCAGCCACGACGTGATGGCTCGGACCTTCTCCGGGTCGGCGGCAATGCCATGAGCTGAGACCATAAAGCCGAGGAAGGCAACCTCCGAGGTGAGGAAGCTGCACTTCTTTGGATGGGCGTAGAGCTGCTCACGCCGCAGGACGGTGCTAACCTGTCGGAGATGGTCTAGATGCTCGTCTCTAGATCGACTATAGACAAGGATGTCATCGAAGTAGACGACTACGAACTTCCCAATAAACGCGCGCAGTGCCTCATTCATGAGGCGTTGGAAAGTACTAGGCGCGTTGGAGAGGCCGAATGGCATGACTCTCCACTCATACAAACCGTCCTTTATCTTAAAGGCGGTCGTCCATTCGTCACCGGGAAGAATCCGAACCTGATGGTATCCGCTCCTCAGATCTATCTTGGAGAAGATAGTAGACCCTGCCATCATGTCGAATAAATCCCGGACCTGGGGAATGGGAAAACAGTACTTGACCGTTATCTTGTTGATGGCACGACTATTGCAGCACATGCGCCACGTGCCATCCTTCTTCGGCGCTAAGAGAGCTGGTACCGCGCAGGGGCTCAGGCTCTCCTGAATAACGCCCTTCTCCAATAGCTCCCTGACCTGCCGTAGTAGCTCCTCGTACTTCGGCGGCTCCATGTGATAGTGCGGTAGGTTCGATAGCGATGCACCGGGTACCAAGTCGATTGCGTGTTGTATGTTCCGCATCGGGGGCAATCCACTTGGTAGATCGTCCGGGAAGACGTCTCCGAACTCTGATATGAGAGCCTCTACCTCTAGTGAACGAGGGGCAACTGGGGTGTCGGCGGGGACATCGAGGGTGACGGCCAGACACAAGGGCGTGTCATCACCCTCGCGGCCCAGGTCACGGGCGAATAAGGGTCCTCTAACGACTATCATTCCTACGGGTTTGGTCGCGGCCGGCTTGTTCGCCGGCTTCATGACATAAGGGTGCCATGTAACCCGTCGTCCCTGATACGTGAACGAACAGGTGTTCGTACGTTCGGCCAAGGCGACGTCGTGATCATACGACCATGGGCAGCCTAGGATTATGCTACCCACCTTCATGGGTAGTACATCGTAGAGCACGTCCTCGGCATAGGTGCTCACCTTGTGCGGGACGCGGCATTGGCGCTTCACGGATAGTGAAGAAGCGTCGATCCATGAGACGTCATACAGAGTGGGGTGCTCTATCGCTGTCAACCCTAATCCGGTGACCATCGTATCGGAAATGGCGTTGATGCAACTACCACTATCGACGATCACCTTCACGCCTTGCCATTGATCTTGACGTACATGTAGAATATCGAGGTACGGATGGCCGCATCAACGAACGGCGTCGGCGGGGACGCAGCCGGGGGGGTCCTAGCGGGGGTGGTAACCCGCGGATATGGTCGAGCTCTACTAGTGCCGAGTGTGTCGACGGCGATGTTGGCCAACGGCCGGGTGGACGCACGACCTGCCAGGGGAGCGGTCGCTAGTGCCTCGATGATCTGTATATATCCGATCTGACCATCGGGCTCCTCATACTCGAGGGCGTAGTCCTCGTCCCCATGGTAGTGGTCCTCCTGTGGTATGTTTGCTCCATCGATATGATCCTGCTCGGCATCACCGGCGTCGATCAGAAGTGTTGAGGGGCATAGGTTGGCCCGGTGTCCTCGTCCCTGGCACTTGTAGCACGTGATATGTACCTGACTGGTGGCAGCGCTCCGGGCCGGTAAATCACTGGCGACAGCCCGAGCTTGTGGGGTGGACCCCACTGAAGTGACCGGAGTTGTCCCTTGTCCCCCGGTAGTCGCCGTGGCCCGAGTAGTCCCGGGTGGTGCAGTACGAGAGGGAAGGGGCCAGACGGGTGGAGTCAGAGGCGCGGTGTTCGTACTAGGTGCCGGGGTGTCCTCGGTGGGTGGATCCATGTGTTCCACTAGATGATAGTCTTCGTCAACCTCGGCCGGCTGGCACTCGAGGACCTTGCTACGCAAGCCCAGCCGGAGGCCGTGGGCGAAGAGCCCTATGATAACTCGTGGATCTTCCATGAAGCGGCAGCGCATCTGACATTCTTCGAATGCCTCGATGTACTCCGTCACCGGGAGTCGACCCTGCTTTAGGTCGAGCCACGAGAGGAAGAGTGACATCTGGTACTACCGAGGAACGTAAATGCTCCTTAGCTTCTGCGCCATGTCCACCCAGGACGTAATGGGTCGTCCTCGTCGCTCAGCGGTGACTTCCTCGTTTTCCCAAAAGATCTTGGCCTGTCCGCCAAATCGTGTCTTCGCGTACTCGACACATAGGTCATCGTCCATACGATGCCACCTAAAGTACGAGTTCATGTTCGACTCCCAGTCGATGAACTCTTTGGGCTTCTGGGAGCCCTCAAAGATGGTAACATCGGTGCGCAAGCTTTGCTGGATGCGTGCACGGTGCTCTTCGCGCCGACGCTCATCGTCCTCTAGGTGCCGCTCGGGCACGGGGTAGTCTCCTCGTCGCTGGTCCAAGTGGCGACGGGGCGGGAACGGCTCGTGGCCGCGGTCATCCCAAAGGTGGGGAGGACCATCCCGAGGTGCGCGGTCCATAGGCATCGCGCGATGTGGGGGTAGGGGGACGTCGTCAACCCCATAATATCGTGGCAGTGGCGGCCGATAATAGTCGTCACGGCGCGCCAATGGGTCAACCATCCTTGGATCTCGGGGCGGGATGGGATCGTATCGTTGGGCCGGATAGTCATGGCCCGCGTCTCGCTCATACTGTTGAGCATAAGGATCGGGGCGGACGGGTCGGTCCGCGTCGTACCCGCGGGCAAAGTCATCCTGCGGGTGGTGCACATCCCAAGTGCGGATATCCTGGGGCTCGCGTGCCGATTCCCTAACTAGGCGTCCCTGAGGAGGGGTGCCATCGGATCGGCGATCGAAGACCTCGTAATCAGCATCGAGGTCCTGGATAAGTCGGCCATGGGGGTCTTGTTGACCAACCCCTTGTACGTGGCGAGGTCGCCCTCGGGCGGCCGGTCCCACCTCAACTCCGTGCTCTAACGCCCGTTGGTCAGCGAACATGCACTCCACGTGTTCCATTCTAGCAGCCATGGCGCGGAAGTTAGCTCCTTGGTCGTCCGGAAGTTCTTCTCTTGGCGGGTACTGGCGAGAGGCGCCTCCTCGTCCTTGTCCTCGACCCCGTGGGGGGGTCGCTCTGGGGGTGTGCTCGACAACGAGAGATTTCCCGTGTGGTCCTCGACCTACGATAGCCCTATCCTTGTAATCACTCGGTGAGGCGTCGTCAAGGAATCGCGGCGAGCCGCGTGGAGAGTGCTGCGGCTCGCGTGGCTCACCGGAGAAGTCCGGTGGGACCGATGTGCCAGGAGCACCCGTGTCGTCGAGTGGGGTCCCCGTAGCCTCGACATGTGGTAGGACAAGGTCGGCTACCGGGGTCGCCGGTTGGGTCCCAAGAGGGCAATCTCATTGCCTCTCTCGTCTTGCGACGGTTCGGTTCGTCGCGGGGAGGTAGAACCTCCGCGTTGTGCCATCCGTGTGGATCGCGTCTCTACGGCCATTCTTGGGAATCCTATATGAATATTCAAAAAAGACGATGAATGTGGATGCGGCAATATGCGATGCGGAGTCGAAGATGTGTTGTGGGCGACCATAGCCTGGCTCTGATACCAATTTGATGCCGGATGTCGTCAAGACGTCGTCTGGTCAACACCAAGGATAGCGGCTCGGTATCGAATCAGGTCATACTCGAACGTCGACAATCATTGTCACCCGAGAATGCTAACAGACAGGTAATAAGGATGATGTGTAATGCAAAAGTCCTACGTGTAGTACGTGCGTGCACCGACGAGCGGTGGATGCCGTTCTAGAGAATTGACGGGATCGCTTTGAGTGAGGTCAGACGGACCTCCTGAACCTCACCCGAGAGGGTCGAGGGCGAGTGCGTCGCTGAACGGGGAAGCCCCGCTACGGTGCTCACACGCATCGGGAGAACCCGACTTGTACCAGGCAGGTAAGACTCTCGATGAAGATTCATCATTTTCTCAACCTGTCTCGCTCTCACCTATCTAACCCGAGTGCGGAGGAGGAAATTCGAAAGTGCACTGAAGTAAGTAAGAGACGTAAAGGGCAAAGTGAAGGGGTACCTTCGTCGCGCTGGCGACGGATTTCTTCGTACCAAATGGTTCCGAAGGAAGCAGTTGGACCGGGAATGTTGGCGCCAGGTGGGCGCTGGAGCCACTGCAGTGGCGACGTGGCACGCTTGCAAGCACGGCGCGCAGGGAGTCGGCACGCGGCGCCCAACGTGCAGGTAGGCTCGATGCACGGGTGGCGCGGCACTCAGGCGGCGGCAGCGCGCGACCCACACGGGGCGCAGAGATGCTGGGCATAGGCGATGCCTCGACGCGAGAGTACAGGTCGAGGGCGCGGCCTCGGCGTGGGCCCAGGTCGGCGCTAGTCCCCGGCGCGAGGAGGGAGCGCGCAGGAGAGGGGGCTTGGTCCCGGTTGTGGGTGAATGGCAACGGCGGCGGATGAGAGCGACTCGCGTCAAGTCATGGACGGCAGGGCGCCTACGCAGCTGTAACAAGCGCAACTGTGCGGAGGACTAGAGGAGGACGTGGCGTGGAGACTCTCTTGCGGAGGGGTGACTGCGCGATGGCGTCTGTTCGAAGAACAGCGGCACGGCAGGGCCTGGGCGCGCAGACGGCTGCGCGACGGTTTGGGCGGTTAGGGGGCGGCGCGGTGAGGTCCTGGTGGAAGGATGGCGGCATGACGGATCTCCGGCGGGGGAAGAGGGGGCGCGACGAGGCTCTGGCGGTAGGCTGGCGGCGCGACGGACGCTGGCGGGAGGACGGCGGCGCGGCGGGCTCTGATTGTCGGATGGCGGCGCGACCGGGCGCAGGCGGGCGGCGGCGGCACTGCGGAACTCCGGTGGTAGGACAGCGGCGTGACGGCGATCTTCCCTCTTCCCTCTTGCCTCCTTCTTCTTCTTCTTCTTCTTCTTCTTCTTCCTCTTCTTCTTCTTCTTCTTCTTCCTTCTTTCTTCTTCCTTCCTCTCACGTACGTGACTCTTCGACTTCTCAAAGATGTTATAACTTATGAAAATTCAAGAGTAGTTTTGCCCCCCCCCCTCTCCTTATGTAGGGAGGAAGACATGGGCCCCCCTTTGGACAAAAAAAAACAAAAATAAAAATAGTGAAAAGAAAGGCCTGTGAAGGCCCACTAGAGTACTTGGGAGGGAAAGGAATCCTCGTATGGGTCTTCCCCTCCTTACAAAGACAAAATGAAAGAAAAGATGAAAGATGAAAACGATGGTGAAAGGTAAGCAATCCAATGGTGGTGGCGCGTGCATCATGCCGAGTATCTAAACTCGGGGTCGCGCGTCGCTGCTGCGGCTTGTCTTGTCAGCTGGACACGTGTCAGTAGTAGGTCGGTGACGACAGTGGCTCCTCGCATGACGGCACTACGGTGTTCGGCGGTGCACCATCACACGGAGTATTGCCATCGGGACCACTAATGACTGTGCAATTTAAATGCTTTCCCTTGACATATCCTACTCTTGTAAATCTTATTTGAAGATAACGAGAAGGTTCGAATAATACCACTCTCCCTTTTTAATTCATCACAATAGGTCATCCAGCATTGGGGTCATCGCATATGACATCCGGGGATCACTACTCGAGTCTCCTTCTTCCTTTGGAGACTTGTGCATTGTGGTCTCCTGACTTACCATCGAGTAATCCATATTGGTCACTCAAACAGTTCGTGTTGCCATTGTTGCCCCACATCTCTGTAGACTGAGACAATGGGGCACCTCTTCTTCCATAGTCAGACATCTGTAGACTATTGGCGCCAAATTACACATCATTGGTGTCCACTCCTCGGTACCTCCCCTATTTTCACACTGTTAGAGTGTTTTGGCAAGATGTATCTCATGCCAATGCGCTCTAAATGGAGCCCCTTCCTCCACATCGCCATAGCCTACTTACTATGGGACATATGGAAAGGGCAAAATTCCTCTCGTTTTGCAGGTACTCCCATGCGCGCCTTGGATATCATGCGACGAGTCAAGTAATGGATATGGTACATCCACCATCTTATACCTCCTCGCACCCACAGTTCGGCCCTCGAATGTGACCTCCTTCACTCTTGGGGCATCCGGGTGACCCTCGCGCCTACCCGCATTCGGCTATAGATTGTTCAATGGCATCCACCGCCAATCGGCACCCTAAAGCTGAATGTGGATGGTGCGGCCAAAGGGAATCCTGGTCGAGTTGGATAGGGCGTTATCCTCCGTGACCCTACAGGGAGTATTATCTTTGCTTTTTCATCCTTGTATGGCATTCAGACTAATATAGTAATCGAGGCTATGGCGATACGTGATGGTTTACTCCTCTGCAATGAACAAAACCTTCACAATATCGTCATAGAATCAGACTCATAGGTATAAGTTGACATGCCTTGTGCAGGTAAATGCTTGCAGTGGCGGCTTTAGCGGGTTTGGCAGGACATCATGCGGTGCTGTCCTCGCACAACTAGTGTTCATCACCAGCTATGTGAGGGAAATCAGACAGCATATGCTCTTACCAACCACGCGGTATACAAATGTACCCCTATCTCCTTTTTCTTTTCTTAGCAGGCACTCCCTCCGGCAGCTCGTGGATGCTACCACGTGGAACGCCTTGGCTTGCTGGCTCTTCGCAAGCATCACACATTGTCGAAAGAGAGGGCGCGAGAGTGGCGGATTGCATGGAGGGATGACAGGGGGAGAACTCACCCTCTCCCATGATCATCCAATTTGCCGAGCACCACAACACTAACATCTATGGATGGCGGGTTGACTGCACTCCACACATCGACTCTACTACACCGGCTCCACATACTCCTACTGGCACGCGTACATCTCTTGGAGATTGTCCCCCGCGGTTGGCGTCTTGCATGAAGCGCGAGAGCAGGAGTGCTCGCTTTCCCGCTTTATTGATGTCCCCATAACGCACCTCATCAACGACACTTCTCGACAGCGGGGAGAGCTCCACACACTCCATGCATCATCACCGCCGCGGGGGTATCCGGAGACACGCCGGCATGAGAGACCTTCTCAAAGCACCTACCAGGTATCACTTATGTATCTTTTCACTTTCCTGCACATGGGCGTGGACAAGTGGGATCCGAGTGTAATGGGAATATTTATGCTCGCTCCACGCCTAAAAACACTGATAAAGAATCCATTTTATATATAAAACCCCCATGGGTAGCATCCAGGGCACGGCTGGATCGGTCTACGGGCATAACCACAGGGTTGGATGTACCCGACACCATGTTTTTGCCAAAAAAAAACATAATTCATGGAAACACTTATTGTTACCAGTTTTCAATGATATATCATCTATAAGTGGATTTACTAGAGTTGGGATTCCATTAAGTCAAATAATTTTATCAAATTTTATTCAATGTTATCTGAATACCATTTGTTCCAAAGTAAATTTAACAATTCATTTATTAAATCATAATTAATCAATGATAGCAGTGACATGAACTTTACAGTATTCTAGGCCTGTGAAATACAAGTATTCAGTAATTGAAGATTCTCCTCGAAATACCCGCCGGATGATTTTGCGTAACTGAGAAATTTCGAAATAAGTTATCTCAGTTTTCCACTTTGATAGAGTTAATCAGAATGCGATGCACAGACACCAATGTTGGATATAAGATATTGCCATACATCTCCACAAGAGACGGCTATTTCCACGATCGATGGAATAGAAGCTTGAGTAGTGGTAGGTTGTCATCCTTTCTTTCCCTTGCTTATTGAACTAGTTATTGTATCATGTAATATCATAAAGAGGCCGTCCGCAACAGCAGCTTATCAAGGTTTCCTTAAACTGAAGTCACTGAAAAGCTTATATCACATAACACATGCCGTTAGAGACAACAAAAATTAATCAAAGATATACATTAAAGATAAGATCTACACGGTTATAACACCGTTGGAGCTGGTTCTTGGGGAGGTTTCGATTGTCTTCCCCTGCGTCGTCATCTGTTGTCTTCCCGCTGCCCTACTGTTTTCTAGAACCCTTTTTATTATGCTTCAACCGCGCTGTTGTTTTCTACAACCCTTTTTTTCCAGTACCATCTTTTAAAACCTTGATGTTCTTGCGTTCTACATCTTGATCCGCCTTTGTCACCTAGCGGAACTTGCACCATCAATTCCCCTTTCAAGATCTTGTTCTCCGCGATCTTCGATTGCATCAGCATCTTCCATTTCAGAATAGTATTTCTCCACCTCGCAAGATAGCAGCAGCGTTCGCGCCTTCAAGTTCTATTTCCCTCCCCAGATCGTCTGCAACAGAGTCGGTTTTTCAACATCGCCATCCTTCCCACCGCCTCACTGCATTCCCATCAAGATTATTTTCCTACCTCTGCAGGTACCCGCTTCATGTGGCTTATTCTTCCGCGTCCAAACGACGATGGAAGCCATCTCGGCTTCGACTTTTACAGCTTCTTGGAAGGAATCATATGCCCCTACAAGTTTGACAACGGAACGGACCTCGCGTGCAAGTTCCGCGTGATCGGAACGTCGAAAGATCGAATCATGATGGAGGATGGCCTGAGCCGCGTCCACGCTCTCGACCCTTTAACAAGAACCGGATACATATTCCCTCTCTCTGTCGTCGAACAAGGCCTGAGCTTCGGCGTTTACAAGAAAGCCATCTTGGTGCAACGGAGAGCAGGCACCCTTAACGAGCCAGTCTGGGCGGCGGTTCTGCGAGGAGGACGAGAACTGCCCATCTCAGAGCTTGCCTTTGCCCACGCCGGGGCTGAAGAATGGACAGATCTCATGTCTCCAACTGGGAGTTGTTTCGAGGATATCGCCACCGCAGACGACGGAAAGCTCTACGCGCTTGATAGTAATGGCGAAGTCTTCGTCTTCGACCTTGACAGCCTTCAGTTTTCATCTTATCCTGCACCAGAGCCAGCGAAGGGACCGGAGCTGAGGGCCTATTCATACTGTGAGAAATACCTCGGTGTGATGGGCGGCGAGTTTATCCTGCTCCGGGCCTGGATGTGCGCAAAGCGGCCGGTCATGTTCGAGGTCTTCCAGATGCACAGAGGAGAAGATAGAGAAGCGGAGTGGGTGAAGGTGAAGGACCTTTCCGGGCACGCTATCATGCTTGGAGATGACGGCTTCGTGTCTTTAAACGTGGGAGAATTCCCGGGAGTTATGGCCGATTGCATATACTTCATCGACAGCCAAGACGGTCCTGGAAAATGCTTTGTCAGAGTGGTGAACGTGAGAATCGGCGCCATGATCTACAAACCCTTGTCTACGATCTTCGCTCCATGGTTCTGGTTCATTCCAGATGAAGCCGGACGAATAAGAGATCTTGGCGAGGCTTTTACGTTTTCTGACGCCAGTTGATATTTTTCTGCGTAAATTTTTTTTTTCCCGTTATGTGTTCTAAGTCCCAGGTCGACAAATCATCGATTCAGACCTACTTAATGTGAGTATGATCTAGTGTACTTCAATCGCAGCGGGCAAGATAAACGTGGACAGGAGCGGCGACAAGCAAGAGTAAGGGTACACCATGCCTTGATGAAAGTATTGATGGAATCCAGAAAGGAAGAGTAACTCTTCAGTAGCCAGCCACGTTACCCCGGTCGTCGGGTAGGTGGGCCGAAATTGTGACACCATCCTTCTCAGTCAGGACTAGGTCAGGGCCCCAAGTATGTCATAACTAGGGTTCCCCATTTGACCTGGACACTGGTCAGATCTGACCAAACTGGACGGTCCCTCTGCCATTTTAGGGTGAATCCGAATGGATAAAGACCCAATCTTGGAGTCACTCATCCCCATCTCCCAGAGTAAAATCTACGTGATGGTGGTAACCTAGTAAAAAGGATGAATACACAAGCCAAAAAATGAAGAGCACACTAACCTCATGGTCACATGTCCAATGGTCCACAGGGCCAAATGGTGCATTCTCGTAGTATAAAAGAAGGGCCCCAGACAAGATTTTGGGGCAGTGAAACTCTGATAATCATAATTGACACAAAAATCCATCTCTGCCCTTTTAAGACAGATAGTGGTCTATTTGTAGACTAGAGATCATGGGAAGAGAACAGAATACTGAACTACCCATTAAACTTCAGACTGAAACTCCTAGATCATTATATCTAAGAAATTAAAGTTAAATCATTCCAGAAAGAATCATTTTTTTCCCTCGTTAATCATTCTAATGGATTTCCAACATGGTAAACTTGAAAAACACCTTAAAAAATATTGTAAATTCAAATATATATATCGATGATTATAATCTTAGATTTTAAGTGAATTTAATGTTAAAAAAATTATTAGGATCTCCAGAATTAGGAAAAATTAGGATATCATTGTTTAAATTTAAGAACCCTTAAAATAAAAAATAAAAAATATATATTCTTACTACTAACATTATTTTGTTTATGAATAGAATGCAGAAAAATTCCTTGATTATACTATCAATTTAAGAATAAATATGATATTATTTAGAAATGGCAATAGACCTCAAAAAGTATTTATAAAAATTATAATTTCATTCTAAAAATGAAATATATAATTTTTAAGTTTGATAACATGCATCTAGGGTCGTTTGGTAAGAAAATAGCTTATGAAATACATGAAATTAAAACTGAAAATGGAACATAAATTTTTAATTGAATAGTCCTGGACTTACGGACTTATAGTTACTCGAGGGTCACCATTATATCTTCCATAGGTTCTCCTTTCAAATAAAAAAATGGGTATGAAGTGTTATTACTACGAATCACATGCTTAGAATTAATATTACCAATGAAAATTTAGATTCTAGTCATTTTAAGAATGCATGGAAACACCCGTCTTTATCAAGGGAGAGCTGGCAGCCATGAGAAGTAAAGCCTACTTCTCATTGTGTATCTTACTATAAAAAAAGGTGTAACACTAACTTCACTCATTGAAATAGTGAATGATCATTAAATAACTATTTCATTGGGCTCATGAATTTTGAAATTTAATTTTCACTGAAATAATACTTTCTGTATACTCTTATGCCTAAGATAGTGAAATTTAATTTTTTAAGGATATTCTGACTTTTCTTATTAAATATTTATGTTATTTTCTAATATCATATTTATAAAGAATTTTTTATTCTTTTAAGATATTTAGTTAGTGATTTTTATCACATTTTATCTTGAATTTTGATCACATGAAGTAAATGTTACTTTCAATTTTTAACTTGATATAGAAAATTTGAACTTTTCTCATTTGATTAAAGAAATATTAATTTTTTTATAGAAAAATTAGTTCATAAAGTATGTAAAATGAAAAAAAATCCTATTTCCCTAGTTTAGTGTGCCACATTATCAATCTGGAAATTAAATCAAAGAGGAGGGCCAAAACTAGATTTTAGAAAGTAATTTAACTTCAAATAAGAATATTTGCTGACCTATAAAGAGTTTTTGCCTGAAATTTTGAGATAACTTCATCTGTCTCTACTTGTTAGGCCCCTAACTAGGCGGCACTCCCTGTCAAGACGCCTGTGTGCTTATTGGGAGAGCGTGTTCGCGTTGTAGACTCACCATATTAAAGAACTGAGTCATTATGGGTAGCGATGCCAAACCTGATCTTTCAGGCCATCGCCCCTGTATATGGTGATACACTACATACGGTGCACGTGCCCGTCCATGCCCAAGGCGGAACGAGTCAGGTGAAGTCCGCGCGTGCTGGCACACGGGCCAACAGACATGGGAGTGCGCCCGCCAAGCGCCGCACGCCAGCGCCAAGTGCCACGAGTGGGGGCCAACGCTACACGCGAGCGCCAAGCGGCATGCGGGCGCAAGAAGCACTGTGCGCGGGCGCAGGATGCGCAAGCTGGGCGGCGTGCTATCGGTGCACCATGCGGAGTTGTACTGGGTGCCACGCAGTGGCCGCGCGGGCAGCGGGCGCATTACGTGTGTGGGGCGTAGGGTCGGGAGACATCCCGCCAGGAGACTAAGGCATGTGGCGCACTGAGAGCACCGAGGCAGCATAGAGGATGCGTAGTGCTCCTGGGGGTAATGCTGGGTGCGCTGCCCCCAGCTTGAAGCGTCAAATGCAGTGGCGTCGCGTGGGCTGTGCGCAAAGGTGTCAACGAGGGTGCTGGTGGTTTGTGCAATCGTCACGGCAAGGGTGGCGTGTGTGATCGCCATGCTCGCTGGTGCGCGGCGCTCGGCCCGAGGCACATGTTTAGCAGCAGAGCAGGGGCGCGCGCATGGAGCGGCATCCTTGAGGCGGAGAGGTGACGCTACCTTGGCACAAGGCACCGCGTCTCGTTTGTTGTATCAACCCTTGTCTTCCCCCATGTAATTGTCCCAGCTATGATGTAAGATTTCATGATATGAATGCAATAACCCTATTCCCTAACGGGGCTGCATCCTCAAGGCTGCTTAGTGTTTTGCTCCGAACATTGAGGCCGGCACACGCCAGATTCCAGCACAAGAGATAGCTCGGGATTTGACCATGTGACAATTGGTATTAGAGCCAGGTTAGATTGCCTACCCATGTGCTTCTAACCCTAGTTGAGGAGATAAAGTCCTTTTGTGCACAGCTACGCGAAGAACGACGGCAGAAGGAGAAAGAGTAGAGGCTGAATTCCCGCCAACTGCAGAAGAACTTTTTTGGTTTGAAGATCCAAGTGGACAAGAACTATGATGAAGGAAAAGCAGACATAAGAGAACTACTGGTTGAGACCCGCCAAAGGTAGGAAGTCCTTAAAGAAACTGTACGATAGCTCAAGGACACGACCCGCCAGCTTACGAAGATGATCTTGACCCTGAAACTTAAGGTGGAGAAATTGGAAGAAGGCCCTAGTAGCCGTTCAAGGAGCGACAATGGAAAAAAGCTTGCACTCCCTCCACCGAGGTTTGACGGGTCCCCTAGGGAAGATGCGGCGGTGGATTTCCTCGACAACTACACCTGGTATTTTTGGAACAAAGAACTTTCAGATGAAAAGAAAGTGTTGCATGCTAGATACTTCCTCACGGATGAGGAGAAATTGCGGTGATGTCAGCAAGAGGATTGTGGAAACTGGCCACCTCCCACATACGAAGAATTGGTGTGGGAAATTAGAGAAAATTTTGTACCACACAACACGACGTGGATTGCGTGGGGAGAATTGTAAAACCTCAGAATGATGGTTAATCTGAGAGAATTGAATGTGGGCCAGTTCCTGTCCATAATTAGGAGGATCACCGACATGTTTGATCTAGACAAGCTCTACCGCTTCAGTAAGGGACTTCCCCACTGGCTCCAGAAAGAGCTGGAGAAGAGACATTATAGAGACCTGAATTCGGCTTACAAAGTTGTGGAGGGAATTGAGCTCTGTCCCCCTAGGCCTCCCAAAGCAGGGGAGAAATCGGGAAGTGGAACAAGCCCCACCAAGAACGCGCTGAGGCACCAGCAACCCTGAGCAGTCAAGGCATGAAGAGAAAGTTCAAGTCAGGCCACGACAAGGGCCAAGACAAGGGCAAGAGCCAGAGACAGTGGAGAACAACTCCATGTGGTGGGGGCAACAAGTTGACATGTTTTGCTTGTGGAGGCCCCCACTTCATAAAGGATTGCCTGAGGGGTACGGCGGCGGGCACCAATGTAAATGTGATGGTTGTGCCGCCGGCCCAACTGGATGTTCTTGGGGGTAGTAGTACGGTGACCTTGAACCCCCTCCTGTGCTTGTCTGCACTAAGGGGGGTGCCCTAGTCTAGTATGAGGGTCTGAACCTCTAGCACGTCTCGATACTGACAAACGACAAACTCTACACAGCCATGGTCGACACGGGAGCGACGCTCAACGTCCTCGCAGAGAAGGAAGTAAAGAAACCCAGTGCGCCAGGGCGAGGGCGCGGGGGTGCGGCGCACTGGGGCACAGCACACGGGGCTGGCAAGCAGGCGCAAGGTGCGGTGCACGGAGGAGGGTGGCGCCGGGCGTGGGAAGCCGGGGACGGTGAATGCGGTGCGGTGGCGGCGGAGCAAGAACCCTGGATTTTGGAGGATCACTGCCCAAGAATCCCAAGAAGGAGGGTGGTTTCGTGGTTCTTGGAGGTTCTTGAGGGGGACAAGAACGAGGGATCGATGGCAACGAAGTCGACGACACGTCCCCGGAGTAGTCTCGACGAGGAAATCTAGCGACATCGATGCTGACGAACTGCAATGTTGAATCTTCAAGGACGACCTTGGAGTAGTCTCGAGGAGGAGGCGTTGAGGACTCCCAAGAACTGCAAATCTTGGATCTTTAACTTCGACCTCGGAGTAGTCTCAACGTGAGGTTGGGGAGGCAGGCACATTCCCCACTACTCTCTAGAATTCTATCTACCTCTATCTCTCTAACACTATGATATGAAAGGAACACACTTTTCAATTCAACAGAAGCCATTTTCCACTTGGGCATGCTATCCCCTTATATAGTGAGGATAGGTATGAAGTGATGTCGAGTAGAGGACGAACCATTGCGAGACGTTGTTCGACCTCTATTCAACGGTTACAAGAGAAAGGGAAAACACAACATGGCCAAGGCCCAAACACCGGCCTAGTCCTAAGATCCATGAAAATACAACCAAACAAAACAAAAATAAAGCATGAAATGATAAGATACTCACGTGGAATACTTGAACCCTGGTTGGCGAGCGTCGGCGCGAGCAACCCGGGGTGGTTGGACTCGTCCCATCCCAGCGTCAACTGGATGGTCCCCCATCAGCGGGGAAGATCAAGACCGTCAATTTGGAGGCCTGAGACATTGTTGACGTGGCCAAGGGGGTGCTGTTGTAGGGGGGAAATGTGGGAGGGTCGGACCAACTTCATGGAGTCTCCCATGGATGACTTCACGATCCTCTTGGGTCTCGACCTCTTAAGGGGACCACGCGTGGTTGTATTTCCCTAGTATAGTGGTGTAATGTTCCTGGAGGGATCTCGCCCATGTTTTGTGAGAGACCAAGGGGTCTAGAAACGAGGGAACACCGCTCTCTTGTTTGTGATGGAAGTCAAGGACGGATTAAGGAAAGGGAAGGAGACCTTCCTTGTCACTATATGGGGTCGGCACCCCGAAAAAAGGGTGGAAGGTAGGGGTGCGCACCAGCCCATTTGGTTGTACTTAGTTGGGGTGACGACGACAACAACAACCTCGGAGCTGCCACGGGTGGACTACCAAGGCCTATTGCAAACGTAATGCGGGAGTTAGTTGGGGTGATACCCGCGCAACTCCCCGCAAAGCTGCCACCCAGGGGGGATGTGTACCACGAGATTGAATTACTCCCGGGTACATGTCCCCCTGCACGGGTTCCCAACAAAATACCCCCCACTTACCTAAAGGAGCTGAGGAAACAGCTTCAAGAATCGCTAGAGAATAAGCTCATGCGACTGTCTAAGGCTCCCTTCATCGCTCCAGTTCTCTTCCAAAAGAAAAAGGGTGGGTCACTTCGACTTTGTGTGGACTACTAAGCGCTGAACAAGGTAATAGTGAAAAATAAATATCCTGTACCCAACGCTGAAGAGTTGTTTGAAAAGCTCAGTGAGGCTCACTACTTCTCACAGATGGACTTGAAGAGTCGGTACCACCAAGTGCAGATCAAGGAGGGGGATGAGCCAAAGACGGCGTGCGTGATGCGTTATAGATCTTTTGAATTTTGTGTGATGCCTTTCGGGCTCACAAACGCTCCTGCTATGTTTTGTTGCCTTATGAATTCTACTGTTGGGGACTATATCGATGATTTTGTCATTGTGTACTTGGATGATATCCTCGTATACAGCCAAAGCTTGGATGACCATCTGAGGCACTTGAGGAAGGTGAGGACCAAGCTAAAGGAGCATGAGCTCTACTTCGAGTCCTAGAATAAGCTGACCCAAAAGCAAGCACGATGGCAGGATTTCTTGGCCGAGTTTGACTTCATCTTGAAGAGCAAGCCGGGGCACGCCAATCAAGTAGCGGACGCCTTAAGCCACAAAGAACTAGAAGTTTGTGGCCGCACTTTCAGCAGTCTAAGGAAGCATTCTCGATGAAATCAAATTGGCGTTGAAAGATGATCCATAAGTCGTTCGCATGATGAAGTGCATTACTGCAGGCAAGTCGAGGAGATTCTAGACCGAAGATGGCATTAAATACGCAAATGGGAAGAGGCCGTATGTGCCACGTGCGGGTTGGCTGCATTGGAAGCTCCTCTATGAAGCCTGTGACGCACCCCACGCCAGACACCCAGGGCAGGCTCGAGCGCTTACACTCCTGTCCAATAGCTATCACTGGCTGGGAATGAAAAGAGATGTGGAGGCTTACGTTTGTTCATGCCTGGTGTGTCAACCAGACAAGACGGAGAAGGCAAAGGCACCATGAACACTGGAATCTCTCCCGAGGGTGAGCAGACTATGGGAGTTTATTTCAATGGATTTCATCACTTGCCTTTTGTGCGTGGGTGGACATGATGCCATTTTGATTGTCGTGGATGTTTCCCCAAATATGCGACGTTCATCCCCACCACATCGGAAGTGCACGCAGATGGCATGTCTCATTTGTTTATGTCCCATGTGGCAAAGTACTAGGGTCTTCCACTGGACATAATTAGCGACCGAGATACAAGATTCACAGGTCATTTCTGGGAGTCACTGTTCAAGTACATGGGCTCCAAGCTCAACTTTTTCTACGAGCTTCCACCCCTAGACAGATGGTCAGACGGAACGTGTAAACTCCATGCTTCACGAGTATCTACAGCATCACGTTTCGGTCAATCAGGAGAATTGGGTGGAGCTGTTGGATGGAGCACAATTTGCACACAACATCAACCGGAGCTTGGCTACAGGTCAGTCGCCATTTGAGATTGCAACGGGAAGACAGCCACTAACTCCTCCAGAAGTGGTGAAGAGAAAGGGGAACGGACATTTCCCGCGGTCTTCTGCTTTGCGCGCAATTATCATGCTCGCATTGTGGAAGCCTGCGAGACACTGGAACATGCTGCTCAGAGAATGAAGAAGTAAGCCGATCAACACAAAAGGGACGTAGAGTTCCAAGTTGGCGACCTGGCTTTGTTGAAGACCAACTCGTAGATGATGAAGACGAAGCAAGCAAAGCAACATCACAAGGGTCTGGTACCCTTGTGACGTTGCTTTGCACGTATTTTGTGGGTATCTCACTAGTGGATTTGAAAAACCTCGAGAATTAACTTGGGTAACCGGTGTAGTTTTGGGTGTATTGACTACATCTTTTGGTGTAATTGGTTATTTGTAAGATCGGACGGGTTGCCTACCGGCTCAACATTTCCCGTCAGCTGGCAGTCCATCTGGTCTTCCATGTGTCGTTTCTAAAGAAATATGTACCAGATTCCGAAGACACGGCGAGGAACCAGCACCAACTTGCGCCGCAAACGTGCGAGCGCATTTCAATCAAGAAGTAGAAGCAGTCCTGGCGAAGAAGGAAATTGACCGGGGAGGACGTCACGGTCGCTATCACAAGATTGAGTACCTAATCAAGTGGAAGAACAGATAAGCCGAATTAGCAACCTGGGAGGGCGACTCGGACTTATGGTAGTTCGAGGAGCTACTACGAGCATATAAAATGGACCACTAGGCATCAACGAGGGCGTCGACAAGTTCAGGCTGTGGGAGGGTGTTAAGCCCCTAACTAGACGGCATTCCCTGACTAGAGGCATGTGCCCCTATTGGGAGGGTGTATTCACGTTGTAGACTCACGATATTAAAGGACTAAGTCATTATGGGTAGCGATGTCCAAACCTGATCTTTTAGGCCATCGCCCCTATATGTGGTGATACACGACAGACGGCGTGCGTGCCTGTCCACACCCAAGGTGGGACGGATCAGGTGAAGCCCACGCGTGCTATGCGCACGGGCCGACAAGCATGAGAGCGTGCGCGCCAAGCACCAAGCACCGCGCAGGCGCGGGATGCGCAAGCTGGGCAGCATGCTATGGGTGCAATGCGCGGAGTTGTGCGGGGTGTCATGCAGTGGCCGCACGGGCAGCACGCACATTACGTGTGCGGGGCGTAGGGTCGGGAGACATCCCGCCAGGAGTCTAAGGCATGTGGCGCACTGAGAGCACCGAGGCAGCATAGAGGACGCGTAGTGCTCTTGGGGGTAATGCTAGGTGCGTTGCGCCCAGCTTGAAGCGTCAAATGCAATGGCGTCGCGTAAAGGCTGTGCGCAAAGGAGTCAACGAGGGTCCTGGTGGTGTGTGTAATCGTCAAGGCAGGGATGGCGTGTGTGATCACCACGCTCACGGGCGCGCGGCGCTCGGCCCGAGGCACATGAGTAGCAGCAGAGCAGGCGCACGCACATGGAGCGGCATCCTCGAGGCGGAGAGGTGACGCTACCTTGGCGCAAGGCGCCGCGTCTCATTTGTTGTATCAACCCTCATCTTCCCCAATCTAATTGTCCCAACTACGATGTAACATTTCATGATATGAATGCAATGACCATATTCCCTGACGGCGCTGCGTCCGCACCATCTCATCTATCCCCCTCTATGCGATCTTAAGCATTTGCAAAGACTTCCGCTGCAAGAGATCAAGGCTGCTTAGTGTTTTGCTCTGAACACTGAGGCTGGCACAGGCCAGATTCGAGCACGAGACCTAGCTCGGGATTTGACAATGTGACACTATTGTATACTCCTGAGTCATGTAAAATCTTCCTGAAAATTTTCTTGCTCTATTAGGCCAAGTGAATGAAAGTTTCTTGAAGACCCATCAAGTTTTCATGTCATATGTCATCGATAAAAATTAGAAAGCAAAATAGAAGTGGAGGGACTGTCCCATGATCATTCTACGCCTTGATCCCTACAAAATATTAAAATTTCGGTGGATTCACTTTTCATGGATTGTTATTTCATGATCCTTTTCTTGACATCATCCATGATTTCTAATACATTGGTCTTCTTCCATTCATTCACATTCAAGCATAGACATCATCCACCAATCTATGCATCATAATCATCTAAGTTCTCCCAATTCTATACATTAAATATAATTCAAATATTTATGATTCTCTTATTTTTCATCTCTTCTCTAATTACAACTTGGAAAAGGCATTTTATCCCCACTAGAGATTTCTGAAGGAAAACTTCGACCCTTGCCCATCACTAACTCGTAAGATTTATTTAGGTGTATACAAATAATACTCACGGAAAGAGTGTTTAAAAAGTAAAAATTTGAATAATTCCAAATGAATTATTCTTTATAAATTTACATGATCATTGATGGAGGCAAATTGTGTATAAATTTTTAATGTCATTGCAATTTAATTTTCCTAAATCAAGTAAATTGATAAAAATATATAAAACTCACTAAGAGGTATAGTTAAAGCAAGGTCGTCTCCACAGGGACTGGCCTTTAGATGCGTATTTAATAGTTGAGTAGTTAAGGGGTAATAATGATAATAATAAATAGAATAAGTATAGTAAGTTTTAAGTAGTTAGTGAGTGAGAAAATACCAAATAGATGAAGGAATTAGATAGATGAAACATCAGATATTTATAATAGTAGTTATAAATGTTAAAGATAATAAGTAATATAATTGAAAACAGGTATGAATATTATATTCATGGGGGATGTTAATGTACATAAGAACTAGAGAAGATAAAATATAGTAGGTAGTAAATTACTATGGATAGAGGATAGAAGGTTATCTAGTTAACTTATAGTAAGTGATATCTTAGATAGGAGAAACACAGAATTATATATCTATTAAGATGCAGATTAAGGGAATAGATATATATAAGTATCTTAGGAGATTTTGGCAAGTTTATTAAGAGTATGATATAATTGACTAGCTAGCTAAATAAGGGAAGAGAGAGATTGAGAGAAAATAAACGGCCAGTAGGAGAAAGAAGTGTAAATATGATTATAAGGTCGTCGATACTAGTAGAACGTGATTTTCATACCTATATTATATATTTAATATATACTATTTTAATATTATATTTATGGGTGAAAATTAGGAGAAATAAAAACAAGTCTGCCAACACCCAAGAGCTGCTCGATCGAACGACCAAAAGAGACCGAAAGAAGAAATGTATCTTTTTAAAACTTTGATACATAAATATAAGTATGAATTTCCATGAACTTATATAAATAGATGAGCAATTTTGAATAGATACTAGGTGCTCCAAGAAGACATGCAACACGAATATACTATATGATGAAAAAAAAAAAAAATGCATCCAACAAATTCAAATTTCAATCAAAAGCAAGTAACCAAGCAGAAAGAAATAATATAATAGACCCGTTCCTCCCCCTCTCCCTGCCATCCCCTCACACTCCTCTCCGCCTCCACAAATTCTCCTGACTCCAATACTCCTAAGGCATTGTCCTAGGCATTACAAGTGTAGTAGGATAGGTGGTGTCTCTCTCTCTCTCTTCTTCTCGTCATAAAGGTCTCCCAAAATGAGCCTCTTTAATGACATGGGACAGAACCTCTAATGGAAATAATATATGGAAATAAGCCAATCACACATTCCACATCTCGTTCCATGTTCATTAATAGAACATATTCATTATAATGTTTATAATTAAGTCCATGAATACATGATCAAATTAGTGAATTCTGATGAGATCATAATCTGGAAATCGCTAGTATTTAAGCGTGTGTTCTAAACATTCATATTCAAAGGATACGCGAGAAGGACATTGAAGTATCTAGATAGAATAGCACTATCTAGTCACACTCATATGATGAGTATGGTCGATCCCGTAGCCATTAGTATGGAGACACTAAGGATAGATGGTGGATGCTCTTTAGTGGAAAGAGTTCATTGAATTGATACGTACAAATTCCTGAATGGTATTATATCAAACTGTCAATCAGGTCGATTCACATCATGTTTGTGTAAGTGGTCCTTAGACTTGAGACACCAAAGATGTCTTGTGGACAGACAGTTTTACTTTGACTATGACCTAAGCGTCCCTAATCATGGGATTCTAAATATTCTTAGTTAGGGTGCATCAAGAAGTTCACGAAGACAATTGAGTGGCCAAGATGGGATCATCCACCCTCGATATAAGAGATGTTAGCTCAAGGAAGGTGATTCAACAAAGTCCTTGGCCAAGGTAGTGAAATATCAGAGAAGAGTTCTCCGCTAATTTCTGAATGCATCAGTACTAAATCAGATGACCAATTAGGGTTTAACAGTTGACCATACCCTAACTCGCCGAAGGAATGTCTTGTGGACGAGGGACTATACGTATACGATAACCGATGACGAACAAGTTCTATGAGTGAATCAATTCACACTCATGTGTACCTTCTAGAGACTCAACCTGTCCATTAGGTTAAATCAATCCACCATTGATTAATTTATATGATGATACAATTAATTAATTTGGAAGGCCAACAAAGGTTATTAGGCCGTTGGAGTCGTTAACTAGACTGATACATGGGCCTAGAGGGTCACACGCAAATGGTCTTTTTGGACGTCAAAAGATATACTTAAGTTTTGGGGGTTCTATGAAAAATACCCAGGTAGTATAAATAGGGCAGGCTCTGAATGAAATTCACCCATGCCAGAATGGCTTAGGGTCTTCCCCTTCTTCTCCCTTCTCCCCATGACTCTTCTCCATGCCCGATATGATCAGGATGGCATAACAATGATGATGGAAGTAGAATGGGGCTCCTAGAGAGGAGATCCAATGTGCCGAGGACCATGTGGATACGTCTAGATGTTGCACACTTGAGCAGCTCAACTCGTCTAGCTTCGGGATCCAAGAAATCAAGGATGGGATCAGTGCACAGGTTATTCAATTTAATGTTTTTTATGGTGCCATTTTATTTTGCTAATGTCTTCCGATGCGTATCATTTTTTATTTCTTCATCCATCTCAAGGCCTGCAGAACCCAAAAATTCCTCTGAATTTCTCTCATCATCATGTCATCTCTCTCACATTTAATTTGGTCTCAAAAAATTAACTAAGTACGCTTCATATTTTATATTGAAATTCCTTATGGATTGACCCCTTTCTCATACATTTCATACTAGTTTCTTTTAGAAAGACAATTATAAATGTTTTACATAAGCTTAATCCCTAACAACATGATTAGAATTCACATTAAATAAAACACCAATATTATGCTTTTCTATAGACTACAAAAAACCTTTTTTCTACACCAATGTTTCAGAATTTCAGGCAATTAAGATATTTTATCACTTATTTATGATTTGTTTATTACTATTTTGGATCTCCACCCTTACAACATCCTTTGTACCCGAAGAATCGCATAAAACAGATTCAATTAGATAGAGGCCCTTTATGCCAGTCTTACAAACCATTACCAAAATAGAATACTTTAAAAAGAATTATAGGTTGAAATTATAAATTTTTTCTTTATCTCAACTACAGTGTTCTAATTGATTCTGAATCTATGATTTGGTACTTGCTTCCTAGTATTTGGAGCTAAAATTTGACCTTCATTTATTTTTATTTTCAAAATGACTTGACGTGGAAAACTGCCCTGGATAAACAGATATTTTTAATTACTAAATATTGATATCCTTGTATATATGTCCCAGATGTAACTTTTTGAAATAGAGTTTGCCTTCGTCAGCTTGATAGTGTCAAAAATACTGACCTGGATATGAAAAATGGGTTATCCAATATCCTTCTTTATTGATATTGTGGTATCGTTATCAGTCTTGATATTGGTATAGCTCTTCAGTTTATGGATTGGATGAAGATATCAGATATCAGGGTGGGACATCAGATCTCTTTGGTATCCTACATATAAGTAGCAAAATAATTTGAATAAGTTAATTTTACTAGGAAACATTTAAAGACATAATTAAGCTTTATGAGTTATGTATATAGGCTTATTTTGACAATATTTAAGATTTGTTAATGTATTTTATTAATATTTAATTAAGATAGACAGTTTCAAATAATAAGTAGATAAGACAAAATGTGACCTGAACTAAATTGGGCCCATTGCCACTGACCATGAAGCACAACATTACAGAGCATGTTGTACATATCACACAATGGATGAAGCACAACGGATTTTTATTCATATTTCTTTGAAATGATTTATACTGCTTTTTTTACTTTTCTATGTTCCATAAGGATTCATGGTGCTTATTTTTTCAATGGGTATCAAATACTGATATTCGGATGCCAATCTGTGGTGCAGATATCTGAATTTTACATCAGATCTCGGATCCAACATCCGATAAAGTCATCTGCCATGTCCTGGCCCCACGATATCTGTCCTGATATCTGGTAGAGGGTGAATATTTGATATTATGTGATATCTGATATCATAAGTCATTTCGATTTACATGGATATCCAATTTCAGTTATCTATTAGATATTGGATGGGCAAACACTAGCTTGAGATGCGATGTTCAAATTCAGATTGAAATTCAAGACTTTTCTCTTTGAATGTCAAGCTTCTTTTTTCGTATCCACCAAAATACATTTTCGTAAATTTAATGATTTGATAGATATATATATGTATTGAAATTAATTATTATTTATTCTTTGTTTATTAAGTATGACAATTCAAGTGGTAATACATTATCTTGCAATATTACTCATAGTTTCCTTAAGAGTACTTTGTCTTGATCTGAATTTTATCTTAAGAAAATCATATATCTCATTCATTAGTTATTTTTATAGTAAGCTACTTTTATTAAAAACATTCGGTGCCGAATGGTGCAGTATTTCAGGTAGAATAGAACTGTAAAACTTGATGCATAGTTTGTTCCTGCCTCAGTTATAGTGTCACAAATGTTAAACTATAGATTGATTTTTACTGAATTAGGATTAAAAACAACGAATTTTGATCCGAGATCGACTTCAAGATAATAGATATACGGTCAGGACACAGACTGACTGTTTCTAGAGGACTCATTTATCTCATCTGCACTCGTCTTCCGTCAATTTTATAATATATTGCCACTATCATTACTTAGCGTCCACTAGTGATATTTTACTCACCAGTGCCGATCCACCTGGGTCGTTATTTATTCCTGCTGTTCTTGCAATCTGCGTTCAGATCTTTTAGCGCTGTCTTGTCAAAACCTCATCCGCTCCTTCCTCAGTCTTTGCTCTTCCAAGACCAATCTTATAGCCCAACTCCAATGATTCAATCGGATCTCTAAAGATTGCTCTCTTCCTCTTCACCAGCCAGCATCCGTGTCCGTATCATTTCCACACATCTTCAGCATAACTCAATCAGATATTCACCAACGCCCGATGAATTTGAATTCCTACACACTCTCAGAAATTTCATGATCCCAAAATAGAACTCCATGTGGCTTGTTCTTCCTCACCCGAGCAACGACGGAAGCCATTTCTGCTTTGAGTTGTATGGTTTTTTGCAGGGAACGCTGCAGAACTACCAATTCGCCAACACAGCGAATCCCTCCGCTAAGTTTCACATTATCGACACGTCGAGAGGGCGGATAATGATGGAAGACGGCCTGAGCGGACTCCACGCGCTCGACCCTTTAACAAGAACCGGCTACAAATTCCCTCTCCGTCGTTAAACCAGGCCTGAGCTTCGGCGTTTACAAGAAAGCCATCTTGGTGCAAAGGAGAGCAGGAACTGTTAACAAGCCAGTCTGGGCAGCGGTTCTCAGAAGAGGAAGAGAACGTTCAAGTTCAGAGCTTGCCTTCGCCTCGACCAACGCCCAAGTCTGTGTAAGCACAAAGGCTCTCAAGGAACGACCTGCTTCAAGCCAAGCCACACAGAGACGGAGGGAGAACCAAGAACAAAAGCACACACTTAAGGAAAGAAGAAAACACACAGCGTATTTCGCACACACACAGCATCCTTCACAGGAGCATTTAAACGAACACAAGTCTAAAGATAGCAGTTACAACCGTCGGGCCCCACTTCCTCAGACGTGGCTTTGTGGATGCCGTCATAACTCCACAGATCCGACGGCTGCGACTTAATCCTGCACGAAATAGGAAACTAAACGTTGGATTTGGAATCTACGGTGAGGATCACTCTATCAATCTCCTCCTTGATCCGAGCCTGCTTTCACCGGCGAGATCCCAATCTGTTTGCGGAGCTCCTCAAATCTTCTAACACTGAGAGGTTTGGTGAGTATGTCCGCGAGTTGATCGTCAGTGCATACATGCTTCAACTCCACCTTCTTTTCTTCAACCAGGTTTCTGATGAAATGGTAGCGGACATCAATGTGTTTCGTTCGCCCATGATGAACTGGATTTCGGCTGATTTCAATCGCCGACTTGTTGTCAATACACATCTCGAACTTTTGTTGATGCTTACCAAGGAGTTCGTCTATGAAGCGACTAATCCAAACTCCCTGACAAGCTGCTGCGGTGGCAGATATATACTCGGCCTCGCAGGATGACAAAGCTATCACAGGTTGCTTGCAGCAGTTCCAGACAATCGGTTTAGATCCATAAAAGAAAATTAGTCCAGATGTGCTCTTCCGGTCATCCACATCACCTGCGTAATCACTGTCACAATATCCGATTACCTTACACACTTCCTCGTGTTTATACACCAGTCCGAGATCGATGGAGCCTTTCACATATCTCAAGATTCTCTTGGCAGCTGACATATGAGTTGAGCTCGGTCTATTCATGAACCTGCTCAGGTAACTGACAGAAAAAACTAAGTCGGGCCGAGTGAGTGTTAGATACCTCAAGCACCCAATTAGCTTTCTGAACAGTGTAGGATCCACCTCGTCCCCTTCTTCTTCTCTGCTTAATTTCAGTCGAAACTCCATGGGTGTCTTGGATGAGTTACAATTCTGCATATTAAACTCATCAAGAATTTTTAAAGCATATAAACTTTGGGATATCCTGATCTCGGAATTCCTCTGTTGCACTTCAATGCCCAGATATGAACTGAGCAAACCAAAGTCAGTCATGTCAAACAATGTTTCCATGGAATGTTTGAACTTGTTAATATCTTCAGCACTTGATCCGGTGATGATTAAATCATCCACATAGACTCCCACCAACAAAGTGTTTTGATTTACTGATGAGATATACACTGCATGATCACTTGTGCTCCTTCTGAACCCAATTCTGGTCAACGCCTCGTCCAGTTTTGAGTTCCACGCCCTTGGGGCTTGTTTGAGCACGTTTAGTGCCTTTTTTAGCTTAAGGACATAATCTTCTTTGCCTTTTATCACAAAGCCTTCTGGTTGAACCACATAGATTTCTTCCTTGATTTCACCATTCAAGAAAGCTGATTTAACATCCAAGTGATGTAATTTCCACTTAGATTGAGCTGCTAGAGCCATGAGGATTCTAATAGATTCTAGTCTCGCAACTAGTGAGAACACTTCATCAAAGTCTACTCCCTTCCTTTGACTATAGCCTTTTGCCACCAATCGTGCTTTATGCCTGGTTACTTCTCCTTCAGAGTTTCTTTTGATTCTAAACACCCACTTTGCTCCAATTGGCTTGCACTTCAAAGTTGGCTTCACCAGTTCCCATGTGGAGTTATTTTCAATGGCTGTTATTTCCTCATTCATAGCCTTTCTCCATACTTCACTCTGAGCTGCTGCTGTGTATGATGAAGGCTCGTCACTTGAAAGAAAACAAGATTCATCATTTACCACTTCTTCAGTTGTTTCATAGATAGACTGAATGGAGCGCATCCTTTCAGATTGTTCTTCTTCATCAAAGGGGTGATCTCGATCAATGTCTTCAAGTTGGGGCATGATTTCATTTGAATCTTCAGCAGCTGTGGAAGACTCAAACAATGAGTTATTTACTGGAATAAAAGTAAGATTGAAATCATCCCTCGCTTGTTGACCAAAATCCCATTTCTCTGTTTCTTCAAAGATGACATCTCTACTGATAACCACTTTGAATGTACTTGGATCCAGACACCTGTATGCTTTAGTACCCAGTTCATAGCCAATAAATATCATGACACTGCTTCTGTCATCAAGCTTGCCTGATTTCTTCGTGTGCTTGACATGGGCAATTGATCCAAATACACGAAGATGCTCCACGTTTGGCTTTCTTCCACACCACATTTCATAAGGAGTTGTACCTTGGAGACTTTTGTTGGATGATCTGTTGAGAACATACACACACGTGTTAACTGCTTCTGCCCACAGCTCCAGAGGCAATTGTTTCTCTTTCAGCATGCATCTGACAAGGGACATGATGGTTCTGTTCCTCCTTTCCACAACTCCATTTTGCTGCGGGGAGTATGGAGCAGTGAGGTGTCGCTTTATCCCATTTGCATCACAGAACAGCTTAAACTCTTCAGAGTTGAATTCACCTCCACGATCTGTTCTGAGACATTTCACTTTTTCACCACATTCTGATTCCGCAAGACTTATGAATCTTTTGAAAGCACTGAATGCCTCTGATTTTTCTTTCAGAAAGGCCACCCACATTAAACGTGAGAAATCATCAACAAGCAATAGGAAGTACCTGTTGCCCCCGATTGTTGATGGTTGAATAGGTCCACATAAGTCACCATGTAGCAGCTCCAGTCTTTTAGTGGCTCGGAAAGATGAGGACTTTGCAAAGGAGTTTCGAATTTTCTTTCCAGCAACACAAGTCCTGCATAATTTATCAGAAAAATGAACTGGTGGTAAGCCCATAACCATGCTGCTTCTTCTCATATCATCTATTCTTCGAAAATTTTGATGACACAATCTGGAATGCCACAGCCACACTTGCTTCTCTTCTTCCTGTGTTAACTGGCAGATTTCGGAAACAAATAATTTTAGGACATACATACTGCCACACGTCTTCTTTACTCTAGCAAATAGCTTGCCCACATCATCGGTTATGGTAAGAAAGCCTCCACTTAAGGAGCACTTGAATTCAGCTTCGTCCAGTTTTCCCAAAGTAAGGATATTAGCCCTGAGATCTGGCACATATAGCACTTCTTCTAGCTTTAACGCATCACCATCTGAATTGTGAACAAAGACAGAGCCTTTCCCTTCAAATTTGATGGACGAGCCATCCCCAAATTTCACCAAACCACAGTGATTCTCATCCAAAGAGTGGAAGAAAGATTTCTTACACGTCATATGAGAGCTTGCGCCTGTGTCAAGATACCAAACTTGGCTTTCCTCCGTGGTTTCTTGCAAAAAAACGGCCTCAGTGAACATCATAAGCAACTTTGATTCCTCCACTGTTATATTTCCAGCCTCTTCACGAACTCTTCGCTTCTTTTCATTCGTGCACTCATCTGCAAAATGCCCAAATTTTTGACAGTTATAGCACCGCACCTTTGATTTATCAAACGGTTTCTTCTCTTCATCTTGTTTCTGGTCGTCATTTTGGGAATTTTTGCTTCTGCCTCGACCTCTGCCTCTGCCCCTTCCGCGTCCTCGTCCTCTTGAGGTCTGTCCTTCGGAAGGTTTGGTTTTCTTCATATGATTCATAGCTCTAGTTAACAGTGCCTGCTCTTCTTCCCTTGCATCTCGTTCAGCAAGACGCATCTCGTGGATCTTGAGAGATCCAATAGCTTCCACAAGTGACATGGTGTCCATATCACCGAATTGCTCCAGAGTGAGCGTAAGCGTGTCGCACTGGGGGCATGGAACGAACAGCTTTCTCACAGCTTCTCGATCTTCAATGTTGTCACCACATTGCCTTAGCTCGAACACTGTTCTTGTGAATTTGTCAGTGAAATCACCGATCTTATCCTCCTTCTTCATGGTAAGATTCTCGAACTCTCGACGCAAGCCTTGAGCTCTGGACTGGGCGAGCCGATCAATCCCCACATGGAACGATCTGATGATCTCCCAGTTCTCCTTTGCACTCTTCTTGATATCCAGCTGCACTCCTGATGCTTCTGGAATCGCAGCAAGCATGGCAGAAAGAGCCAGCCTGTCTTTCTGTCGATTCGTCTCCGCTCCGGCTACAACATCCCACAGATTCTGGGCGTCGAGATGCACCTCCATCCTCATAGCCCAGTGCTGGTAGTTTGTCGCTGAGAGCTGCGTCAGCGGTGTTGGAACAACGACCTCGAGTTTCCTCGTCGAGTCGTCGATCGTGTTCATCTCTCCTTGAGTTGATGGTTCTCCACGCTTCGGCATTGCGACAGGTCCTTGGAATCAGACTGGCTCTGATACCACTTGTAAGCACAAAGGCTCTCAAGGAACGACCTGCTTCAAGCCAAGCCACACAGAGACGGAGGGAGAACCAAGAACAAAAGCACACACTTAAGGAAAGAAGAAAACACAGCGTATTTCGCACACACACAGCATCCTTCACAGGAGCATTTAAACGAACACAAGTCTAAAGATAGCAGTTACAACCGTCGGGCCCCACTTCCTCAGACGTGGCTTTGTGGATGCCGTCATAACTCCACAGATCCGACGGCTGCGACTTAATCCTGCACGAAATAGGAAACTAAACGTTGGATTTGGAATCTACGGTGAGGATCACTCTATCAGTCTGGACAAATCTCATGGCCGGCCATGCATGGAGTTTCGAGGATATCACCTCCGACGACGACGGAAAGCTCTACGCGCTCGCTAGTAATGGCCAAGTCTTCGTCTTTGATCTTCGCAGCATGGAACATTCATCTTATCCTGCTCCACCGCCGGAGAAGGGAGCGGAGGCGGGGGCTACTCTTACTGCGAGAAATACCTCGGCATGATGTCTGGCGAGCTTATCCTGCTCCGGTCCTGGATTTGCGAATATCGTCCGGTCATTTTTGAGGTGTTTTGGTTGCCGAGAAGGCAGAATAATGGGAGGGAGTGGGTGAAGATGAAGGACCTAGCCGGGCACGCTATCATGCTTGGAGAAGACGGCTTCGTAGCGTTGAATTTGAGAGAATTCTGTGGAGTTTTGGCTGATTGCGTCTACTTCGTTAGCAGCCAGTATCGCCAAGGAAATATCGATATCGTGGCGGTGAACGTGAGGAATAGCGATAATTTCTCTCTACCGTTATCTACCCCTTTCCCTGCGTGGTTCTGGCTCATTCCAGATCGAGGAGGCAGAGGTTTTGGAGCTCGTCTGTAGCGTTTCTCGATAACTTGGAGAAGAAGAGCTTTTTTGTCGTTTTAGAGAAAATGAGTTTTCTCTTTTTGTTTGCGCTGTTGCAGCTAGATAACTATTTCATCGAGATCTACCCAGTGTAAGTATGATGTATCTTCCTTGTTTTGCGCTGTGTAACAAAAATAATCCCGGGTTTATGAACTTATTGCGCTTGTTGGACGAAAAAAAGATAGAAAAGAAAATTAAATATACAACATGGACTCCAGCAATGCTGTGGAGTTGGACCCTCAAGTCGATGTGAAGTAATCAAGAACAAATAAATCATAATAATTTTTTTACCTTCGCTCACAAGAATAGTATTATGTCAAGAAATGGATTTCTCCAATTGATTCTCATCAAGATATTTTGTAATTTTCTTCTATCAGTTTCAGATTTTTGTTTACCCATATTAACCAATGAAATACCTATGGTTTGATTTATAATAAATTCTTCATCCCGTTTCAAAGTGCGACCGTCGTAGAAGGAGAACAGACTGTGGATGGGAAAGATGACAGTGGGGACGACGAGCATGTTGACCAGTACAACTGTTGTTGATAAAAAATTGAGCTTTTAAATGGCTGTTGATTTTTTCTGTACATGAAATGAGCTATAGCCAAAACACATGCATCGTTCCAATTCATAACTCAACACACGTTCAACACTCCAAAAAATTGAAATCATAAGGTTGATTTCCAAAGGAGGGCTTACTCGTAATAGCCTTTCTTTAAGAATAGCTCGCTGAAGCTTAGAATTCAAGCCTAGCTCGTAGAAGGATAGCATATAAGAACCGAGAATAGTAAAGTTAGTTTGAACATAAAAAGAGCACTGATATGATAAAAAGGCTCAATAATGGAAGTACGTCTTCCTAACAATATTTTAACGCGAATCAGACAAGCGTATGGACCACACTAGTTCTTCTTTTTTGTTCATTTGGGTGTGCAGCCAGTAAAGTATTTCTTTTTGCAGACTAACTTGTCAAAGAAATATGCTACAAACTGTTGGGTCATCACTTGAATCCCTCACCCTTCAGCCTATTTTGCACTTTATAGTAATTTTGAAGATGTCTCCAGAATGGAGTGATGCTTTTATATTTTTTCAGTTCTACGGTGGCATTGAAAATGTTCTAGGCGTACTTATCTCATCCCCCAGATGTAAAGTACACTTAACACATTGCATGTATTCATACCAATTTTTCCTTTCCTATTATTTGCACTGCTCTCTTTCAACTCAATTTCTTTAGACACTTGTACCCAATTCAGCTTGCGGGATGAATCACCTTATTCCATTCTATCATAATAAAATACCTCAAAATCACCTCTCAAGAAATAGTTTAGTGCTTGAAATAATTTAATAAAAATGCTTTTTAAGAACTCACCCTTATATATATTCATGAACCAATCAAAGTACAGAATGATGCCCAATGAAAACATTTGAAACCCCATCCACCATTGTGCTATATTAAAAAAAAGATCAAAAAGAAGAAGATAAAAATTAGGAATAGGATAAAGAGATAAAGGAATAAGAATGGAATGAGCAAACGAAGAATACAAAGAAAGGATGCAGAAGAAAAAGAGGGAGCCTGTTAGAAGAAAAAGAAAGACCGGTATGAAGAAGAAACGAAAAAGGAAGAAGCATCACAATACGAAATAGAAGATGCATCGTAAGAAAATAGAAAGAAAAGCCTCATAAGAAAAAACAAAAGAATACATACTTTTGGATCTATAGAATATTTAAATACTTCTGTAAATATGGATCAAACCATACATTTGCACATATTCTATGTCATTTTATATCCCAAATATAGTTCAGCTGATCTAAAAACTCAACCATTGGTAGAGGAAACCTTCAAATTTAATTTAAATTGGTTATTTGTTCTTTCTTGAAATCTTGTGATGGTCTTAACGTCTTCTGATGCTGAACTAGAGTTGGCCTAACTCAAAAGGTCTTGACCGAGGGTTGACCATTCATTTATGATTCCAATAATTGGAACTTTCATACAAACGCTTACACATAATAAAATGCCATACCTTCAACCCTAAGGAAAATGATCTTCTTAGGTTGGCAATGAATTATTCAGCCATCAACAATCAAGATTCATTTGGAATTATCGATCAAATTGCTTATCATCAACCAATACCCTTCATGAACATATCAGTTTTGGGGGTTCAATTTTGAGCAAAATGTCACCAATGCCCAGTCTCAAGCTTCCCAGCCACAAGATATTGATACCATAGAATGGTCTGTCGACAACTATATGAACGCTGGAATTATCAGCTAAAAAATTTCGAGTAAAGGACATAAACATAACGGCTACTCACTCAGTTGATCACACCAGTAAAGAAATAAGACTTCTTCGAGGAGTAATCTTATATTAAAAAAAAATCCTATCTCATTCCAATGACTCGCACTGAAATGAAATCAGCTGAGACTTTGACAGAGGTTTTAGTTGAGGGGTTGAAGAAGAAAAGAAAAGAGAGACTAACAAGTAACAAGGAAAGAATCCCAATATGATTCAAGGGGAGGGCTCGAGAGGAGAAATTTCCCAAAGAGGAAGAAAGGAAGATTAAAGAGGGGAAGAAAAATATTAGTCAAGGCCCACATAAAAGTCCCATCAGAGGAAAAACACAAGGGATTAGTGAAATCCTATAAGGGAGCGGATAGGAAGTGAAACAGATGGGCATAAAAAAGACATCAAACTCTATGTCACTAACCGCTCTATACTCTAAACCAAACAAGAGGAAAATTTCCTTATCAAATTTTGGGCATTATCAACAGTTTCCCATTCCATGAAAAATTTTGAAAATTTGAATCGATGCAACTTTTTGAAATAGTTTTTTAAATTTTCAAGGTTCTTATAGAGAATTTTAAGTTTACCGAATGAAGAATCTTTTAGAACATTGATCGTAAATTGATAAGAAGAACGTGTTCTTATCTGGAGACAGGGTATAGGAAGGGAGATGATGGCAGTAAGATCATTCACCATGATGAAAATCTTAAATTTTTATTTCCTGCACTTCGATATGGGGGGCTAAATCTATATAAAGGGAAGTCTAACCAAAACAGAAAGCACAAAAATGCTCATGGCAGAAAAAAAGAAGAAAATAACCCTAGATAAGATGGGGGTCGTAACATAAGAATATTGAAGAAATTTCTTAAATAAGAAAAGTGGTTCAGAGAGAAATCGCATCTTCTTTATTATATTAGCTGCAGCAAACTAATGTACCAAAACCCCGACCATCTGAACGTATGGACTATAGATAAAGGTCAAAGCCATACATGATCACAAGAAACTAGAAGGCAAACATATAATGTCACTTATCTTTGGTGTCGCTCAACTGCCTGCTCAAGAGCACCAACCCAACGGCAGTGAACGAAGACAATACAGCACTGGAATAAGTCATGGCCAGCAAAGCTCCCCTCAGAGACTGCAATAGACAGATAGGAAACAATACAGATGTCCGAAAATAGAAACAAAAGAGAAATGATGTTCATCATTGGATAGAAAGCGTTGACTTTGAGAGCTTACTTTGGCCAGCAGTAGGGCGTTGTCATTTGCATACTGCAATGAGCTCTCAGGTATGCTCTGAACCCCTTGGCCCAGCACCCAGGAAAGAATGCTACGAATATAAAATGAATTTAAAATGAATAATCTAATAATAAAATGATAGTCTGATAAAAAAACGAAGAAGGTTTACATACCCAAAGCCTAAACCTATAGCAGCGCCAATGTTGGCCTTTTGTGGAGTCAACTTCACTTGCAAATCCCCAAACTGCAAGCCAGTAGACCATCATCAAGAATGGGCTCCAAAAATATATCGAGGAAGGTCATTTCAATTATAGTGACATTGATTTAGTTCTCTATCAAGGATGATGCTTTAAGAGAAAGCGAGGGAATGATGGAACGATGGTAAAAGAAAATAGAAAGGTAATGGCAAAGCAGTGTTTGCTTCAGCCCCAGATCATCCCTGTACCTCTCAGGGAAGATCTCTCGTGCTGAAGCCACCAACTCTCTACATCTTCTTGACTTGAGTCTCGACTCATGGGAGGCCTACAACTATATAAAGGGAAACTGTCCTGAATAAAATGACAAAAATATCCCGACTGATGTCGGGCTTTGTATAATTCATGGATACATAGATGGCTTGGTCGACGTTTGGTTAAAATAAGAGAGCCTGAAACTCCTAAAAATATTGAACACCAAATCAAAGATGCGTGGGCTACACAAAGAAGAAAGGCAGAAACGGGTTACCTTGAACATCTTGACTTCTGTTTGTGGCTTCTGGCCTGCTGAAGTTGCTGGACTTGCGGATAGGACTTTTCCAGCCTCGACCATAGCTCTACCAATCTGATAAAAATAATTTCATCTGAATCGAAAACCAAGATGTGGAAGATTGGCATAAAACTTCCGGATCAAGGCTCTGGAAGTCTTGCGTTATTAGAATTCCTATCTTTGGATTGATTACTGATCTCAGATGATCTTTTTTTTTTTTTCAAGATAAAAGTATTGTCATCAAGTATATGAATTCTTAAATTGTTTAGAAAATACTTCTAACATTGAATGGGTTATTATGGCATCTATGAAATATCAAAAAAAACTTGACCAAGAACCTTTATGAACAGAAGTCAAATAAAAATTTACTTCTCCAAAGCTCCTGAACCAACAGAAACCCAATATCTGAAATCTAAGTATTAGCAAGGAGGACGAGAAAACTGATCCTATGATCAAAGAAAATCACACAAAGAAAGCCTCAGCAGTTGTAATTTAAGCAATACTCAAATGGCCCGATCCGGAGGAGAGCCTAAGTATGATCTTATAAAAAGACGTGGATTTTATTAAAATTAAAAAAAAAATTCCAGAAAGAAGTTCATGAACTTCTAAAGTTGTTGTAATGAAGAAAAGGGCCGTCTTTAAATAAGTACGTACCCTTAGGAGCTCCCCATTTCCATAATGTCCCATGCCCTGAAATCTCCTTCCTGCCGACAACAGTCGTCTTCCGGTTGCTGTAGAACGAGAAAATGATGAATACGGACATAATTAATACCCAGAAACGCAAGGAAATTGGCTGCCCAGGCCTTGCCTGATTTCACACTGTCATTTAAATTAGCTTCTAAAAGAGGCAGCTCGCTTGCAATGCTAGAAGAAGTCGAAGTTTCAGCTTTTTCCCATGATCGTGCAAGCGAAGAAAACAATCCCCCCACTTCCTGGCCACACTGGAAACATCAAGGAGGGGAGCTTTCAGATCTATTGAGAAGCTTTTCAAAGCCCAAAACAGTAGGTATGAGAGGAGTAGATGATCGAGAAGTATGCAGGCTGGGGCCATAATAAAATGGATTAATGCAAATTTAAATAGTCAACCGTTGGAATGAACTTCTGAACATTTCACTATGGACATGGTAAATGGGGTAAAGGTCAAGCAGATAAAGCCAACTTTCTTCCGAAACAGCAAGACTAACCTCATCAAGAACAGGTCCATTTGCGAGATCGAAGGCAGCGTCGTTAAGCTAACGACAAATTCGGAACTTAGTGTCAGCAGAAAACGGCAATATTCCTCTAAAACACACAAAAATGCGTGAAAGTATCATATCCCTACATCGATCCGAAGGTCCTGCGGCAACTTCTCCAAATACTCCGCAGGGAGCTTGAAACTTTCCTGCAAAAAGCAAATTTAACACCGCCCTAGAATCAAAATCCAAAATTACCTTCACCACCTCAGTCAAACTAAAAAAATATAAAAACTACGAACTGATTCTCACGGCGATCTCTTGAAGGAGAGGACGGAGGCCCTGCTGATCGATGGACTTCGGCGAGTCCGATTCCGCCAAGGCGCAGCCGATCAGTGGCCGTCGTCGAATTCTCGGGGCTCTTCTTCGAACCGATCTGATCAAGAAAACGTGAGCGATGACATCTACAGGCCATCTGCACGTCGCAGAGAGAGGCGAAGAAGAGCGGAATCGAGAGCTCGTCGAGCATGGAAGAGAAGAAGGGGTAAATCGAAGAGCCGCCATAGCCTGCTCTTGAACTCTCGCTGCAACCGCCAAAAATATCAGTCTGTTCTCCCTATAACTACCACTCTACTGTAATTATACAATCTACACCGTCCCTCGTCCCTAGAGTTGATCGCATCCTCACCGTCCATTTTGCCGTTGGCCCGGCGATCCGATCCGATCGAATCGAGTCTGATCGAAAGATTTGACTAGTATATAGGGCTGATCCGATCGCCGATTGGAATTTTAATTTCTAACTTATGAATTTTCAATCATGAACCTTATTTCAGATGAGTCTATTAATATTTAATTTGATATTAAATTATGACTTCTTTAAGAATGAAATTAAGAAAAGGAGAAATAAAGAATGTTCCCCAAGTATATTTTTTATCAGTAATTTATTTTGGCAAAGACATATATGAAGAATTTTCAACTCAGAAATAAGAATTTTGAACTATAACGATTTGAGTTAATCATGAATCGTAATAAATTGATGTCACCAGATGAGAATTTAATGATGTAATATGGAATATCCAGAAAATTTGTTACGCAAACTAGACATCATCGATAAAATATTTACATTATATATGATAATTATGTAGTCATAACTTGCCTTTTAAAATACTGGAAGTTTGAAACATATACACGACTGTACATGAATTAGATCATTTGGCCATTTAACAAATAACCGATGTCGTGTTTGATTTCAAGAAGTTTAATAATTATACAAATAAGATACATTTGTGGATGTAGATTGAGAATTTTAATATTACTAATTATCTTAAATCTATATTCAAATTAATTTTGAAATATTATAACGAAAGCATAATAGGTATAGTGTTGAATTACTATAAACTTAATAATTCAAAGAAGACGTTTTATGTAATTATTGAGGTTCAATGTGATTTTTTCAAATCATGATTATCATACATCTAATTATTGTTGTTTGATTTAAATCATAGGCCATAATAATGTGCTATATTAACATCTAAAAAAATTGGTAATTTTTGAATATCTATAAGTTCAAGTGCACTCTCTAGACCTTTGTTTAGATTAGTGATGTAATATAGTACTTATGTTTACATAAAAGTAAGATTATTAAATGTTGGAAATTAAAATTTTAAATAAATATTCATCACTATGAACCTTTACCCATTATAGAAATAGATGGTCTCACCTTTTATTTCTAGGTATATCATTATGCTAACAAAAATGAGAAATTTGTGAATATGGAGTGAGAAGTTTAATGTCAATGTTTTAATTAACCAGGAGCGGCCATAAATCTAATCACCTAGACACTCAAAACAAGTAAGGTATGAAAAGGTTTAACAAAAGATTAGTCCATTGTTTGATGTTTTTATGGTGACTACAATCATTCAAGTCTCAAACTTTGCTAGCCACGGGCATCTAAAGTGCTGTATGAAGCAGCTTCAGCAGCAAAAACCAGGAAAAAATTATGTTCATCAATTGACGCTCTGAAATAAAAAGCATCCATTCATATAATTCAGAATAATAACCAATACAATGTGAGTTCACCACCAACATCATTGTTCTCAGTGATAGCATTGTACCATATCACACTTCCCTTCCCCATCGAGGACCTCACTATCAATAACTGCTCGATGAAATGCAGAGTGAGATGCAATTGATTGTACACAAAAATGATCGGAGCAGCAAAGAACAGTTGCTTCATAGGGAAACTAGTTCCACACTTGGATATTAGCTCTCATTTGATGGGCATCAAAAATGGGTATGCCAAGGTTCCAACCCAAGCCCACCAACTAATGGACTGTCATCTACCATTTAGGTACTGAAAAATTTTGTGTCCACATCGCATGTGGTGATGGCGATGATGATGACATGCAGACAACAACTAGTGTTAGTCTGTTGCACTAACTTAGCAGCCCTCTAGTATAAAGATATGTTTTGCTCTTGGCTGGCACTTCTGGTAGCTCAATTTAGGTTGGAAGAAGATGACGAAAGAATCGATTTTGAACGCCAATGAGTATTCATCAAGCATTAAAACCTCGCAAAAGGGATCCAACAATATTGTTTTTATTATTGCCTCTTTATTTCATAATAACTACACATACTTTACCAACTTACCCCTCATAATGAAAATATAATGCATCAAAATGAATCAGACGTTAATGAAATTTTTCCTTTGAGCTATTATAAGTTTCTATATTTTTATATAACCTATAGATATTTCTAGCATTTATTTCACAACCAAATTATTTCTTGTCAGATCTATTATTAAATATTCATTTTATTTTAGGAAAAGTGGGCTTATTGGATCCCTGTATTGGATCACAAAAGGGAATGTCAGGTCAGATGACTTCGCCAACATGCCAGCAGGAGTGAGACAAATGATCAATTTCAGCAGATTAGGTCATAGGTGTAGCAAGCTAGCAGGCAAGCAAGGTGGTTCGATGGGCCTCAGGTGTAGCACGGGCTACTACTACATCGATATAAGCCAACATGCTAGAGAGCTTGGGTAGGTGTGCGTAGACATGAAGGTTGACTCAGCCCAAGCTGACATTTTAAGTTAAGGAAAACATCATCATGCATGTCCCATGAAAATCAAGAAAGCTTGTCCTCAATCTCAAGAAAAAGGAGAAAATTGGGGAGTCATGGTTGTCCAATTCCAATACAATGGTGAAAGTTTGAGCCTATTTGAATGCATTTTCGCCCCATTCTCCAGTCCCCCAGTATAAACTTTGTAATTTTTGTGCTGTATGAAACATCTATGCAGAGCCAAAGAGTGTGCTTGCATTCATTAGAAATATGAAATCCAATATTTTTATTTTGAATGAAACTCAACTTCCACCGGCACTTCAACGATGGAGAAAAATGAGCTTGAATCAAACGCTTTATCCTGGAGAGGAATCAGTTGGAAGTTGAGATAGAACTTTTATCCATCTTTTTTTTGGCTGCATCAGGTTAGTTGTTTTGTTTCGAATCACTTACCATCAATTTTAGAGTGATAATTTAGCATAAAAATTCTTTATATTAGCAGTTTAATTCATAATATTATTTACCTTTGCTGTTTAGATGTGTTAAAAATTCTAGTGATTAAAAGACCCTTTACCATGCAATGTAGTTTGTTTTTTCACTCCATAATTGATATAATCTCTCTTTAGATTACCTTGGCATGTGTAAGGTTGTAAAATAAGTGTAATTCTGTTTATGACTTTCAAGTTTTCAAGGCATTAAAGGCATCTTGTGGATGAAACTTTGAAATTTTGACAATGTACATCTGATTTCCTACGGTATTAAAATTATTGTAGAGTGTATGCATCGTTAAGTACCCTGAAAATGTTTGGATGGTCAAATTCAATTTTCCAACATTCATATAAGAGGAGATAACTCTAGGAAGAGGATACAATCAAGTCCTTGCCCAAGGAAGAAGGATGCTCTCATGATTTTCTAATGCATTAGTACTGACTGATATGACCTATTAGGATGTGATAACCACTCCATATGTCACCCTCGAAGTGTTGATGGAAACATACTGCAATGTACAACTGTCTTTAAAAATTAATTTGCATGTATCATAGAAAATTTGTAATTATGTAAATTCACTCAAATATGTGTATAATAGGAGTGAGGTCATCTCCTCCGGGACTGGCCTTTCGAGGTGAGCCCAATTATTTAGTTAGGCTTAGGGATAATAATACAATGAGATGAGTGACTAGTAAGTGAGAGAAAGTAATTAAAAGAAGAGATAATTTCAGATAATAAGTAATAGTGGATAGTGTTAGGGAGACCAGGGAGTAGAGAGAGTAATATAAGATAATAAGAAGTAGGATATTAAAACGATTTTATGGTATTACAAGTGATAAACCCAAAATGTGCCGTGTAATTATACATATTTTAAAGTCATTTCGGGATAATTTCATGTGTATTTTGTCCAAATTTATAAGATTTTTCATGAAATGCACTAAATAGAAAAAGTTATTAAATAATGCATTTTATGTCATTTTCATGCATGTTCTACAATTATAAATATTTCTTAGTAAAAATATGTTTAAGGCAGTGTAATTTTAATGCTCTTTCTAGTATTTCAGTTATATGTTTTTGGCAGAGAAGAAGTTGAAGTAAAAGAAAGAATTGTTGAAGGGAGAAAGAAGGATGAATGATAAAAAAAGTAAATAAAAATTAAATAAAAGGGTTATTAATGGGCCGGCTAGGGAGCCGACCAGGCGCACCAGCGCGCAAGCCAGCCACATCAGGCGAGTGCGCAGGGGCACGCAAGCCCCCCCATGGCCAGCAAGGGGCAGCACGCCCGGCTGGCAAGCCCAAGCAGGCTACATGAGGGGAAACACAGGCCCACAAAGAGTCCCATGAGGATCGCACACTCAAAAGGAGAGGTATGGCTTTTATTTGATTTCATAATATTAACCCAGCTAACATTTATATAGCGTTCCAACTTTTAAAAACCTTCAATGTAGGATTAGATTCCCCATTGTCTTTTACCCTCTCATCAGACCGCGCCAGTGAACGATAAAGAGATCGCATCCCAATGGGACGCGATGTAAAGGAAATGACAAGAAAGTAAGACTGGGCTTCAAGGCAACCCGCCCGAATCCTGTCTTTTTGGTCCATTTTAAGTAGACAGATACGATCTCATCTGTCAGATCTTCTTAAAGAAGATCAGACGATAGAGATCTATTCGATTGATTTAAAGTATAATTTCTTTCTTTTTCAGGCCCTCCTATTGGCAAGGGGGGGGTGACACGGATCACGAGACCCTCGGCAAACAAATCAAAGAACGCAGAGGTGGCGTGGGCTTCCTACACAAATGCTGATGTGGACGGGGGGTGCACTAAATTATCTGGAACCACGGTTGTGATTTAGTGCACCCCCCATCCACATTGATTTAGCCGTTGGACCAAGATTAGCAAGATTGGATGGCCAGGGGCACTTTTATCCTCACTCATCCCTGGTCGTCAACGTCGGCGGCTGGAGGCCATTTTTGGCCGGTGATAAACTGAATTTTGAGTGATTAATATGCCTTAATTACAGTCATTGTGAAATTCAGAATATGCAATTCAATTTATAAACTTACCCCAATACTTATATGTATAGTGTGAATATCAGGGATCGTCCAAGAGAGGCTTAGTAGGTAATGAGATGTTCAATCTGATTAGTGGATTTTGAGCTGAAGTTGGGAGAGGAATATTTAGGAGATAATAGGAGATAATAGGATTTCTTTATCTTGTCAAGAAGATCAAGAACCTCAGGATGGGTAAAAAGAAATTAGGATTGTATTTATGAGAAATCTATTTAGGCTTCTTGATCTTGAAATCAAGATCAAGAAGTCAGAAATAGAGTAAGGACTAAGATAATGTAAGTGGGAAGGATAATCTATATAGGAGCTGATTCAATTTTATCAAGAGCTTTAGGAGGTGTCTAACTTTTAAACTATAAGGAAATGAAATCTATCTAATTTTTAGTTCATTTTTGTATTCAGGGCTCAATATTCATCTCAATCAAAATCAGTTTTGATTCCTAGAAAGGGCCAGAACATTTCGCCCGAGCCAAGGCGATTTAGAAGAATACAATCTAGAAATCAAGACCAGAAAATGCAATGAAATAAACTCAGAACCTTGTTTGATCCAAGAACTTCCTCCTCTGTCTACTCAGCCGTGGATGGAAGACTCTAGAATAGGCAGAGAGAAAATAATAAAAAAAAAGGTTTAAGTACCTTGGGTGAAAGGGTAAAGTCCTTTCCCGTTTGCCCTCAGTCCCTTCATTACAAGAGTTCTAGATATTTTCTGGCAATTTCCACCGTTGGATTGAAAGTATATGAAGTGAAAAACTCACAATCAAAATTTGAGCGTGACCCAACGGTGGAGTTGCGAGATATGGGGTTCAAAGTGGGCTGTCTCCCCACTTTATCATTTTCTCTCTCCTCCGCCTCCTCGTGTTCTGTGCTCGTTTTGGCTCTTCTTCTCCGAATTTTTTCCTCCAAAATTGTCCAATCTCCTGCTGAAACATATCAACTAAAATATTTTGACTCAAATAAGCCTTTTGTGAAATGCATAAATATAATCTGATATCAAAATGTATTGGAAGAATACCCAAAGAAAATCAGAAAAATCATATACTCGCCAAATTAACTTCATTTTGATTTAGTGCTCAATAAGTGGTTCTAATGCAGATAAATGATAATTCCATATGAGAATATGCATTTAAACCACTTTAATACCCCTAGATAACACATATTTATATCATTTTACAACTGAATTCGTGTGTTATCAGCCGGCGAGGGGGGACTGCTGGGCAATCCAACTGCCCGAGAGGACCCCCAAGGCCGTCCCCCTCCATTGGACGGCTTGGGAGATCCCTCCCAGGCAATTAAAAAGGGGCCGAGAGCCCCCAATTTGATGATCTTTTGACCATAAGTCCATAGGACAGTGGAGATCCCTTCCACGTTTGGAAGCAAGCTACGGCGTGACGACAATGCCGGCAATTGTGGACAGCAAGGAAGGATCTGAAGAAGCTCAGAAGCAGCCTGAATTCGCACCAAACTGAGGAGAAGAGAAAGGGGATCCCTAAATTGAAGCTTGACAGTGGCAATCGGCGCTGCCACCCCTTCTTTTCAAATAAGGGAAATTCAGGTTATTTTATGTGTTTCCTCGGCTAATTTTCATGTTTTCCATCACTCTATATGCTTAATTTCAAGTTGAATCAACTTAGTTCTCGTATTTTTGTTGAATTTGGTACCGAGAACTCTTTGTGACATTTCATCAAACACTACACATGTTCGATGATTATTTGCTTGATTTTTACGTAAGTTCCACTATCTAAACTTTATAAAAGTTAAAAATACAAATACATACCTCATACCCGACTTTTATTGGGCATTCTGTCGAACACCTTGATAACATTCATTTCTAGTGCCTTATATTATTATATTTACGTGTTTTATGCATTAAATTACTCATATTTGCATGTTATCGAGCTTAAAATGATTAAATCTATTTTTAGAACAAATTTATAAATGTTCTGTATTTTTTGGGAGTTTTCTAACAATATATTCTAAAATAATATAATTTTTGAGGCAGAGTATGATTTTTCTGGAATTGGTTGACATTAAATTTGGAAAGATGTGATTTTTATGAGTCAATATATATATATTACATATTTTTTGGCATTTTATTTTATTTAATATGAAATTTTAGTAGCTTTGGCTTTTTATGGCATAGGATGACGTGGCGCGCTGATATGCCGCCACGTCAGCGTCGAGAAAGAGGTTTTTTCTTTGGTTTTTGTCCTTTTGTCATGTACATGTGGCACGTAATACGAAAATCCATGGAATACAAAAAGCCACGGAATACAAAAAGCCACGGAATACAAAAAGCCACGGAATACAAAAAGCCACAGAATATCAAGTGCTTTGACTTCTTAACAGGCACAAAACCGATGACATGGATGAGGAGAGAGAAGAAAATAAAGGCTAGGATTGCTTGAACTTCAAACGGCCATTACTTTTAATCTACCACTCTGAATGAGCTAAAATTTTCAACGTTGCTTCATCTTCCCCTCCTCTTTCTAACCATACCTCTGATCTATAAATAGAGACCTGGATCGTTGTAAAAATCATCTTGAACTTGCTTCCTACTCTTGTGGGCTGATTGAAAGATAGTGAGTTTTGAGATCCATCAAGAGTGTTCTTGGTGTCTTGGGTGTGTGGGGAGAAGATTGGAGAAGAGGGGAGCCTACTGTCACTCATAAATCCCAATGATCCTAGCGAAACGTAAGGATCCAAGGTAAGTATCCTCGCCTTACGTTGTCTCTTTCATGACGTCATAGTTAACATAATTAGGGTCTATCATCAACTTTGCACTCTCATTTTACTCTCGCTTCTTGTCTCTCCATCCTCGCCATCATAGCACTCCATATCCAACAACAATCCTCATTTATACCGTTGTTCATCGTGACATCCATCACAATCGCTCACTCTTCTCTTTAAGTTAATTTAACTTATAACTTACGAACTTTTATCGATATCACTAGCTAACATCCTCTAATATTGTTTCCGTCGATCTTCTCGTCAATCATCACTAGTATAAGAAAATAATTCCTTAATCATCGTTCCCTGTGGATATGATCCATACTCATCACTAACTAAGTATTTTTAAGTACAATTAAATATATTTTTATTGAATATACTCAATTACCAACGACAAATTTGAACCCTAAAATTGAGATTATCACACCTCACGGGGGTTCGATAGAAATACCCCCTCACCTTTGATTTCCTCTACAATACCAATATAAGATACTTATAAAAATCATAATATAACTAAGTATATTATACATCTCTTACGTTTCGATCTTCTATCAGGCATTTCGTCGAACACCTCTCGGGTGTTTAACTAAATGGACCCATTGATTATCAAAATTGATTATATAAACTCTAATAAAAAATAGAAAATATAAAAAGATAAAATCTATCCTATTTTGATATTCTATAGGGCATTTTGTCGAAGACCTTAAGGGCATTCGACAGAACTGTCCCTTTACTCCATATTTCGACTATAAGAATAATTTAAAAAACTTATTACGATAGATATACTATCTGTGTAGTAAATATTATAACTATATAACGTATTCTCCTCAACTATAGGTGATTATATACATATCTAGTCCCTCATTGCCTCTAGTAATCTGTTTCTTCCATCTTAACATCTCTCTATACTTATACTTAGTATATTATAGTTCAATAATTAATGAATGCTCTCCCTTCACTTATCTTCTTAGTATATGTAAATACTACTCTAACCCTTTCATCCTCTCTTAATATATTTATCTAGCTTCTTCAACATATTCTTATTCTTAATTTTTAGTAAACTAGTCATTCTTATTCAATTCTTATTCAATTCTTATCTATCTTATTACCCGTCTTAAATATAACATCTAAGCTCTTCAATTCTTTATTATTCTTAGTATCTCCAGTACATATATATATAATCTTAGATATTTTCTCTTCTCTATTTATCTTATTAAACTAGTATTTTCTCTACTTACTAATTACTTAATTATTCTTATTATCTTTAGTATTATTATTATTATATCTTATTAATTATTAACCCAATTATTGAATATATACCTAAAAGCCAGTCCCTGTGGATGCGACCTTACTCACAACTATACATATCTGAGTAAGTTTCTATATTTTAAAAATTTATTTGATTGTTGGAAAATTAAAATTACAACAAAAATTTAAATTTAAGTCAGGATGATATTAATCTAGTTAGTAGCAGAATTATCTTTAGAGTGTAAGCATCGATTAAGACTAATAAGACACAGAGATTAATATTGAACTATTATTAGTTGAATATTTATCATGATATTAATTATTTTAATTAATACTTAGATTATATGTGGGATAGAGTATATAGATTATAGTAATGGAAGGAGGATTAATAGGTAAGAGGTTAATCAATAGGAGTATTTATTTTAGTAGGATTTAAGAAAAAAAACATGAAGAAGAAAGGGGATAAGAACGTTAACAATAGTAATGAAGAGATTATTTAATTAGAAATAGATTAATGAGATATAGAAATATTTATAAATGCTAGGAGTTTAAGATTAAGAGAGAGATATGTGAGAATATATACTATCTAATTTATAAGATTTTATTTAATTAGATATCGAGAGGAGCCTGAGAGAATAGAGAGAGGATTAATAAGAGTAACAAAGAGGTAAGTAATTATATTTCATTTTGTTAAGGGTATTTTATAATTATATTATTCTGAATTTTAGTATTTTTTATTGATAAAGGAAAATTACGTATTTGACTGAACCTTCTTTGTAATTTTAATTTTCCTAAATCAAATAAATTTTATAAAAATAGAAATTCACTCAGGCGTGTAGTAGGAGCAAATTTGTCTCCACTGGGACTAGCCTTCAGAGAGAAATCGATATTTGAGTTGTAGTTAAAGAGAAGTAATAACTATAAGAACAATATAGTAAGTGATAAGTAATTAGTAGGTGGATGAAATATTAAATGGATGAGAAAACTAAAATAATGTGTAATAGTAATGAGGGTATATGGTTTGAGAAAGCACTAGAGAGAGATAATATGGGAATTTATTTATATATTCTTTATAGATATTAGACATAGCAAAGAAGTAGGATATTTGTATTGAATTAATGGTATTGTAATTATGGGTGATGTTAATGTAGGTTGTGGAAGAAGTAAGGAAGATTAGTGAGATAGATAAAATAACAGAATATCATTAATAGAAGATATGAGGCTATTTATTTAGTTAATGCTTAGTTATATATAAAATAAGAGATGGATGTAATGATTATAGATATTAAGATTTTACTTAGATAATGATGATAGTTATATATAAAATAAGATTTTATGGTAATAAGATGTAAGAATTTAGGATAGTAATATTTAGTTTAGCAAGACGTAAGGAAAGGAATGAAAGAGAGAGGAAGTATAACTTATGATAGAAGAAAGTGGGTATTATAAGTGGAGGAATGGTATGGACTAAAAGAATATATATATATATATATATATATCCTTTTAGGAAGAATTAGAAGAATAACTAGAAGAATAGGGATTCATTAATTATTAAGAGAAGTAAGCAGAAAGATAGTGCAAAGATTAAGATAGTCCAGTTAACTAGATAGATAGAAAATAAAGTTTTCATTAAATTTTAGAAGAACTTAAATAGAGGAGATAATAATAAGAGGAGAGAGAAATGTGTGTATATATTAATAGACTGGATGTTTAGAATTTAAGAATAACAGGGGTTATCTAATTCAGAAGAAAATTAAGGGGTTAGTTAGGTCGTTTTAGAGAAAGAGAGAAGAGGTAGAAGGATTAAGAATATTAAGAAGATGAATATTAGTTTGTATTTACAATTTTTATATGTATGGTTATCCTAGATGGATAGTAATACATTTAATATAGGAAATATATTTAGGAAGCATATATATATATGAAATATATATATAAAGAGGAGATTGACTGAAAATTGTTTAATTCGCTTAGAAGCTTCAAGTGCACACCAGATTTTGGATACAATACCCATATGAAAACTGTCCTTGGAATCTTAGCAAACTCTACTCGATTCTTTTTTTAATGAAAACTAATGTCACCTCACATGTTCTTGCCAAAATTTATCAACCAGATAGAGTCATGAGAGATGTTGTATGTACCCTGATTGTGGCAAGCAGGGGTCAGGGTGCTTATCACCACCCCCTAGCCTCTAGTTTGTGTCCCTGCTCATCTTCCTCCACGATAGTGCAGATCCATGTCTTCCTCAGTTATGCCTAAAGCCGTCTGATGCAACACGTCAGCCGGGATCGGTGGCTCGTGTCGCAACACACGGTGAAGGACCGTCGACATAGGTGAATGCAGTTCGGCGACGATGTTAAATGATGCAATTACAAAATAACGAGAAGCACAATCCATGACTGAGTAAGACGAGGGCCTGGCCAGCGATCCGTACGGGCCACGTACGATTCGACTCCCGATGACCCGATAAATTACGGAGAACACGCGGGTGCGGACATCCCTGACATGACAGTCTATCCCGGTGGTAGGGTTGGAGGGAATAGGGTGGGATAATCGCTCACCAACCCCACGGATCAGGTACGTAAGGGCAATGGATAGTTGGCAATGAAGCACACGCGGGTGCGGACATCACTGACAGGACAGTCTATCCCGGTGGTAGGGTTGGAGGGAATAGGGTGGGATAATCGCTCACCAACCCCACGGATCAGGTATGTAAGGGCAATGGATATATCGAAGAAATACTAACACGCAAGGGGTAGCGAATTGACCTGCGGACCGAGGTCCGGTAGATCGCGGTGGACCGAAGACGGAAGTGGTGCAGGAGCGGTGCCGAGACGGGAGGAGGCGGTGGGCGTCGGCCGGCGGTGCTCGGATAGCGTCGGGGCGGGTCGACTAGCGGCCAGAGGGGCGTCGGGATGAGGCGGCGCGCAGGCCCGTCTGGGTCGACGCACCGTGGCTCGGGGGGGTTCGCGACCAACGGGTGTCGTGCGGACCAATGGCGGTGGCAACCGCGGCGGCGTCGAGGGAGGGCGCCAAGATGCGTATGACCGCGATTGAAGGGGCGCGAGATCGGCGTGGATACGCACAACCCCACCAGTAGCGGCGGCCGAGGCGGACACTAGGGTCGTGCGGACGTTCAGGCGAGAGAGAGGCGGCCGTCGGCGTCCCCTGGACCCGGGACACGGACCGTGGAAGCGGCGGGCTCGTTGGCGGTGGCGAAAGACACGGAGAAGAGCGCGGCGGCGCGCGGAGACGACCGGCGGAGACGGTACAGAAGACGAGGTCGGCGGCGCGGAGACGGGACCGAAAAGGAGCGCGGCGGCGACACCTCGCTCAGCGCGATCGCGGCGGCGGCACGCGGCCAGTCGGCGGCGGCGGGGACTCGCCGGCGCTCGGCCTAGCCTGGAGATGTCGTAAACGGTCCGGAATACCCTCCCCGCGGGAAGGAATTACGAACGCAGCCCCTTACTTAAAACCGGGTTGACTCAGTCGGGGGGAGGGGGGCGGGCTGAGTCGTAACTCGGTTGCGGGTTGGGCTGCCCCGGGTCAAAGCGGGGCCGAGTCGAGGAGGTCGCCCGTGACTCGGCGCCCTCATGGTCCCGGCGGCAGAGCTCGTCGGCGGCCGGGTTGTCGGCGGCACCTGGCCGCGCGGATGGTCTACGGGCGGCGGAGACCTGCGGGCTGTCCGTGGCGGCGACCCCGGGATGGAGGAGTTCGGTGACGGCGGAGGCAGAGAGGGGCGAAGAGCAACTGCGGTCTGCGTCGAGGAAGACCGAGCGGCGGGGCGAAGGCTGAGGCGACGACTCTTTCGGGGAGGGAGAGAGGAGTCGGTGGCGTCGGCCAGTCCTTGTCCTCCTCAACCTAGTAATCCCGCCACCCCGGGAGGGGATCTTCACTCCTTGCGAGTTGCTACGGGCTCAAGACTTCACAAACGAGAGCAGTCATTCAATAGAAAAGGAAAACTCCATTCTTCATCAAAACAACAACGACAACCTCTAGGGCACCTCCTCTCCCTTTTATGGGGGGGGGGAGGGTAATAAGTGGGGAACCCTAAGGGTTGGCTCGTAATTAGGGGAGGGAACCCCCTAATCGAGCCATAAACAGAATACGGTTCGAAAATGAAAACATGACATAATGCGATAATGAAAAGCCAAAAGATAGATGGGGTGATCGGGGGAACTCCCTCCTCAGGCCGTGTACTTGAATTCTGCGTCCCTTGCGTCGGCTCGAGCTTCACGACGCGGTTGCCCGCGGGTCGCGATGGGACGATCTTGAAGCTCGGCTGGCGGATGGTCCCCCATCACCGTCTTCAGCCATTGAGCCCACTAAAGAAGCATCCCCCTCCTTTCACTCATCCCCTTGCCAGAATGTGTCTCTCACCATTTTATTTCTCCACTAGTAAGATACCCCAAATTCTGAAATGCTTTAAAACATGGAAGGGGGGGGGGAGGGCGGGGGGGAATCTTCCCTGGCCGTCAATTGCATCAACTGGCCATCGGAGGGTCCTTAAAGGCATTGTGACAGCCATGACACTCCCCCCCTGGTCAGCAATCACAGTCCATTTGAGAAAGATGATGGCCAAAGGGGTAAATTATGTCGTATCTGCCCCTCGGTTTTTGTATCTCATATATGAGGGGTTAATGGCTGAAATTTAATCATAGACATAGACCCTTCTTAATTAGGTGCAACCCTCTTTGCCATGTCAACAGCCCCATTAGCTGCCGTGTCACCGGCTTGTGCTCTAATTCACTCAATACTTGGCACTGACATCCACGTGTTCAGCCCAGCCAATCAGAAGGCTACCAATGAAAAAGAAAGAGAGTTAAAAATACAAAGGGGATCTCACTATCTAATCTTCCTTAATAAGATAAGACGGTTGAGATTATATCTGTTTACTTAAAACGAATGGGTATGACATGGGCTTCAAGCCGGGTCAGCTCAAAGCCTGCTCATAATTTTTTTTTCTATTTATTAAGATCGTGGCCCGTTGGGCCATGATCCATCTCTAAAATTCTCACCCCCGCCCGTGCCATTCTGCAACTTAAAAGTTCATCATTAATCCCATATCAAAACATTATAAAACAAGTCACGCTATATAAATGCCATTCCCATGTATCCTTTGAATTAAGAGTCTACTTCCCCCTTCTACATGTGTGTGCAGGCTATTGTATGGACCTTATGTAGGCTGTGTGTGCCAGCCATTGGAGGCTCCATGTGCAGCAGCACTCACCGAGTGTTGACCAGCTTGAGTGTCGTGCGCTCACTAGCTGGTGACTGGCTTGAGGATTGCCGACTTTCTCCTTCAAATGGCAGTTCTGGCCACTAAAAGATCCCCTTTTTGTTCTCCTCTTTTTAATTTAATGAATTTTTACTCTGTGCTATAATATGTAATACCCACCTGTGCGAGAACTAATGACATTAGAAATAATATTTCAAACCATATTCTAAATGGGATAAAAATGTCTTTCAAACATCATGTAGAATTTGAGTAAAAAGAAATGGTGATTTTAAGCTTTTCTAGAATAAATGTACGGAATGCGAATTTACAGTATAATATAGATAAAATTATAAAAATGATGCACAAAATGACTCAAAGATTTCCATGTTTAAATACTCAAAATCACTTTATCGTTTGTACTATAAGCTAAATATAAAATATGATGAATCAAGAATATTTCAAATGCATGCTAGGCATCTGATAAAATGCTTCACCAAAAAAATCTATCAAGCTTGATGAGAAAAACATGTCCAACCTTGAGTTGAATCAGATTCTAGTATCCAAATAATATAATCGAGTAACAATATACCAATGGAGTTCAAAAACTCACCTAAATCACCCTAATTTAGGTGGTCAAAGAATGGGGGTGTTGGTCACCACCCCCTTGACTTGATGTTCATCTCTTCTTGCCTTCCACTGTGCTGTCATGAATCAATGGAGCTATAGCACTCCTACGGTGCCGTCCTGAGCTTTCCAAGAAATGGGAGAGGTGTCACTCCTCTCCCATGACTGGCCTTTCCATCAGAAGTTTGGTTCTCCTGTCACCTCTACCACCACTGAAACTATCCGTTAGAAGATGCTTGAGTGTGTGTGTGGGGCGCTTTAAGCCTCCCGGGGCTGTTGGATCACCCTTAGTGGTCCCTCTTGCCGTAAGCACCATGTTGGCGACCTAGTCGATGACTAGGGTCAAGAATGGATGGATCTGCCCCTACTCATTCCATTCCCCTCACGTAAGGACCAACGGCTGTGATTAAGACATCGCTGTAGAAATCTGTTAGTTATGGTGCACCCATAGAGTTATGTCTACAGCCCTGTCAGTACCTAGTCATATACCCCATCAGCTTTCCATCATTTGATTCATCTATCTAAGGCACCCGCCATCCTCGTTTGCCGTCGTGGCCAATAAGAGTCTTAGAAAAATAAATAAGAGAAAATAGGAGTCAGGTGTAATGTAGACCATCCCATCCTCCATATGAAGATCAGACGGCTGTGATTAAAATGCCACTTATGATTCGGCCTATTATGACTCGGGCTTCAAGTTAGATCAGCTTGAAGCCTGATCATAAGTTATTTCTTATTTTCTTAAGATTGCAGCTTTTTGGGCCGTGATCTTGCTCCTCCATTCTCATACTAGCCTGATGCAAATCTGAAACAGACTACTTTTGGCAATGTCATTGCAAAAATCTTAGAAATCTTGGTTACCATATAAATCCCATCCAAATATGGTAATTGAATTGACTTACCTCCTCCCAATGCACAAGTGCGGGCTGTCTCTTTGCTAGGCCACGTATGTAGGGTCTATGCCCACGTCTGCTCTAGCTGACCTTGTCTATGTGTTTCTGTTGGGTGCTACTACTTGGACATCAGCTTCTCACTAGCTATGGTTGGACTTTAGCACCCTATGCTTGCTTAATTGTGGCTGGCTTGAGTGTTGATGCACACTTGGCTCAGCTGCCTAGTGCTTTGTATAACCATCTTTTATTTTGTTCTTAAATTTTTACTTCATCCCCCCGATATGTAACTAAAATACTAGAGGTACGAATTAAATTCATTAAACGTAATAATATTTAAAGCATAATTTCAATAAAAATTAGTGGGCCTGTAAATTATGCAGAGATTACATTAAATAGTGTTGTTTTAACAAAGGTGCCTATTTAATGCATGAAAAGAAGATCCATTAAAGATGAAGATAATATCACTAAAAATGATGCCAAAATGGTCTTAAAATATGTATGCTTGCATAACTCATTTTGGGTACATCAAGTATGATCCATGAATAAGATTATATGTACACACAATGATGGAAAGGTTCCTTGAAAAAATTGATAAATTTCTTTAGACCAAAAAGCTAACAAAAAAATCTAATGGTTGAATTAAATTGATCCATTTTTGATGTAGTTAATGTTAATCAATTAGGTAAACTAATAAAACAATAGGGCCAAATTACCCCAGTGACTAGCTACATCATAGTTGTAAGTAAGCATTCACCTAGCCAGGCTATGCGACAAGAGGTGTGCCAAGCTACACATTGTTTGTATCAAGAATGCCCAACAGATACCCAAACTATTTTTGGCATCTTAGGAAATCTTTTTTTCTCTCTAGTAAACAACATCACTGAAGAAAAATTTTGTTCTCTCAATATTTCTTCATTATCATTAATTTTTTGATGGCATGGACACTTTGAATCTCAAGCATGCCCATGAGGAGGATGCGGACAGGCAGAATGAGATAAGGATGAAAATAAAGTTCTTTATACTATGAATTTCGAAGAATAATCTATTAATAATTTATTCAACGTTTTATCCACCTGCATTTCTGATTAAATATTAAATACATTCAGTTAAACCTTGATGTGTATTTTTTTGGCAGATAATTATGTATTCATCTAAATCATTGGTGAATAGAGATAAGATGATAAATCCAGATAAGTACTCTATGCACTTAACACCTATTAAATAAATTAACCAAATAATAATTGCAAAATATTACTCTAGACAATTTCAGATATAATTATTTAATGACTTTACTATACTTCATATACTAACCGGTGATAGATAAAAAATAAGAATAAGAAAACATTTGATAAATATATGGTTTATATGTTCAAATATCAAAAGCCGAATACATGTTGGATTCTGGGCCTCGGTTCAATCATGAAAACATGGTTTCCATGGATGTGGAAGCTTGTTATCGAGTGTAAATTGATCTTTAAAACACTACATCACATGTAACTTACAGGGAACTTGTTCCACCCTTGACTTTCTCACTTTAAGATTGTTCTAAAGCCATTCATGTGCCTGACCAAAATACCCACATGATCACATTGCTCTTGGATCTCCACGTCTGCTTCTTAAACTCTACTTGAAAATCTTGAAGATCTTCTCACCATGAAGACACTCTCATTGATTGAGTGGAGAAAAGATCAGAACGGAGAAAAGTGTGGGCTCTCAATTTTGGCTAGCCTGGGTGCTTGAAATGAATGCCCCTTTCTTATTTATATTTTACTTCGTTTTCTCAAAAAAATCATAAAGTAAAATATACTCATCAATGCCCCTATGATATGTCCCTATGATATTATGCGTGTGACCCTCTAGGCCCATGTATCATTCTAATTAATAATTTAGTGGCCCAATAACAATTATTGGCAACCTTATTAATTAACTCTATGAACATATAGATTCATTAACTACGGATCAATTTAACCCAATTGAAAAGTTAAGTTTCCATCCTATGGGGTGCCAAGTTACACCTTGTGCTCTAGAAGATATCAGATAATGTTTGAACTCTCTCATGAAACTTTTACCGTCATTTGTCATCGTATATGTATAATCCATCATTCGCATGAGACTCTTGAATGACTTAGGAAAACTAAAATAAGTTGGAACAGTCCAAATAAAAAAGGTCAAATGCTTATAACTAAGAAATCTTAACCCTTTTAAAATAATAAACATTTAAAATTTAAACAATAAAAATTAAATACAAAATAAAATTTTCTCCAAATCAATCATCAAAAATTAAAATAGTGAAAAGATCAATTTTACAAAAGAAGTATATTTTTTTCTTATTTTTAAGAGATATATAAATGTATCTGGATGGTTCAAGAGGATGAGAAAGGGAGTGAAGCCGAGTTCATAATGTATCTTCACGGTTCATGTATTTGATCCCTACTCATCCTCATACTCAAGCTTATATATTTAAGGGAGTTCAGAATTTTAGTTTTTGATCAATGAGTTGTATGTTAAAAAGACCGTATGATGAGTTTCCATTATCATAAATTCCCAACACTACAAGTGATTTCCTTAGCATGAAAAAAGTAATCAACTTTTTTTTTGATATTATCATCAAAAGAGGGTGGGAAAGCTGCAGTAATTCTTTGGAATGCGGTTATCAAAGTAAAACTTCAACTTGAAGGGAGCAGGACTCTTATTCAAGATTGGATTTTGGCAGAGCAATGAGGCTTGATTCAACGTGCATTTGGCATGGAGTAAAAAGTGGGGAAACTCCTGACCCTAGTGTCCCTAACCCAGTCATTGTAACAGTTGTGAGTTCTCATCCCCACCACAAATATTAAGTCCACTAAGAATGAGTTATGGAATTATATATACAATTCAATCACACATTCAATGTATCATTTAATATTCATTGGTATAAATTTATTTATCATGGATCTGAAGAGCATATATTGAAGTCCAGCAAAATATGCAATGATTATTCAAGTATGATAAGATCATAATGCGGCAATCACTTATCCTTAAACATTTAATAAAAATATTCTTATTCATATAATATTTGAGAGTGAATTTCAATCTATGGATTTATTAATACTATATTCTCTAATTCATACGATGAGTATGACTGATCCCGTAGCCATTTATATAAAAAACATAAAAGACAGCTAGCGAATGCACTTTAGGGAAGTGCTAAATAAATTCATCAATATGCATGCCTAAAAGGCATTGTTCATAAGTATCAGTGAGGTTTATTCATGTCATAGTCGTGTAATTGTTCCTTCGACCTGAGAAATGATGAAAGCAAATTAACTGGTGTATTAGATTTGTCAAAATTTAAATTTACTAAGAAAAGATGGTAAATGTGTAGTGTTGAGTAAATTCATCTCCCAGTGGAGTGATTTTTAGAGATGGATTTAATTACGAGTTAGTAAAGAATAAGAGATCAGAAACCTGATAAGAAAAGATACTAGTCGGGTAGCTATTTAGTCCTCTAAGTTTAATTACATTGTTATGATAAAGGTGTTAGTAATTACTAAAGATATAACATCAAGAATGGTTACGCCAACACATAGGTGAATATTACTGAGTGATGTGAGATAGTAAGTGGATAAAGATAGAAGAGAAAATAGTAGTGTCGCTACTTTTTATATAGAGGAAGTGTTGAGAGAAAAATTAGTTATAGTATTTTAAGATGTATAAGTATTTAGAAAGATAATGGAAAATGAACTTTCAAAATTTTGAATTAGAGATAAAATAAATAAAATATAAAGATAAAGAAATGGTAGTAAGAGAGATAATAAGTAGAAATTTAAGCTTAACCGTGGGAATTAAGGAAAGGGAGAGGGTGGATTATGTAAACAGAGTTAGATGTAGATAGAATGTATGTTGAAGAAGTTATTTCCATTAGTTTTGTAGTATAAAAATTCAAGATAAAATAATAAATAAATTAGGAATTTTTAAAGTAACACAAGGTGCTTGTCCAAATGTCTCAAGGTGCTTGACCAATTGTAGTATCAAATTGACTCGCAAAGCTAATTATAACAATTTAGATATGTTGTGAGACTCACAAGTCATTCTGATATCCAAGAGAAAAGGACATGTGCGTCCATATTTGCCTCTAACTGCACTGTACTTCCCCTACAGTTGTCCCCCATGCTGGGACTATGATGAAGCCTCCTGAACCTCTTCTGATATTCCTTGAGCTTTTCAAACTGACTGATAGAAATAAAAATAGGATTAATTTATGCATGGGAGCTGATTCATAAAAACATTATCTGTTAATTTTATCTAGAAATCATATATAAGACTGTAAAATAGGTGTTACTACATGGATGGATTTCAATTGGGCAATATACCAAAGGCATATTGTGGATGGACAATTGAAGTTTTTACAATGTAAATCTAACTTCCTAAGGGATTAAAGATGTCATAGATTGGATGCATCAACAAGTCCCTGAAGATGATTGTGTGGTCAAAATTGGATTCTCCCATCAATATAAGAGGAAACTGCTCTAGGAAGAGGATTCAATGAAGTCATTGACTAAGGTAGTACGAGTAGTCTAGAAAGAATTCTTTGATGAATTTCCAATCTTTCAGTACTGATTGAGATGTTCGATTAGGGTGTGCTAGGTAGTCATTCCATTAATCTCCCTAGGAGTGTCATACATAAATAGGGTTATGCACATAAAGCTTAGTGATGACCAAAAAATCCTATGAAAGAGTTGCCAAACTTCTATATACCTTCTAGAGCATGAGGTGTATATTGGAACCCAACGAGCTAGCGACTAACCTATTGATTGGGTTAAATTGATACATTATTATGTAGTTTATATTAATTTAAGAGGCGAGCTACTAAAATAATATGAAAGAGATTTGGTTAAACCTTGGTGCATACATCTTAGACAAATTATGATTTATTTATCTAAATTACTGATGAGCTTCATTTTGCACTTAATATTCATTAAATCAATTAACAAAATATTTATTATAAAAAATTACTCCATAAATTTCATACATAATTATTTAATGAGTTAACAAGATTGTCTAAGATGGATGCACCTAGGAGTGATGGGAAATGCTTAGCATTTTCCTCTTTCTTCACTCCCTTCTCTTTTCTCTTAATCTTTCAAGTTCTTTTCTTCTATCTCCTCAATCAGCCCCTTTCTTTGACTTTTCTCCTCTCTCTCTCTCCTCACTCAGCCCTTTTCTTTGACTTCTCTTCCCCACTTTTCCTCCTTTCTATGGTGACTACTCCACCATTCTCTTCCCTCTCTAATTTTCTTTCTCTCTCTCTCTCTCTTCCATAACTTCTGAATTGACTTTTCTCCAACCTCTCTCCCTCACCTTTCCCCACAAAAGTACAAAACCAATTTCCCTTAAAACTGTCTACAGTTTATTTTGTTTGCAACTGTATGTTTTCTTTTCCTTTAAAAGGGCTATGAGCCTGCTTGTATGGACACTTTTGCTTGAGAATTATTGTGAAGTTTTTTGTGAGAAAAGAGTGATTCCTTAGTTATTTTCTGGTGATAACGGCAACAGAGCATCAACAGAACGACTACGGCGGCTGCTCTTCTTCAACATCGTGAACTCCTCTTGGGTTCCTCCTTTCCCTTTCTCCACGCTTTGTCATCTCCATTATTTTTCTATCATCTTATACCCATCATTCCCATCATTGAACCACCCCGTCTTCTCACCTCTTCATCCCCATCTGGTTCTCGTTGTCTCCCTTCTTCTTAACTTCATTAGTTCCCACGCATTGTCCCATCCAATATGTAAATCAATTTTCCACACTTCATCTCCACCCCTTTCACATTACACATCAACATCTTCTCGTGCCCATCTAATCTCATATTCCCTTTTATCCGCTTCCCCCCCACCTTCTCCTCTTGTTATCCATATCTGCTCGTGGAGCTACAGATCAACATCAATCAAGGTCATTCAACATCAGAACATTCAAGCTATTGGCTCCCATCTCTAAGGTACCTTGTGTCACCTTAACTTTGAGATAATTGTGGTTCATGATAATGGTTAATTTTCTCTGAGTGATTGTTTACTTTAAAATAATAATAAAAAGAAAAACATGCTAGAAGTTAATCATTAAAAATTTAAATAGTGAAAAGATTAATTTTACAAAAGAAGTATATATTTTTTTCTTTTTTTGGAGAGTACTTTGACAATTGTCGAAACGTTTGGGTACGTGGAAGTTCGGATCGGGGAAGAGAGGCGAGGAGCTGTTGGGGAAAGAGATATATAAATGTATCTGGACGGTTCAAGAGGATGAGAAGGGGAGTGAAGCCGAGCAGTTCAGGGAGCTCGCTCGTCGTTGGCGATTGTTTACGGCATCTTCTATGGCGACGCAGGGCCAGATCATTACTTGCAAAGGTGAATTCATCTCGATTATCGTTTTTTATATTTGATTTATGCGTGTTCGTTTAAGGGGGATTGATTCTCGTGATGCTGGAAAATATGAAATATGCAGCTGCCGTTGCGTGGGAGGCGAACAAGCCTCTGGTGATCGAAGACGTTCAGGTCGCTCCACCGCAGGCTGGGGAAGTCCGGATTAAGATTTTGTACACCGCGCTTTGCCACACTGATGCTTACACTTGGAGCGGAAAGGTCTGTTGATTTTGAGATTTTTATTGCGCGTTATCTTGGATTCAATTTGCGCGATTCTCATCGGCAGCTGAACAGTCGTATCTATTTCGCACCCAATTTGCGCGGCGTTCATTTGGGGATTGATACTTCAGTTTTCTTTTTCGGATTTTCGCGGTTATTTATAATTTGAGTGACACAAGTGTTCGAGGTTATTTATAATACCTGTTTATGTTCTTGGCTTGAGTTACATGAGATTCGTGAATGCCGTTCTCAACTAGCTATGAAACTGAATTGTGACTTTTTCTAGAAAATAAATTCGAGATTGCCATTGTCTTCTACCATTCATAGGTAGTGATGATGTATTTTCATTGTTACTCTTGGACTTCTCATTGACAAATTCCTCTTTTTTCTATTCCACTATCTCTTCTAAATTGCATTCTATTAACCCTTTAGAAATACTTCATTTGTTACCAGGATCCTGAAGGTCTGTTCCCTTGTATTCTTGGCCACGAGGCTGCCGGGTATGCTTTGCACAACTGCGAAAGAAAAAAAAATTGAATAAAATAACAAAACAGAGAAATTTTTTTTTATACTTCCTATTCCTCCGAATGTGTGCTAAAATTTTCTTCCTGTGTTTATGCGCAGAATTGTCGAAAGTGTTGGGGAAGGAGTGACTGAAGTTCAACCGGGAGACCACGTTATACCTTGTTATCAGGCAGAATGCAAGGAGTGCAAATTTTGCAAATCAGGAAAGACAAACCTGTGCGGAAAGGTTCGGATGGCTACTGGAGTTGGTGTAATGATGAATGATCGCAAAAGCCGATTCTCGATCAATGGAAAACCGATTTACCATTTTATGGGCACATCCACTTTTAGCCAATATACTGTTGTGCATGACGTAAGTGTTGCCAAAATTGATCCAGCAGCACCTCTTGACAAAGTCTGTCTTCTCGGTTGTGGCGTTCCCACAGGTTATTCTCAAACCGATAATCATAGTTTTTTATATTAATTTTCATCAATCTCTTCTCTTATTGCTCAGTTGCATTATGCAATGTTACTTAAGGCCAATCCTTCTTCAGGACTTGGTGCTGTTTGGAATACTGCAAAGGTTGAAGCAGGTTCAATCGTTGCAGTCTTTGGCCTTGGAACCGTTGGCCTTGCTGTTAGTTCGCTTAAATCCTTCCTCGTTTTCTGCGTAATCCTTCTTTTCGGGTCCTTCATTAACTCTCATTTGTATTGTGCAGGTTGCAGAGGGCGCCAAGTCAGCGGGTGCTTCAAGAGTCATCGGCGTTGATATTGATAACAAGAAGTTTGAAATTGGTACTCTGCCACTCTCAATAGCCTAATCTGTGCGTCCTAATTTAAAATTTTTATTAATTATGAGGACCCACTTGTGACTTATTGCTGCTCAACTCCTGCCAGTCATATTCTCCTAAAAAGAGGAAAAATTACTGAATGAAACCGTCTAATTTCGCCTTTTATTTTGCTTCCAAACTTTATATATGCGTGTCCATTTTCTACTGGGGTTGAGACGACGTGGAGGCAAGAACAGATGAAGTGTATGAATCGTTGGAATGTGGTAAAGTGTTCCTTCGTCGGGGAATGTTAGAGGAGACTAAATGCAGATTTGTTTTCTGTGTAGGGAGACGCAGCTCATCCAACCAGCAATTTCTGTTTTCTCTTTTCTTGCTGAGGTGGTGGAAAGTATAAGGAAGAAAGACGGATGGATGGGGGATTAAAGAAGAAATGACTTGGCTGGGAAAAACATAATAATAATTTCCTTTGATTGGGGAATAGAGTTGGCCTAAAGTTGACTGATTTGAAGCTGGAGTTCGTTTGGGCCTGCAAGGAAGATAGCTGAAGGAATGGAGAAGGAAGAGGTACGGTATTGTATGACGTGGCGGGGTGAGGTGTTTGGGCCACGTGGGCTATTGGACGATAGAGAAGTCAGGGATAAGAGTAACACAACATAAAAATCAAATTAAAAAAAAACGTTAGAGGATGGTTTATTTTGTGGTTTTGGTTTTTTATCGGTTTATTTCTGGTTTTCAGATTTGAGGCTAAAATTAAAGAGATTAATGTGAAGATGGCTGATGAATGAGGTTGTTTTTTCAGCAAAGAACTTTGGAGTGACGGAGTTTGTCAACCCAAAGGACCATGACAAGCCCATCCAACAGGTCCTCGTTGACCTTACCGACGGGGGCGTTGACTACAGCTTCGAGTGCATTGGGAACGTCTCTGTCATGAGGGCTGCCCTCGAGTGCTGCCATAAGGTTCAATCATCTCATTATTCCTAGATTTTCTGCAAAACAACTTCATTATTCCTTGCTTCCACTTATATCTCTCTCTATCTCATTTTTTATCAGGGCTGGGGTACTTCGGTCATCGTCGGAGTGGCGGCGTCCGGACAGGAGATCTCCACTCGTCCTTTTCAGCTGGTCACTGGGCGTGTTTGGAAGGGTACGGCGTTTGGTGGCTTCAAGAGCCGCTCTCAGGTCCCATGGCTTGTTGATAAGTACATGAAAAAGGTTCCCACTCTCTCTATATCTCCCTCTCTTCTTATTCACTTTTATATCTAATATCTCTTTGAAGCCCCTGTCATGGGCCAGATTTATATAAAATGTAACCAACTTGTGGGTTTTTTTCTTGTAGGAAATTAAGGTGGACGAGTACATCACTCATAACATGACCTTGGCAGAAATCAATGAAGCCTTCCATCTCATGCACGAAGGCAACTGCCTCCGCTGCGTCCTCGACCTTCATCCCTAGGCCTTTCTCTCTCTATCTCTCTGTCTTTATCTCAAGCGTAGACTAGAGACTGCTTGGATCCTTTATGTTGCACTTTCCTCTTTAAAATCTTACTTGGAACTTCGAAGCTGCATACCCTTCTTTTAAAACTAATATTTGTTTCAACTTCTCTCACTAAAAAACTGAATTACATCACCCGATTTAATGTGCTCCACCTCTATAAATAACACACTGCCAGGAACTTCCAAGCTTCAAAAGTTTCACAGCTGCAGCTCTTGTCAACCTTTTCCCCCATCCGACGGAGCACCTGGACAAACAAGTTCCAGAAACAGCAAAAAAGCTTTGTCAAAAAAGGTGACAAAATAGCCTCAATCCTTTTTTTCACAAATTAAGAGAAAAAATTCCAGATGGGAATGAGTTACTGATCCAACCATGGAAGAAAATCGGAAAAATAGAAAAAATGTTGAATAATTGAGAGCTAGAATTCACCTCGTGAGGAACGAGCAGGCAGTCTGTGCTTGGCGTATGAACTGTTCCAGTCTCCTCCATCCTGGGCATAATAGTCCATGGGATAATCTTCTTCTTCCTCCTCGTCCTTTGCGCACGTGCCGGAGCCCGAACCGCACGTGACGCAGGGCCCACAACGCTTCTCTTTCTCCCACCAGCCAGGAACACAACCCAGGGCAATCTCCAGCTCAAAGGTTGTGAGAAGCGGCTTGTTGAAGGCCTCCCCCCAGTCAATGGACAGCCGCGGGCAGGCGATCTGCACCCACGCATCGACCGACTCTCCAAAGAGCGCCAGCCTCGCTGGCGACAGCTCCGACACGAGCACAACCGTGTACTCCATCCCCTTCTCCTCCATCTTCCCCACCACTCTCTCCAGCACCTTGCAACTCCCCTGCCTGCCTAGTGTCCCCAGCACCACCCCCCACCGCCTTGCCGCCCGCGCCACCTCCACGGCCCGCCGCCTCGCCGCCTTCATCCCGCCATGATCATACTCCTCCCTGAACAGCACCCCAAGATATGGGTCATACCGGAAGGCCTTCAACTTCGGATTCGCAATCATGATCGCCTCCAGATGGAACCGTCCATCAGCAACAAAGACCAGCACTGCCTCCCCGTCACCGCCATCGACCTTCACCTGGACCAGTCAACCGTCAACGTTATCACCTCGTGTTGAAAATTGACCATACCAAAGACAAACTAGGATAAACAATGGTTGTGGACAACTTATCATCATCGTCAACAGTCGATTTCCTTAATTTTTTCTTAAATAAAATAGACAACCATGTCAACGTCATCAATGTGATAATGATTATAGTGCACGATTGTCCACAACAGGGATGGACGGGACAGGACAAAGATCATCCCATCCTACTTCCCAATTCTTAGTTTGTTGAATCATCCTGTCCAGAGTTCGTCCCATCCCAAATATTATCATCCACGTCCCGTTCCGTCCAGAGTACATGAGGCCACTCGGGATTTGACACGGGGCACAGCTCGCGTCAAATTCCAGCTGGACCTCTCAGGCGGATATATGACTCCTCTAGGATGCAGAAACCATCCCGTCTGCTGTCCAAGGCCCCAGGCGGGACAGTTATTTAGTCCATGGATGAAACGATGGTCCCATCAATCCTCCGAAGTCCTGGATGGACGAAATTACGGTCCCGTCTGCATCCATGCACTATAAAACTGACGAATAGACATGGTTGTTCTGTTCAGTTTGTTCGAAACGAACAAAAAATTCGCACAAAAGAACAGCACAGGGCATTTTTCTTTGTTCTGTTCTTTTTTTCTTCAAAAACGAACAACAATATGGGCACATTCGCACAACGTCGCACAAAACTAGAACAAAATTCACCCAAAGCAAACAAAAGAACCGCACATGGGTCTGCGCAATGTTCTGTTCGAATTCATTTTCGTTCTGTTCGGAAAACCGAACAGAACGAACAATTCACACAAAAAGAACAGAACGACCACGTCTACTGACGAAGAAACAATGGTTGACATGGTAATCATCATCGTCATCATCATGGGGGGGGGAGTTGGGATGCCGACGGGACGGATTTTCGTCCTGTCCGTGAGGTTGGACGAAAATCGGGATGGCAATTCATCCCGAGACCTTTGAACGGACGTTTTTCATCGGCCCGGAGGAAAAAACCATCCCCTCCAGAGTTCTAGGACCAAAAAATCGTCCCGTCTTGTCCACCGTCCACGTCCCGGAAGATCTGGAACTATAATTGGGAACGCTACCTTGGGGGCGGTGCAGCCGAGGACCTCGCCGGCAGAGAGAGGCTTGGCCTGGGGGACGACCACGTCGAACCGGTGGGTCCGGGAGAGGGCGGCGGCGGCGGCGTGGACGGCGGGGTTGAACTGGACGGTGCCGGCGAGGACGAGCCGGGGGGTGCGGGCGGGGGCGAAGTTGGTGGCGACGGCAGCGATGAGGCGGGCCACGTCGACGCGGATGTCCACGTGGACGTATAGCGTGGGGAGGCGGGCGGCGGTGACGGGGACGAGGCAGCTGTGGCCGTAGTGGATGAGGAGGTCGGCGCGGAGGGTGGCGGCGGCAAGGTCGTCGACGCAGCACGCGCCGTAGGTGGGCTCGGCGAGGACGAGGACGTCGGCGGCGCCGGCGAAGGCGCGGAGGATGTCGGCGAGAGGGAGGGCGTAGATGAGGAGGCCGTCGGGGAATTGGAGTGCCACGCGGCGCGCGGAGGAGGAGCGGACGCGGTGCACGCACTTGTGGACCTCGAGGTTGTAGTTGGGGGGAAGGAGGGAGATGGCCGCGTTGAGGGCCGCGTCGTTCAGGATGGAGTCGGGGATCGCCGATTTCACGAAGCGGCGGGGCGGCGGCTTCGCCGCGACGGCGGCGGCGGCGGGCGGCGGGGGTTGCGCGGCGGTCGCTTCTTCCATGGCCGCGGCTGCTAATGGGGATGGAGAAAGATTGGGGGGCGGGGTTTTGTTGGGGTCCTTGGGGAGGGGGGTTTAATGGGCCTTGCTTGAATAAGGTAGCGTTTGCACAGAGAGATAGAGAGAGAGAGATAGGAAGATAGGGAGAGAGACAAATCGAAAGATAGAGAAAGAGAGGGAGAGAGATATAAATGGAAAGAGAAATAGGGAGAGAGAGAGAGAGAGAGATAAATGGAAAGAGAGATAGGGAGAGAGAGGAGAGAGAGGAGAGAGAGAGGGAAAGGGGGAGAGGGAGAGGGGGTGCTAGAAAGAAAGAGAGGAAAAGGGAGAAAGAAAAATAAAGAGAGAAAGGGAGAGAGAAAAGAAAGAGAGAAAGGGAAAGAGTAAAAGAGAGAGAAAAGAAAGAGAGAAAGGGAAACAGAGAAAAAGGGAGACAGAGAGAGTAAGGGAGAGAGAGAAGCGAGAGCAAGGAAGAGAGACAGAGAGAGTGAGAGGGAGAGAAAGAAAGAGAAAGCAATGGAGAGAGATAAAGAGAGAGAGAGGGAGAGAGAGAAAGAGAGAGCAAGGGAGAGAGACAAAGAGAGAGAGAGAGGGAAAGAGATAGAGAGAGAGAGAGAGTGATGGCAACTTACTGTCTTCCCCTTGTCATTGTCATTGGTAGTAGGCAACTCAACTTCAAAGTAAGGAATTATTGCCTAGTTCATCCTAATGGGTCTCAGGAACTAGAGCACATGGAAATATATTGATTCCAGCAAATCTACACATCTGAAATGTGGTTTAAGAATGTGATATGGGGCACTGAAGAAAGACAAGCCACAAGAAGGTGGAGATAAAAAGGGCAATCTGGTGGCGAATGTGACAACCAGGATTAGAGGAAATCATTCTTAATGCCAAGTGACTTGGGACATTTGTGAATTATGTTCAAATAATGCCAAGTGATTTAAAATATATGCATACAAACATTTCAAAGAAATGAAGCAATAGTGAAACAATTAGAGGGAATAAAGCTCATTTGTTGGATAAAATGTTGCATCAAGAGTCATTTGGTCAATCAGACTCCTGATATAATAAAAGAATTATATGATTCTTAAAATTATTCATAATGTCGACCAAAATTCGACCACTGGTGTTTAGGACTTAAAAATTTTAGTAATTTTTAAATGCTTCTTAATATATTCAGATATCATAAATTATTTTTTTTAATTCTTACATCTCATAGTATTTAACTTCATAATGTTTTGGTGTACACATTTTTTACTTGATAAGTGAATAATTGGATCGTTGAATGAGTTATTAGACTCGCTTATATTACCCTTATATTATATAATTTATAAATGTTTTTGAGATCATAAGACTTTTTTAAAAATATATGTGAAATGAAGCATATTTATGGTTTTACCTCACGATGATCTCATTGATATGATTAATTTATTTATTTAAATGGTTAAATGAAGAGTTTTGGTTATACTTCTTGATATCATGAGTTATTGAAAAGATTGATGAACTGATTTTTAGCATGGAGGCCAATAAGACCAGCATCCACCAATTATTATATAGCAAAATTAAAATTAAAATAACATAAAATACTCCTGTTAAAACTAAAATATTTGGAAATTTAGTCAACTCTATTGGCTTCTGTGTTTATAGAAAGTCTTGTAGAAAAATAAAAATGTTATGATATTCAAGGTATAATATAATTATTATAGCAGAATCCATTAATTTTTTTAAATATCATTTAACTTCGTGGTAAGCATCACACATTCATTATGTGAATAAAAGTTTATTATAACATGTTGAATGAGAGACAGAATGTGTAATTGGGTTACATGCAATATGCAAATTCATTTCATGTTTTTTTATTAGACGTCAGGTAAAAAATAAAGAAACTCTCCATCATGTTAAGTCATTTCAGAATTATTCATTTCAATTTAATCTTAATATATTTTTAGTGCTTCTTGGTCCAGTGGATAATATTTAAATCAGTTTTCTCGCATCTATATTTTATAAGGGTTCCCCTCTTAAATAGGGATATGCCTCCACAATAGATACTTTTCGGTTACTTCTTTTCAATCTATATTTCAACGTGTATCCGTAAGTATATAATAAGCCTAGGCCTGCTTAAAGATCTTCAGGAAACCAACCCTGTTTTAGTTCAAAATCTCGTTTGAAATCTTAATGAAATAAAAGCTTCATTTCACTCAATTTATCCTATTTTGGTGAACATCAATAAACACATAATTTAATTACTTAAATTTACTCCTTCAGTATTATCCAACTAAAAATTAAATGTTATTTAAAAAATACCTAATATTTAAGTAAGATATTCATAATATGCATAATAAATGATATGTTAGATAATAAACAAAAATGATATAAGTATATTTTATTCAAGTAAATAAATAAGATAAGTATCCCATTATATACTGTTTTAATGTTAATAATTTGCTACAATGGCAGCAGGTTTTAATGTAAATGTATCCCATTATACATGAAGCAGGTTCAATTTTTGCAGTCTTTGGTCCTGGAACCGTTAGCCTTGTTGTTACTTCTCTGAAGTCCTTCCTCATTCTCTGCAAATTCTTCTTTTCAGGATGACTTTGACGTGGACATGGTTGTCTATTTTATTTAAGAAAAGTTGAAGGAAAACTGATAGCTGATGATGACTACAAGTTTGCGTCAACCATTGGATATCATAATCGGTCCTTGGTATCATCAATTTGAATGTGAATTGGTAACATTGACAGTTGACTGGTTCAGGTGGAGGTCAATAGTGGTGGCGGGGAGGCAGTGCTGGTCTTTGTTGCCGAGGGCGGTCATGATTGTGAATCCAAAGCTGAAGGCGTCATGTGCCTTGGTAGTGTCTCCCTTGCATCTTGAGGCCCGTCGCTCCGTGCTTGCGCTCGCCGGCCCTGACGCTAAGCACCGCTCGCACGTGGGCATGGCGCTTGGCCGTCTGCTGTCCATCCCAACCTTAATGCTCCACGTGCAGCCAGTACCCGCTGACGGAGGCAAATTGCATAATAATTTTTAATTGTCATTGTAATTTTAATTTTCCTATAATCAAATAAATTTTCAATAAAGTATAGAAATTTACTCAACTGTATAGTGTGAGTAAGGTCATCTCCAGAGGGACTGGCCTTTAAGTTTATATTCAATAGATGAGTTGCTAGTTAATAAAATATAGTAATAGTACTAAAAACAATAAGTATAAGAAGAGCTAAGTAATTAATAAGTAGATGTGATATTAGTTGAATAAGATAAGTAGTTTAATAAGATAAAAGAATAAGAATAAGTAGCTAGATAAATATATATATAAATATATATACATATATATTCAGATAGAATAGAGAGGGTAGAGTATTATTTTTTTGTACTGCAAAGATAGGTAAAGAGAGAGTTTTAAGTAGTTGTTAAATATAATGTACTAAGTAAATACAAGTAAGGAGAAATATTAAGACGGAAAGAGGAAGTAAAATGTATATAATTGCCTATATTCAAGTTTTACAATTATTTACCATATAGATAGTATATCTATCATACTAAGTTTTACAATTATTCTTATAATTAAAAAATAGGGAGCAAAGTGACAGTTTTGTCAAACGCCTTTAATGTTCGACAAAATGCCCTCTAGAACATTGAATTAGGATAGATTTTCATTTTTAAAATGATTTATATTTTTTTAGAATTGACTTCTGAAGTTATAAGGTTCTATATAGTTATATGGTTTATATATCTTCTATATAGTTATGTATAATTGTTATTGCTAATCAATGGGTTGATTTAATCGAACACCCAAGTGGTGTTTGATTAAATGTTTGATAGAAGATTGAGGAAGAGAAATATATCTATATTATTTAATTAATATTTAGTTTTGATTGATTTTCATATCGATTACATCGATAAAATCAAAGGTATGGGCTATTTCTTTCAAACGCCCTCGGGTGTTCAATGAATGCCCGATAGAGTCAATAAATGTATTTTAAGATTTCTCTTTAGTAAACCAAGATAAAAGGATATTTCTGTCGAACGACTGCGAGGTGTTCGACAGAGTGCCCAAAAGAAGTCTGTAATAGTGATATTTATATATGTTTTATATTTACAAGATTGGAAAGTACAAACTTAGGTAATTTGAATAATATTCATCGAGCACATTAGTTTATTGATGAAATGCCCTAACAAAATCCGCAAATCAAAATCAATCCCAAATGTAGTATGTGGTGAAATGTTTGGTAAACGTTTCCGTTAATAACAAAGTGGATGTAAAAGGGATCTATCAATGATGATCAGATTTTACCGAATGCCCTGATTCAGAGAACAGGAGTGGCGGCGTCGGTCACCGCCGCTGAGCCTCAGTTTAGTGGTACCCCTGCTCTCCTCCCCCTTTTGGGGTGAGACTCGATGATGCTCTGACCTTCATGATCTTCTCGAGAGTCCATTAATCACTCTACACGTGTCATGACACCTCAACCAGCTGTTTGGTCACTTGCGAGAGTCCTCCCCCATCCCTTTCTACTTTTTCCGACGAGAGTTGCTCAAATTGGGGCTCTCCGTCCGCTTTTAATGGTTTGGGACAGGTCCCTTATGTCGTCTGATAGAGTAGAATAGCCTCGGGGGTCCTCATAGGTGGTTAGGTGGCTTGGCGGTCCCCCTTACCGGCCTAAAACTGTCTCCGCCCGCCGGCGTCGACTGCTAGGTGTACGAATGGATGGAACTACCCCTGGTCGTCCGATCCTCTTTATAGATGTCCAACGACTGCGATTAAGTTGCAGCTGTGTACCCCTGATCATGCCCCATCAGTACCTCGTGAGCACCACATCAGCTCCTCATAAGCCTCCTTGTCTTCTTCTGATTCGCCTATCAATGGGTCCCGCAGCCGCATCATCACCGCGAACCAATAAGAAGGCCTCCATGCGCGAGACTTGACTACTATGGGCTTATCTGTTGGCTTGATCTCCTTGTGTGGACGGCTTTGGCTTGCCTGTTGGGCGTGCAGGTCCTGTTGGCTGTGGGCTGGCTTGAGCCTCATACTCGCTGGCCTGTGGCTGGCTTGGGCTTGTGTGCTTGGTCCGCTCCTTAGTCATCCCAATAAGCCCCATTTTTATATTTATGCATAAATGTTTCTTCTTCATTAATTTTTTCTCTATTTATTTATTCTCTTAATTTCTCCATCCTCCTTCTCTTCCCTGCAACAGCACACATACTAAATAGAGCATTATAAAATTAAAAAGGTCTTAAATATATTTTAACTAAAAAATAGTTAAAGGCCTAAAACATGCATAAAAATGACATTAAAATGCATCATTTTATCGTTCGCTCTATTTAGAGCATGAAATGTAAAATTCTTATTATATTTGAGAAAATACACATAAAATGATCCCAAAATGCCCTGAAAATATGTATAACTACGTGTCTCATTTTGTATTTATCACCCGCGTTTACACCTATCACACGCACGGTCGCGCGACTTGCCCGCATGACTCCACATGCAATATCGCGTCACCTCCGTCCAGCTTGCATGTCCCACGCATGTCCCAACGTGCGTGGCAGCTCTCGGTGACCCGCACCAAGCACAAATAGGCCTTCCCTGATCTGTCGCGCTTAAGCACCAATGGGCGTGCACACCATAAGAGTGATAGCCTAAAAGACCAGGGTCGGGCGTCGCAACCCATAGTGTGTTGTGGCGTCTCATTAAAGGACTCAATCTTCAAATCGGGAGTCCATCACACTGACATGTCCCCACAATTATCACACAGGCCTTTGTGCAGGAATGTGACATACTTTGGGGCCTTACACACACCCACAACCTGAACTTGTTGACGCCCTCGTCGTGACCAGTTGCGCAGCTTCATAAGCACGTAGCAGGTCGTCAAATTGCTACTAATCTGAGTTGTGCTCCCACGTCACTGATTCTGTTGGTCTGTTCTTCCACTTGATGAGGTACTCATTGATGCTAGTTGCGCAGCTTCATAAGCACGTAGCAGGTCGTCGAATTGCTACTAATCTGGGTCGCACTCCCACAGCACTGATTCTGCTGGTCTGTTCTTCCACTTGATGAGGTACTCGTTGACGCTAGTTGTGCAGCTTCATAAGCACGTAGCAAGTCGTCGAATTGCTACTAATCTGGGTCGCTCCCACGTCACTGATTCTGATGGTCTGTTCTTCCACTTGATGAGGTACTCAATATTGTGGTTGAGAGAAAGAGAACGAGAGAAAGAGAGAAAGAGAGAAAGAGAGAGGGAGAGGTAGAGAGAAACAGAAAAAGAGAGGGAGAGAGAGAAAGAGTGAGGGAGAGAGAAATAAGGCGAGAGAGAGAAAGAGAAAAAGAGAGGGAGAGATCTAAAGAGTGAGGTAGAGAGAGAGACAAAGATAGAGAAAGAGAAAAAGGGAGGGAGAGAGAGAAAGAGTGAGGGAGAGAGAGATATGGAGAGAGAAAGAGAAAAACAGAGGGAGAGAGAAAGAGTGAGTAGAGAGAAATAGGGAGAGAGAGAGAAAGAGAAAAAGAGAGGGAGAGAGAGAGAGTGAGGGAGAGAGAGAAAGAATGAGGGAGAGATAGAGAAGGAGAGGGAGAGAGAGAAAGAGTGAGGGAGAGAGAGAAAAAGAGAGGGAGAGAGAGAACGAGTGAGGGAGAGAGAGGGCGAGAGAAAAAGAGTGAGGGATTGAGAGAAAGAGAGAGAGAGGGAGAGAGAGAGAGAAAGAGAAAAGGACAGAGAGAGAGAGAAAGAGTGAGGGAGAGAAAGAGAGAGAGAGAGAGAGAGAAAGAGAGAGAGAGCGAGGGAGGGGGAGAGAGAAAGGGGGATAGTGAGTGAGAGAGGAGGGGGAGAGAGAGTAGGAGAATGAGAGAAAGATAGAGGGAGAGAGAGAAAGAGAAAGAGAGGGCGGGAGAGGGAGAAAGAGAGAGGGAGAGTGATGTACTACGAAGAGTGTGCCGGGATCGGACGGCTCGCATTACGTCACAGGAGCGATAATGAGTTGCACTTGGGTCTAATTATATTAGATGAATGCTGGTTTTAAAACCCTTGATGAACAATATTAGATGACTGCTGGTGAGGAACGACGGACAAAGACAACACTGAGGAGATATTGATCTGATGAGACTCCCAATGACCCCTAGAGACCAACTACGACGGTACGAGAGAGGGGCTTTTGACAGCCCAAAGGTGTTCCCCGTCTAAGGGTCAACAAGTAACCTTCTACCGCAAGAAAGTTCCTACCTCTCGACACGGTGGCTATCCTAAACAATTCAAGGAGATCCGGGGCAGAGGAAGAGATAGTGGGAGACGGCACTAGAGGCCGGTAATAATACTGGAATTAATGGAGGGGAGACGAGAAGATACCTTGTTGTCGATAGTCCACGGAAATGTGAGTTGATCGATGAGCAGATCAACGACGGGTATTCACGAAGGTGATTGGCGAACGACGTCAAGCGTGCAGGGGATGACACTTCGGGCGCGCGGCGGTGGACATGCCAATCGCGCGGGCGATGGGACTGGAGGTGGCGGAGGCGGGCGCGCAGCTAGGACCGGCGTGCGGCGGCAGACGGAGTGTGGAGCAGATCTGCGCGCGGCAACGGCAGGGCGCACAGGTGGACCTGCGCGCGGCAGCGGGCAGTACGCGGGCGGAGTTGGTGCGCGGTTACAAGCTGGGCGCACGGGGCGGACTTGTGCGCGGCGAGGGAATGGGACGCGCGGGCGGACCTGCGCGCAGCAACAGGCAGGGTGCGCGAGTGGTCCTGCACACGGCAGCGGACGAAGCGCGCAGGCAGAGCTGGGGCCCGGACGCATGGACAGGTTTGCGCGCGTTGACGGGTGAGGCGCGCGAGCGGCAAGCGCACGCATGCAGAGTGGGGCGCGCGGAGGGGCTACGCACACTGGCGATGTGGGCGTGCGGGCGGGCCTGCACAGGCTGGCTGAGCCGGGGCGCGGCGGGGCTGACGCACACCTACGGACCAGGAGGGCAAAGGCGGAGTCGAACACGCGGACGGGCTGAGTCGGAGCAGGGGGGGCGCAGCTGTTGTCGAGGAGGGGCGGGGCGCCGGCGATGCTGACGACGGTGGTGGAGGATCAGCGGCACAAGGCGAGCGGTAGCCTCCAAGAAGGGAGTTCTTGAGGAATAACGACCCAAGAAAACCCCAAAGGAGAGGGCGGTTTCTTGATCCGCTGGAGAATCTTTGATGGCGGATGGTGGACCTTGGCAGAGGATGACGGCGGCACTTCTTGAATCATCAGACACCTTCGGAGTGGTCTCTACGGAGGAATCTTCTGGCTTCAAGAAATGATGAGTTTCTTGGGATCTTTAGGCGACCACGGAGTAGTCTCGACGAGGAGTTGAAACACGTCTTCACGGAGTGGTCTCGACGTGAAGGCGCGGGCTCTATCCCACGGAGTAATCTCAACGTGGGGCGAGATCAGCCACCTCTCTCTTCACTCTAATTCCTATCTACGCTAAGATCACGAGGAGACAACTTTGGAATTTTCCTTCAACAGTTGCCTGACTTTCACTTGGGCATGCTATCCCTTTATATAGTGAGGATAGGTGCCAAGTGAGATCATGGAGAGGACGAACCGTCGTGAGACGTGGTTCGGCCTCTCTTCAACGATTACCAGCAAAGGAAAACATAATATGGACGAGGCCCAAAACACCGGCTCAGTCTGTAAAAACCAAGAACGAAAATAACATAAAGGCAAAACAAATAAAAGACAAAAATAAGGATGCTTACGCATAGTACTTAAACCCCGGATGGCGACCATCAGCGCGAGCAGCCCGGCGTGGTTGGACTCGTCCCGTCCAGACGTCAGCTGGATGGTCCCCCATTAGAGAGAGAGAAAAAGTGAGGGAGAGATAGAGAAAAGAGAGGGAGAGAGATGGAGAGAGAGAGAGGAGAGAGAAAAAGAAAGAGAGAAAAGAGAGAGAGAGAGAGAGAGAGAGAGAGAGAGATTGAGTGATAGGGAGATAAAGAAAGAGAGACGGAAAGAGAAAGAGAGAAAGATAAATGTGATTGAGGACATCAGTGACATCATGATTGAAACCTTGGGAGGCTGATTTGGCCCTTACAAGGATTGGCAACAGCCCACGCACAAGAGAATATGACAAAGAAGATAGATTGTGCGATGGAGGTGGAGGAGATGGCCAAAGGGTCAATCTTTTGGAGGGAGCATACTTGGGTAATGATGACAGGATGGAACTTCCACAGATATGACCTAATAATTGGTAGAGGATACCAATCTGGTTGGGCAACCCTTAGAAGACATCACCAAAAGCCATTGGGTAAACAGTTAAGATGTAGAGGTATGTGACAATGATGCAGATCTCTGCGACTATGCAGCCAATGTGGTTGAGCATTACCATGATGAGGTCATCATAGGTGGAAGTGTTGGTGAGGACATTATAATGAACTAGGAGGTTGATAATACATATTTTTCGTAGGATAACCTGATCGTATTTAAATGTTTATTTAAGTTAAATCAATTATGTGTTATCAAGCTTAAAATGGTTAGATTTTTTATAATGATATTTTAATTCATTTTAATGACTTTTCTGACTTCAAACATTGAAAGAACATAAATTTTTGAGCCATAATATAATTTTTCGTGATTTTTTTGACATTATATTCCTAAATATATGATTTTCTAAGTCGAAATGCATTTTTATTTCTATTTTCAAGCTTATATTTTAATTTAATACAAAATTTGAACTATTTTAAAGCATTTCTCTGCAATTCCAAGTGTCGCTGTTTGATTCATCAAAAGACGAACAAACAATTGTTTAAAATAATGGATGGTTTCAGAAAATCATTAAACACCATTGAAGATTGGCGATAACCAATCATTAATGACAAACCGTTATGACATTTGTTGTTAGCAGTTTATTTCTTGATGTGTAAGTGTAAGAGTGATGTGGCCCAATCAAAAAAATATTGTTTTTCTTCAGAGTAAATGAGTTGCATGGATCGAAGCAAAAATGAATTAATTTTTTTCCTTTAAATTTTGACTGGTCAAAAGTTACGGTGCCAATGACACGTTACAGACACATGGTGCCACGTTGACACATGGCTCTCATGGATACACATTGTGCTGATGTGTCATCTGTATATTAGAGAAGAAGAGAGAGGATGTTGACATGGCATGTCCTACCATGCCGCCATCCCACACCTCCTCTTGTATTTAAATATTATTATTATGAAATATTGTTATTCTGCCTTTTGTTTTTTTAGAACACAACATGTACCGCAACGAGATGTGTTCATTGTAAATGATGAGGAAAAATCTAGGGCAATTATGGAACAAAGTGCCACGAGGAGACAAAACTCAAACAGAACAATGTGACAACGTTGGCAAGGATGAAGAGAGAGAAATCCTTGGATAAAATCAACTCCTAGGAATTATGCAACTTCTAGGCTTGATATCTGGCAGTGCATATTTCTAATTTTGCTAAAACTTTAAGGCTAGCTTTGTCTCTATATCCTATATCCATCCATATGGTTGAATCTATAAATTCAGCTCTCTATCTTTCTAAACAATATCTCTAAGCTCACTTCCTCTTAGAGAGAAAATTTGAAAGAACGGGAAATTTTGAAGGTCCATCAAGTGTGTTCTTGGTATTCTTAGTGCTAGGAGAGAATCAATGGAGAAAAGAGGGGGCTAATCTGCATCAAGAAGATGCCTTGATCACGTCAGAACATAGGGATTGGATGTTAGCCTCTCCCTTTACATTTATCATTCATAAATATATTTAGGTAGATCATCTATCACTCTTATTGTGAATGGATGATTACATTGTGCCTATTTTATGAGTCTCTAATCATGGGATTCAAACAAGTCAGGGATTCAAACTAGCTCACGGATGTGATTGAGTGGTCAAGACGGGATCATCCACCCTTTGTATAGGATGAGATTGACTTAAGGATGATGATGTGGAAAATCTCTAGTCAGGGTATTTAGGATACTAGAGAAGGAATTCTTTGATGATTCCTGTCACACATCAGTATTAACCAAACCATGACGGATTAGGGTTTGATAATAAACCATGCCCTAATTCATTTGAGAGTCTTGTGCGGATGATGGTTAATACATATACAGTAGTCGATAATGGTAAAGGTTCCATGAGAGAGATGAAATAATACTTGATATCTTCTAGAGCATGAGGTGTAGATTGGCATCCCACGAGCTTGAAACTTAACCTATTGATTGGGTTAAATAAATATTTTTTTAATTAATCTATCTGTTGATATAGATAATTAATAAAGTTGGTTAATAATTATTATTGGGCCACTTGAGTTATTAACTTGAATGATACATGGGCCTAAAGGGTCATAAACATAAGAGTATAGAGGCATTGGTGACTATTGATGGAGGATCATCCTGTCGATCAAGTCCCGACCCGTCGTCAGCGACGTCGTAGAGCCTGAGCCAACGTGAAGAATCTATAGTTCCATTATCAGGTTTGAGAAGCGGCATTGTCGTCTCACTTTGTGTCGTGTGTCTTTATGTAATTTTATTTTTTCATCGTTTTTTAATTGTTGAGAGGCCCTCCTAAGTGGACACCAGCCTCCCACTTGCATTTTTTATTTATTTTATTTTAGCGCCATCTTTAATGAAAAAGGTCCCAAGTATGATTTTTTAGGTGCTTCGTACTCATGTTGCTTATCTTTGTAAAAGTCGAGGCCAGTAAAGGCTGCATAATCTGAAGTTGGTTCAGGTGGTGTATTGGACAATGTAAGGAATCAAGATAAATGATATTCTTGTTGAGACTTAAACTTGATGTGTATATGAAGAGTAGATATCTAACACAAGACCAAAATGACAGGGAGGTGTGAATAATGGTGGTGATTGAAATATGTTTGACTATCTAGCTGGGGTAAAGTGAAGATTAGAGAGTGACAATAAAAACATGTTAGTTGGGGCCATTTTAGGTGTTGGTTCAGATGCTGGTAATGAGAAAGAGGTTTATGCTAGTGGAATATGACAGTCACTAAGGAGAAAATAATTTAAGAATCAAAAGACAAAAAACCTTTTCATTGAAAATGAAACCATTTGATTCATAAATGCAATTTGAGGTTAGAGCCAGATCGGTACCCTTTGTGTTGTGCATTGTATCCCACCAAAGCGCATTGTTCTGATCATTGGAATAGTTTTGTTGTAGCACAAACATTGACATTTGTAAAAGACAGGTGCCCAAATTTTTATTAAAAAATCTATAATGTGGTGTTTAATTGTGAAACACGTCATATGGTGAACAATTTTGTAGCATTGGAGTTGACATTTTGTTGATGAGGTATGCAGCAGTTCCAATAGCTTAATTCTGTATTTTTTTTAAGTATCGATGCATAGAGCATGGTATCTCTAATATGTTGATATTTCTGTTTGGCAACTTTGTTCTGATATGGTCTATGAGGATGTTGGATGCCTTCCATTTTGATACTATAATGAAGTGACTGATATTCACCTCCCCAATCATATAGCAAAACTTGGATCTTTCTGCTGCGCTGTCTAAGTTTTTTTGGAATTGAAAAAATGAAATAAGATAAATTTCCTTCTTAAGTGGATAGAACCAGGTGAATGTGTTGTAAGTATCAATAAATAAAACATAATAGTGTAAAATAGAGAGAAACAAAACATGTGCTTGCCCCCATAAATTGGATTAAATGAGTTCTATAAGTATGAAAAGAATTGATTGGAAGAAGAAAAGGGTAAATGTTTTGTTTTTTCCATACAGTGGAATGACACATCTTTTTGAGGGATTTTTGTAAGGAGAAACCCAAAAAGACAAAAACAGAGTTCAGAAATTGATGGAATAAGGGTCCAAAATGGTGAGGCTAATCAGTAGATGAGATTCACCTATTGAGATACACTTATTGTCGTGATAAGTGAATATGATAGTCCTTCCTTTGTGTTACCATTTCTTGTGATCCTTCGTGAGACAGTAATCCGGATGAAATTCAATAAAAACATCATTTCTTGGGTAAGTTGTCATATAGAGAGTTGATTCTTTGTTATGTTTGGGGCGTACAAAACATTATGTAGATCACAATTGTGTTTAGGAGTGGATATAGATGAAGAGTCATTGGATAGAATGTGCAACTCTAGTACATAGCCCACATATAGTTTGTCTTGTCACTGGTACGTCGTAGGTTGAAATAGAGGTTGTGCATCTGATACAACAAGGTGTGTGGCAACATTATCTAGGTACTAGTGAGGGGTAATGTGCAAGATTGTTGAGGAAAAATATGAATGAAGTCTTTGTGTGATATTAGGCACCTGTTGTGAAGCTCGTATCTGGTGTTGGGTTTTGTGGTTTGGTTCATCCATGAAAAACATGTTCGATGGATGCGGAAGCATGGTCAATCAATTCTCAATCGATCTATCAAACAAAATATTTGTAGTACCTTTTGGGGAACTCGTTCCACCCTTGACTTTGCCTCTCTGAGATCGTTCTGAAGCTGTTCACACGTCCGACCTCTAGAAGTGTCCACGTGATCGCTCGGCACTTGGATCTCCACGTCTTCTTCTTCACTTCTTCTTTAGAATCTTGAATATCTCCTCACCATGAAGACACTCTTCCTTGGATGAGTGTAGAAGAGAGCGGAGAGGGGAGGGGCGCTTAAATGAGGATTGCATGGGTGCTTAAAATGAGACCCCTTTCACACTTTATAATTCACTTGAGGTTTTTCTCAAAAACCTTCCAAAGAAAAATATATCCACCAATTTTCTTATGAACTTGTGCGTGTGACCCTCGTAGCCCATGTATCGTTCTAGTTAATAACTTTAAGGGCCCAATAATATTTATTGACCAACTTTATTAATTAACTATATCAACATATAGATTAAATAAATAAGGATCGATTTAACCCAATCGACAGGTTAGGTTTCCAGCCCGTAGGGTGCCAAGCTACACCTCGTGCTCTACAAGATACCGAGCGAGACTACAAGATACCGAGCGAGACTCTCTAACTTTCTCATGGAACCTTTACCATCGTCGGTTACCGTATATGTATAATCCAGCATCTGCGCGAGACTCTTGAATGACTTAGAGCAAGGTTTATCGTCAAATCCTAATCCATCATTAGATTAGTATTGATGCGTAACGGGGATCATTGGAGAACGCCTTTTTCCAATATCCTCACTACCCTGGCCAGGGATTTTCCTGCATCGTCTTCCTCGAGTCAATCTCCTCATATACCGAGGGCGGATGATCCCATCTTGACCACTCAATCATCTCTGTAAGCTTCTTACTACATCCAATCTATAACTTATTTGAATCCAATGATTAGAGACTCATATATGATGTAATACGATGGTGTGCCGGGATCGGGCGGCTCATATTACGTCACAGGAGAAGATGATAGGGTTCGTAATTAATATGAACGAATGCCTGTTGAGAGAGAAAACCCTTGGATGAGCAATAATGGGGCAACCACCAATAAGGAGGGAAAGTCGACGTCAATCAATAATCAAGATATTGATCAGATTAAACTCCCGTTGACCCTTGGGACCAACTACAACGTCTAAGGAGTAAGGGGCGTTTAACGGCCCGAAGATGTTCATCGTCTAAGTCGATGATTAAAACCCTTTACCGCAAGAAGAATCCTATCACTCGACAAGCTGGCTATCCTATAGACAATGTCGTGTACACTCAGTAGAGGAAGTGATAGGGGTGACGGCACTGTAGTAGATAATAATGCTGGAAATAACGGAGGGGAGACGGATAGGTACCTGATTTGATGATAGTCCAACGTGGCAGCAGGCGGACGACCGCGCACGATCGTATGGCGTGTGGGTGGAGCGTGCACACGCGGACGTCCAGCAGACTGAGGCACGGTTGGCGCTTGAGGCGAGCGCGGGCGCCGGACGGAGGGGGGGCGTGGGTGGGGACTGCGTGGGCGCCGAACGGAGGGCCGCGTGCAGGGGCCGCGCGTGTAGGGCGTGGGCGTGCACCGGGGGCACTCGCGGGCGACAAATGGCGGGGCGCGCACGGGAATCGCGGGCGCCGAACGGATGGGCGCACGCAGAGGGCCGTGTGGATGCTGGACGGCGGGCGCGCGCGGGGGCCGCGTGTGCAGGGTGAGTACGGGCGCCGGGGGCGCTCGCAGGCACCGGACGGCAGGGCACGCATGGGAATCGCGGGCGCCAGACGCACGTAGAGGGCAGTGCGGACACCGGATGACGGGCGTGCACAGGCCCCACGGGCTGGGTGCGGATGGGCGCCAGGGCACGCATAGGTGGAGACCGGCGGTGACGTTTGGCAACAGGTGGCAGCAGCGGCGGTGTGAGTACTTCCAAGAAATAGACTTTCTTAAAAATTAACCACCAAAGAACCTCAAGAATAGGGGTTTTCTTGAGCCGGGAGCAGACTCTTGTTGGCGTTTGGCGGAATCTTGGAGGGAGGAATGTAGACAATGCATACCTAGGGTGATCTCGACGCGAACAGCTGGCGACGCTTCTCCCTCGTTGGGGTCTTCTTGAATCCTTGAGAAACCTTCGGAGTGATCTCGATGGAGGATTCTTTGGCTTCAAGAAGAGACGGTTTCTTGAATCTTTAAGCGACCCGGAGTAGTCTCGACGGGCGTTGAAACACGTCTTCACAGAGTGATCTCGACGTGACGGCGCAGGCTCTAACCATGGAGTGATCTCGACGTGGGCGAGGCTAGCCACTCCTCTCTACTCTCTAGATCCTATCTACGATATGGTGGAGACAACTTGGAAATTTCTTCAACAAATGCCTCAACCTTCACTTGGGCATGTTATCCCTTATATAGTGAGGATAGGTGCCAAGTGAGATCGTGGAGAGGACGAACCGTCGCGATACGTGGTTCGACCCCTCTTTAATGGTTACAAGCAAAATAAAAACATAACAAGGACGAGACCCAAACATCGGCCCAGTCCGTAAAATCCAAGAACGAAAATAACAAAAAAGACAAAACAAATAAAAGACGAAAATAAGATGCTTACGTGGAATACTTAAACCCCGGATGGCGAGCATCAGCACGAGCAGATCGGCGTGGCTGGAGTCGTCCCGTCCTGGCGTCATCTGGATGGTCCCCCAACAATATATCACAGTCAAAATGTAGTCCTCTACTTACGAGATGTCCTTGGTGTCTCAGGTCAGTGGATCACTTATACAACCGTGACTTGAATCATCCTAATTGACGTTTAGGTATAATACCATTCAGGGATTCATACGGATCAATTCAGTGAACTCTTTCTCCAAAGAGCACCCACTATCTGTCCTTAGTGTCGCCACACTAACAGCCACATGATCAGCTATACTTATCGAATAAGTAAGATCAGCTAGTGCTATTCTATCCGGATAATTCGATGTCCATCTCGACTATCCTCGAATAGGAATATTTAGAATACATGTTTAAAAACTAGAGATCACTGTATTATGATGTCATCATAACTCACTAAGTCATTGCATGTATTCATGGACTTCATTATAAACATCACACGGAATAATAATGAACGTAAATATTTTATTCAATGGACTTAAATAAACATGGTAGTGTGGTTCTCTTGATGGCCACATATATCCATCATCTGGTGTATGCTTGATTTGCCAAAGATGACGTTTAATCTTCTTCTTCTCATCTAAATAGCAGAATTTTTTTTTACCATAGTATCAGAACATCAGTACTGAAAGATAAGTGTAACATGTTGTGGTTGATACTCATGTATAAGGCTTCATATTTTGATATGAGGCCTTGAGGAAGTATGAATTTTGTTGTGCACTCATTCAATGTGCATCCAACGAACCTTAAACACTTTCCAATATTCTGAATATCCAGTATAAATTCATCAATATTGTGTGGACCTCATTGTAGGTTAAGGCTTGGTGCCGACAATAGGAAATGCTCAGTGGATCTTGTTCTCTAGTGGCACAGTCGTTGCATGATCGCTTCATTAGACTCATAATCCTCATGAGGATTTGAGAGTAGCGGCTCTGATACCATTGTTAGAGCAATTCTCTCTCTCTTGTGAACATGGTCAATAACCACCTCCACTATCTCTACGATCTCCTCTCCCCCTCTCCTTCTTCATCTTCTTCTCTCTATTTATTCTCTTCTTTCTTCCCTGAATGTATCAGGATTGTTCAACTTCATCATTCTTCAAGTTGGTATCAGAGCTCCAGGCGGCGGATCCCCTTTCTTCTTCTTCTTCTTCTTCTTCTTCTTCTTCTTCTTCTTCTTCTTCTTCTTCTTCTTCTTCTTCTCCTCGTTGATTCTTCTTGTTCCGCCATCTACGGCCATTTCTCTTCTTCTCCTTGGCCGCCGCCCCCCCTTCTACGGCCATTTCTCTTCTTCTACCTTCCGTTTTCTATGGTCATTTCTATTCTTCTCTTTGGCCACCCCCCCCCCTTCTTCTAATCTCTTCCCACCTGTGCCTCCATCTCACGGCCGAACTCTCTTCTTCACCCTCTTCTAATCCTTCTTGTCATTCATCTTCTATTTCTCTTCTCTTCCCAGCTGCGGACTTACTCCCGACCGGGTATTCTACTTTCCTCTTATTCTTTCTTCTCTTCCCCATTCCCCTATCCTCATTCTTCTTCAAGGGGGTCTTCATTCTTCCAAGATCTTCACGTCGCTTACCTCCTCTTCCTCACGTCAACGGCCCTCTAGATGTGATTATACTCAGCGCGTCATCTTCCAGAAATTTCTCATGGAATATTCTGCTCTCTCCCACATCTCATCATATGTCTGCACCGGCTAATACAGGGCCCGTCAATCCGTTTATCTCACAGTTGCAGGCGCCATATTCTATTTTCTCCAGAAGGGTCTCCAATTATATCACATGGTCGGCGATTTTTCATCGATTTCTCCAAATATATCGTCATGAGTCCCTTCTGATGGAGGATCCACCGTCACCCAATAATCCGTAGTATGCACATTGGATTACTCGTGATCGTACTGCTACGGCATGGTTATTAAAGATGCTCTCTCCAGATTTTGCTGACTCACTTCAAATTATCTCTCCGACAAAGAAGATATGGGACGAGCTCTTCAGAATATATGGCCCAAAAAGTAACATCGCCTCTACCATTGACATCTTTGAGCGGATGTTTAAACTTCAAGGTTCAAAGGGCTCTCTCGAGATGGTGTATGCAACTCTTCGAGGATGTGATTCTCGACTTCAGGTTTATCAGCCATATACTCTAGATCTCACGGAGCAACGACGTTATCGGGAGGAGTTACAGGTTTCTATATTCCTTAACTCCATTCCCGCTGCAATCAGTACTCAGGTACGAGGCTCTATCCCGAGTGGTGCGACTCTTCCTTCTCTGGCTGATATTTTTAGTGTGGCGCAACGAGTGGACAGCCTTACTCCTGCCTGGGGACCTTCTTCGTCCACCCCTATTGCATCATCTGATTCCTCGGCACTTCTTGCGTCCGCCCCTACACTTCTGGTCACTCCTGGAAGAAGTTATGGCACTTCTCAAACATCAGATCATCGCCCTTCTGCTCGTCATCGCAGCAAGTATGTTGGCCCTCCTTGCATCCATTTCTCTCGACCAACGCACTCGTCTGCTAAATGCTATCAGAAGTGGGGCTATCGACCTAGACATCCTCGTCATGTCTCGTCTTCTTCTTCTTCTTCCCATGGTGGTCCTCCGATCGCCTCGCATGGTGGCTCTCTGGCCAATCTCGTAGCCCTTACCACTACTACACTTGGTACTTCTCCCTCTGGTCCAAGTACTGCCTCTTCTTCTACTTCTTCCACGTCTTGGATTATTGACTCTGTGGCCTCCAGTCACATCACGGGTGATGACACTATTCTCTTTCGTCTGGCCACACTTCCTCACCCTGAATCAATTTTTGTTGCGGATGGGCGATCATGTTCGGTTACTTTGAAAGGCACTGCATCTCCAATATCTCAGCTTCCGCTTCATGATGTTCTTTATATTATGGGCTTTCCAGTCAACCTTATATCTATTAGTACATTGACTGAGGCTATTTTATGCTCTGTGACGTTTTTGTCCTATCATTGTGTATTTTAGGACTTGAGGACCGGCGCACATATTGGTTTGGGGCGTAGGACTCATGGTGGTGTTTACGAGCTCATTTCTAATAACCCCTCCCCTGGACTTTACTATCACCTCTCCAATTCTTCATCCTCTCTTGACTGGCACCGTCGTCTTGGCCATCCTATGATCACGAAGCTCCGTCAAGCTCTTCCTTGGGTTACTGTTAAAGATTTTGTTTGTGAGTCATGTCAGATGGGAAAACATCATCGTGCTACCTTTCAAAATACTGAATCTATTAGTGTGAAGGCTTTTGATTTAGTTCATTGCGATATTTGGGGACCTTCGCGCTTACCGTCTAAACTTGGTTTTCGCTATTAGATGGTTCTCATTGATGACTACTCTCGAGTGTCTTGGGTATATCTCCTCGTCGATCGCACCGATGCTCTTCCAATGATCCGCTGGTTTCTTTAGGAGATTTTGACTCAGTACTCGTGCACACCAATGATCATCTGCACGGACAATGCAGAGAACTTGTTCAACGTGACGTTCAAGATTTGTGTGCGGCAATTGGTATTATTCACCAAACATCGTGCTCCCATACTTCTCAACAGAACGGCGTCGCTGAGAGGAAACATCGACATTTTCTTGACATGACTCGTATGCTCCTATATGAGATGAACGTCCCACATGAGTTCTGGGCGGATGCTATTATGACATCGACATTTCTCATCAACCGCCTTCCTTTTACACCTCTTGGTGGTGCCGTCCCTCTTCATCAACTTCGTCCAGAGCGAGAACTTTTTCCCTTACCACCTCATATATTTGGTTGTGGCTTTTGCTCATGACCACTCGGCCACAAAATCTAAACTGGCTCCACGGGGAATTAAGGGAATGTTTGTTGGCTACTCTCGCACAGAGAAGGGATACCGGATCTATCTTCCTGAAAGTTGATGATATATTGTATCTGCTGATGTTACCTTTCTTGAGACGACCCCTTTCTTTCTGACATCTTCATCTCCTAGTAAACATGTAGGAACTACTCCTTCTTCCTCTGTTGATCTAGCTACTCTTCCTCCTCCTCCTGACTTGCCTCTTCCACTACCTTCTGCTCCTATCCTAGCTTTACTACCAGAACCTTTGACGCCTTCACCTCTTCCTCTTCTGCCCGCTCCTAGCACATCCTCCCCCGAGCTCCCTATTGAAGACCAATTTGCGCCCTCCTCCACTCCGTCGTCAGATGATCTTCATCTTTCGATCGCTCTTCGGAAAGGTACACGTTCTTGTACTTTACATCCCTACTCTTATGTGGTCTCCTATGCCAGACTGTCGCTCCTTATCAGGCATTCGCCGTTGCTTTGGCTGCGGAGTCTATTCCTTCATCTCCTAAGGCTGCATTATTGATTCCCCATTGGAAAGCTGCAATTGAAGAAGATTACTCAGCTCTCATTCGTTGTGGTACATGGGAGCTCGTGGCCCGACCAACCTCTACAAATATTGTTAGTTTTCTCTGGGTATTCACCCTTAAGTACCATCCGGATGGCACTATTTATCGATAGAAAGCTTGATTGGTTGCTCGGGATTTCTCGCCGGTTCATGGCATCGATTATGAGGAAACCTTCTCTTTATTGGTTCGACTTAATTCTATTCATATTCTTCTATCCACGGCAGTCAACCATGACTGGCCGCTGCATCAACTCGACGTTTCTAATGCTTTTCTCTATGGCGATCTTTCTGAATGTATCTATATGGAGCAACCTCCTGATTTTTTTGTTGAGGGGGAACATGATAAGGTATGTCCACTTCGCCGTGCTCTTTATGGGCTCAAACAGAGTCTGCGGGCATGGTTTGAGAAGTTTGCTGAAATCATCTCAATGTATGGACTAGTGGCTTGTGATGTGGAGTCCACTCTCTTTCGCAAGACTACCTCGATCGGATGTATTGTTCTTGCTGTCTATGTGGATGACATGATTATCACGGCCAGTGATCAAATGGGTATTCAAAATATCAAGACCTTCCTGCATCAACATCTTGATATTCGAGACTTAGGGGAACCTAAGTATTTCCTTGGCATTGAATTTGCATCTCGACCGAGTGCTCTTGTCATTAATCAACGCAAATATATACTTGATATTTTACAAGAAGCTGGTTTATCTGGATGCAAGCCATATGCATCTCCGACAGATAACAAACCTCAACTTTGGAGCACCACATCTCCCTTGTATACCGATCCCAAACAATATCGCCATCTCGTTGGGAAGCTTATCTATGCTACGTTGACTCGTCTTGAGATTGCCTTTACTGTAAATGTTCTGAGCCAGTTTATGCATACCCCTCGAGAGGTTCATTGGGAAGCCTCTACGTTTGTTTGCATATCTTAAATATGCTCCAAGCCGAGGACGTATCTTCAGGTGACATGGTCATCTACAAGTCGTTGGGTACTCTAATGCAGGTTTTGCTGGTGACCGTTAGGACCGTAAGTCTACGACGGCCTATTGTATAGATGTGGGTGGTATCTAGTGCATAGGCAGAATATCAAGCGATGGCTGAGACGTCTTCGGAGATGTTATGGGTACGTAATTTTTATATGAACTTGGTTTTCCAGTCAAAGGAGCTATGCCGATGATGTGTGACAATCAAGCAGCCATGTTCATTGCCAACAATCAAACATTCTCCATGCCTACCAAGCATATCGAAATCGATTGCCATGTGATTCGCCACCCCATCGTCGCAGGACTTATTTCCACACCTTATGTAAGCATCTGCAAATCAACTTGCAGACATCTTTACTAAAGGACTAAGTGTGACATCCTACGACATCTTCTTAGGCAAGCTGGGCCTATCTGACATATACGCTCCAGCTTGAGGAGGAATGTTAGAGCAATTCTCCATCTCTCTCTCTCTTGCGAACATGGTCAATAACCACCTCCACTATCTCCACGATCTCCTCTCCCCCTCTCCTTCTTCTTCTCTCTATTTATTCTCTTATTTCTTCACTGAATGTATCACGATTGTTCATCTTCATCATTCTTCAAGTACCATGTTGAAGAAGAGAGAGTGAAGAAGAATTCGAGATGAAGAAGAGTCTCAGAAGACACTAAATGAGAAGCAAGGAGAGAAAGAAAAAGAGTCTCAAACGAAATACGAGGAACTCTACGTATTGCGACAACAGGTTCACCCACCATATATTAAGTTCGATTGTTACATATGTTTAAATGAATCTGAAACATCACAGATCCAAGACATCACATAATTTTGATATCACATATTTAAAATTCTTATGTATCTTCGGTTTTGTATCCTTGACCATAGTATTATTTGGACCATCTATTGCAGCCGAGGCATGGCAAGGACCTGCCAAGGTGGGAGGGTGATGTTGATTCTGAATTTAAAAAAATAGGAAATAACTACAAATTAAATCGGTTATTGTCATGTTTAATCAAATCTAGACTGACTAACCTAGCCACCCTAAAATTGTGGGCTGGTTGTCGCCATTTGGTCCAGTCCCATCGGATCTAAATGTCCAAACCCAGAAATTATTGAAGAGATGGGATAATAAACTAGATTTGAGAACCCAGTAACTTGTTAAACAGTCAGATCAAACAGAATTAAAAATACTTCATCACTCAATGAATTATTATTATAATTACGAATCAAATACAACCTGCCTGATGTCGATTGTGATACCAATCCTGCATAAGCCTATGATAGTTACCTCTTTATTTACCACCTTGTGAGGATTTTAATTGTAGAAGTTATAAATATGGAGTTGGCCTTTTAATGTACTGGATGTTTTGTTAAATCCTAGATAATGTAGATTTATTAGAGGACAATGGTTTGGGAGATGCTTACTTAAATGATCGAGTCAGGAACAAGTTTTTGTGCTGATGTATCATCTGTTCCAAAACCCTAAGATATCATTTCTCCATGGAAGCTACATCTCCCAAATGAAGACAACTAAAATAAACTCCACGAGAATGACATCAAAATTATGTTCAATCCATAAATATGTAATATGTGTTGGTGGTAGAGGATTTTGATGTGCACAAAGCAAATATTTTTCATCCCCGTTGGGTTTAATCATGATCATTGGAATTTAAGAATTGGCAGATATTACCTTTAAAGGTCATACAGAATAGATGCAACTCTTCAAGTAATTTCAGAAATTTCCTATTCCATTTCTTTACAATTTCTTTTAAAAGGATTCTTCTTAAAGGTGGTATAAAATGTTTTAACAATGCACGATAAATGTCAATGTTTTATAAGCTGAATTTTACTAGTTTAATTACTACTGTTGGTTCTAATCAACTTATAGAATAATATTCATAGTGACCCTCAATCTTATGATGTACATGGTGGGTAGAAGAGGCAGAGTTCGAGGATTTAATTTAAACTATTTAGAATGGAGTTTTAGTAGATTTTAATATTGATTAAATGTGATCTTGAGTGAAGATTTCATAATCCAAGATTAAATGGGGATAATCTCTATTGATTTAAATTCTAAATAAATGGTAGATACTTAGAGGTCATGAGGGAAAATAATTGAGAATATAGAGGTAGGAGAGATGAGAGAATATGAGTAGAATATAGGCCCTCACTTCATTCAACTTGCTCCTCAAAACAAGATCCAAAATCAGAAGTGTAATGAGCTAAGGATAGTACTTGATATAGGGTTTAAACAATAATGGTTGGAGAATAATATGGGGATTTAGAGGAAAATAAGGAATATAATTTCGTAGTATGATAATAGAATTTCGTCTTGTAACAAGACAACCGCTAGTACATTTTGCTCTGGTCAAAGCAATTTGAGAGAACACAAATCAAAATCAATGAAGAGAGAAACTAAAAGTCAAATAAAATATTTTAAATATGTACTAAAGACAAATATATTTCATTTTTACTATCGTAACATGCAATTATAATCATTTCAGTACAAAACAAAATTGCAATAAGCATGAGAGTTATATTGTAAATAACATGTTATCAATCTTATGCATCTGGTGAATGATAAATGTGCATGCCACGTATGAGATGAATGATTAAGCAGTTCTTCCTTTGTCTAATCCCTCTCAATCTCTTTTTCCCTCTGTTCTCTTTGGAAATCAACAAGGAGAGAGCTTTTTTTCCCTACAATATCTTCAGTCTACCTTCTCTCTCGCCTCTTGCAATCCAGTACAAGAAATCCTACTTCAAACCTGACTGCCAGTGGCGACGGCACCAGGCACGAACCAGAACCACGGAGCTCGATCGGTAGATAACCTGCGTAAGGCCCTCGCGCCGTTCCTCAAGTTCAGCACTGTGACGTAGGTCTTGCCTCGGCCGTCTGGGCAGTCGATGTAGAAAATGCAATCGGCCATCACGTCAGGGAATTCTCGGACGTGCAAGGCCACGAAGCCGTCGTCTCCGAGCAAGATAGCGTGCCCAGACAGCTGAATCAGTCTCACCCACTCGCCATCGTTATTTTCACTTGCCCGAAACCGAAAAACCTCGAACGTACGCGGGCAACACTGGCAAGTCCAAGAACGAAGCATGATAAGCTCGTCAGACATCATACCGAGGTATTTCTGGCGGGGTAAATAGCCGTGCAACCAAGGACTCCTCGCCGGAGCTGACACCAGATAGGATGAAAGTTGAAGGGTGTGAAGGTCGAAGACGAAGACTTGGCAATTATTAGCGAGCACGTAGAGATTTCCGTCGTCGTCCGCGGCGATGTCAGTGATATAGCGTTTGGTAGGAAGCGCGATATCCGTCCAGGCTTCAGCGCCGAATGGAGCGAAGGCAAGCTCCGATATGGGTCGCCCACTTCGAAGAACGACGGCGAAAACGGGTTTTTTACCGTCGCCCGTTTTCCGTTGCACCAAGATGGCTTTTCTGTAAACGCCGAAGGTCAGGCCGGGTTCGACGACGGAGCGAGGAAACTCCGCGGTGGTACGCGTGAATACGTCAAAGGCGTGGGCGTGGCTCCGGGCGTCCTCCATCATGATATGCCCTCTCGACGTGCCGATGAGACGGAACTTGTTAGAACGATTGGCCGTGGCGTCGAAATGGAAGACGTGAATCTCTCTGTGCCAGAGGGCGTGTAACTCGTAACGGATATGGCTCCCATCGGTGTAACGTTCTGGAAGAACAAGCCACATGGAAGAAGCTCTTGTGATCGTTTTGAAGATCGATTCGAGCGTCGCAAATGATGGAAGATTGCCGTTGTAGTGGGTATGATTTCTTTAACGGGCGAACGACGATGTAACCTGCAGAGGCATGAAAATGATCACTCGGTGAGGAGGAAGGCGATCTTGAAAAGAATTGTGACGATCTTGAAGTGGGGGATGTTTCTGTGATATACCGAGGCGGAGAAAAACTGACCTGAAAGAAAGAACGACGATCCAATCAATGAAGATCTTAGAACAGAGAGCGCTGATTCAGACCCGGATACGGCGATGGCAAGACATCACTGGCGGAAAGACTTCTGGGGATCGCAAGAAGAGCAAGAAAACACGACGACATAGGTGGTTCAGCACAGATGAGTAAAGTCAGTAACAGAGACACGGGATAAGGGGTGGAAAATACTTAACGGTATAACTATTGGGAAGAGGAGACAAGATATTATGAGGAAATGTCCCCTATCAAGAACCAGTCTCAACGGTATACTTGCCAAATAGCTCTGATCCTAAATGTAACTCGTGCATTAATATTCCCCGTTCGATGATAAAGTATGTATGTTATATAACCTTTTAACGACTCCAGTTTAAGGGGACCTAAAAAATTTTTGTTCTTCTATAGTTCAGTCTTTTTCCTTGTGCGCTGTTCTATATATTCTAGCCACCTATAATCTCATATCTTTGAAGATGGTCAGTTCAAGATTTAAGATGAGAGGAAAGCTCCTCCCTCAACATAAAGTGGAAGGAATGATCTAACGCTGTCTCGTTTTCCGTTCAAGTTTTCCAAAGGCAGCTGACTTTTGTGGAAAACTAAGTTTATTTCACCACTCAAACACGTTGAAGTTCTTTGCTTAAAGTATATTTAAAACCATTAAATATAAAATTGTAGACCCTTTATCAGATCCAAATTTCTTCAAAGAGGAGAAGTCATCAAGTAGTCATTGATAGGATACTATCTTCTACAACTGAACCTCAAGGGAGACTGGGAGGTCCTCTAATGGTGATGTATAAACCCGCGTTTCTAAATAGTGATCTAATCACGTCGGTTTTTAGTATATCGAATGGATATCAAAACAAAAAAATAATATATGGTATCATTTCATCATGGTGATAGGAACAAAATGTTTATTTCTTCATTTTTTATAAATCTTCAGATATTCAAGGCACCTCGAGTGGTTTAATATAAGTTGACACAAGTTTATGTGTGAAATGTTGAAATGAAGTTTCTTCAATGGCCAATGGTTTACCAGTCACTTTAGTTAGGGTAATAAAACACAGTCTGATTCTGACCAAAACACAATCATTTCAGTTTTGCATTTCTACAACATTTTTTGTGAGGGACTTCATTGACTAGTCACACGTGACATTGTCGGTCTCTATTTGTGGTTTATGATGAATATTTCGAGCCAAAGTTTGCCAAAAATAAGATTTATTTAAATAAAATTTGAACAATGTCGCTTAATCACTTAGGGCATCATAAGTGTAAAGTCCTCAAGTATGCAATAGAACGTTATAATCTTACCTTTACGCACCTACCTACATATATCCTACGTGTTTCATGCAATCTTTCTATATCTTTAAAATCCCACCGCTTTCAAGATCTTCCAAAACGTTTAAACACTCCTCGGAATAGATAAATTTAGACCTCTGAGGGCGTCTGAGAGAAAAAATAATCGAAATACCGAACTTGGATAGAGCTTCTGCGACACGAAACGTTCCAATTCTCTTTCTCACTATCTTTCTGCATCGCCAAAATCACACCACTTTCAAGATCTTCCAAAACGTTTAAACACCCCTCGGAATAGATACATTCAGAACTCCGGGTGGGTCTACGAGAAAAATCATCGAAATACCGCTCTAGGATAGAGCTTTCGCGACACAAAACCGTTTCATTTCTCATTCTCTTCATTTTTCTATATTTCCGCATGGATTACACAAAAAGAATAGGCACATAGAACGAAAGAACCAAACTGTGGCAAAGCAACCAGCGGAAGATTAAGGGTTGCCCCAGACAGCGCAACATTTCACGTACTAAATCTAAAAGCAAGCGGCTCAGGGAAGAACCAGAACCACGGAGCGAAAGGGGTGGACAGCGGGATAGCGTGTCTCGCACCGGTCCTCAAGTTCACCATATGGATAAAGCAACGCGAGGGGATTTGCTCGCTGTCGAGCCAGTAAACACAATCGGCCACCAGCCCGGGGTTCTCTCTCGCGCGCAAGGTCACAAACCCGTCGTCTCCCAACAAGATAGCGTGCCCGAGCAGCTCTGTAATCTTCACCCACCTCGGCTCAAGACTGAGGAGTCTATCCAGCCAGAACACATCGAACATGGGGGGGTAAAACTCGGATTTCCAAGTCCGGACCATGATAAGCTCGCCGTAGATCATCCCCAGGTGTCTCTGGCAGTCTGGATAGGCCTCCAGCTCCGCTGCCCTGGGCGGCGGTATCGGACGATAAGAGGATTGTTCAAGGGTGCGGAGGTCGAAGGAGAAGACATGGCAAGTACGGGCGAGCGCGTAGAGCTTGCCGTCGTCGTCCGCGGCTATGTCATCGAAACAGCTTCCACCGCCGGGGGTGAGGTTGGTCCAGGCGGCCGCGCCCACGGGTGCGAAGGCGATCTCGGGGATGCGCCGTATTTGCACTCTTCGGAGGACCGCGGCCCAGAGCGGCGCGCCGCGGCCGGGCCGCTGCGGGACCAGGATGGCCTTCTTGTAGACCCCGAAGCAGAGCCCTGGCTCGACGACGGAGGCCGGGAAGGGCAGCCAGGTGTAGCTGAACGGGTCGAGAGCCTGGACGCGGCTCAGCCCGCAGACCGTCATTAACCAGCCTCTCGACGTGCCGATAATGCGGTATTTGCACCAGCGGCCCCCCCAGAAGTTCAACGGGTAGGTTTGATGCGTTCGATGCGAGAGCTCGTGCAGCTGAAACCAGACGTGGCTTCCTTCGTTGGACAGCTGAGGAACGACGAGAAACATCGAGAATTCTTTGATGGGTCGCTCTGGAAATCAAGAAGAACGTCGGCTTCTTTGGATTAACCTGTTGGGGCGGAGAGCGCGATCTTGAGATGAAGGCGGAGAAGAAGTTCTTGGAAGAAGGGAGGGTAATGTAGTGGCAAGAACTGCGAGGTTAGATGAGGGTAGAGGTTGTTCGGTATTGGTGAGTGAAATCTAAGCTGTTGAAGCTTAGCAACGAGGGTGGGGAAGAGAGATTATGAATGACACGATCCCTCCTGAAGAACCAGTTTCAACGGTATCCTAACCGTGTGAGCTTTTGTTTATGTTTGTTTTTTTAAGATCACAGGATCAAAGTCGGCGTAATAATCCTGTTTTTTATTTTCTTTTCTTGGCTTCTTTTATTTGTTCACGATCGGCTTGCAATTGTGAATCCTTTTTTCTCCTTTTTTTGAACTTCTTTTACCGTTATAGGTTGTCGATTCAAAATTTAACTTGATATAAAAGTTCTTCGTTAATGATGTGATGTCTCATCTTCAGTTGAAGGTCGCCAATCATGACTTTCTCTCGTGGAAACTCTACCGCTGAAAGTTGAGTGAGTATCTCCATTGTTCATGTTTCACACCAACTCCATTAATAACCGTTTCAGATAAACATTGAGATTTCTTTATCTCGTCCAAATTTCTTCAGTGGGGCAAAATAATCGAGTAGTTCTTTTCCAGCGCCCACGGATGACACATAGAAACAAAAACAATTCAAGTAATTATTTCTTGGGTAATATCTTCTACTACTGAGTATGTGCACCTAATCGGCACAGGATGTTGTAAAATCCGCGGCATTGGCATTATGATGATAGTTATACTTCAATTAATATTTTTCATAATGCTATAGGAGACTATGACGCATTATGATTATGTTACAGATTGCACTTTTATAATTGATTATGGCGTATTTGTCTAGATAAAATATTTGATTAAATTGGATGTCAATCTTTTGTCGATCCATGAAGTATATACACATGGAATCAGAATATTCAAAGGCAATGCTACGTCTCAAAATATAAAATAATGTTTCCATCTGATGTTAAAGCGAGCCAATGTTTGACTAAACGATCTACAGATAAATAGAAAATTTTTAGAAGCCAAATTATGAAATATATAACATATTCATCTATCATGTTTATGGTAATTTTCATAGCTATATGAGGAAATACCAAGGTCTATAAATCAAAAAATGTAATTTCACAAAAAGGGAAATTTAAAAAATATAATAAAACTATAATGAATATTTTTCTTTTTTTTTGGCAAAATACACGGTGCCGGGTACGGCCAACCCCAGGGTTGTGCCCGTAGTCCGATCTAGCCGTGCCCTGGATGCCACCCAGGGGGATTTTATTTATAGGATGTAGTGTTTTCCAATGTTTATAGGCGTGGAACGAGTATATATGTCCCAATTACACTCGGATCCCACTCGTCCACGCCCATATGTAGGAAAAAGAAAAGTTACATGAGTGATACCTCGCAGACGCTCGAGGAAGTGTGTTCGCCATCATTCCTCCGGAGCTGCTCTGCGATGTCGATGTAGTGCGTGGTGATGCTCTAGTCGGGGTGTGTCCTCTCCGTCGTTAAGTGTGCTTGAAGTAGTGCCTGGTGACGCTCTAGTAGGGGCAGGCGCTGTCCACGCCGCGAACGCCAGCACTCAACTCAATCCTCCAATCCCGCGGGGCTGGCTTCGCGAGGAGGCGGCGTGTGCGGAGGGAGGGCATGCCAAGACGATTGAGCCGATGGCATCCTCGGGTTGTAGTGGGGAGCGCCTGCCAAGAGTGGAAAAGAGAGGAGGGGGTGCGAGCATGTACCGTGTGGTTGGCGAGGGCATCGGCTGTCTGATTACCCTCTCTCAGCTGGTGACGAAAGCACGCTATGCACGAGCGGCACCGCATGATATCTTTCCACGCACGATGTAGTCGCCACAAGGAGCATGTGCCTGAACGAAGCATATCAACCAATATTTGTGAGTCCGATTCCACGACGATATTGTGAAGGTTTCATTCCTCACAGAGGAGTAGACCGTCACGTATCGCCATGGCCTCGGCTACTGTATTAGTTTGTATGCCATAAAAAGAGGAGAAGGCAAAAAGTAAACTCCCTGTGTGGTCTCTGAGGATACCTCCTCCCCCTGCTGGCCCTGGGTTCCCTTTCGCCGCACCATCCACATTCACTTTGAGAAAGCCTATTGGCGGTGGGAGCCAATAAACAACTCGATACTGGATGCGGGTGGCGGTGGGGGTCACCGAGATGCCAATGGAGCGGAGGAGCTCGCACGTGAGCGCTGACCGACCGTCTCGGGGTGGGAGTAGAGGGTGAATGCGCCGAAGCCACAACTGAACTCGACGCTTGATGTCCACAGCGTGCATGGGTGTACCTGCAAATCGAGAAGAATTTTGCCCTTTCCAAATCTCCCATAGAAGATAAGCTATGGTGATGGGGAGGATGGGGCTCCGTGCAGAGCGAGTTGGCGAGAGGATAAACTTGCCAAAATACATAGACGGGGTCAGAGGATGAAGGCAGTCAGTGATGAGACGCCAGCATTCCACTGCCGTCTCACTATGGAAGAAAAGGTGGTCGATCATCTCCGTGTGCAGGAGGGTGGGACAGCAATGGCACTGTGAACTAATAGAATAGCCTATCCGAGTCACTCAGTCGCTAGTCGGTAGGCCTCGGTGTAGGAGTCTCCAAAGGAAAAAGGAGACGCGTGTATGGATCGCCGGATGCCAGATGCGCTGACCCCAATGCTGTGAGGGAGATTTCACACATAAATGCTCCCAAGAGGAACGACACGTGTGTGCTCCATGGGATGTGAGTGTCCAGATGGCACAATCAGCACTAGAATCGAGGGGCGTAGTCTGGACCTCAGATAGGGTATCCAAGGGGAGACCGTGCTGCTCCCATAGGTGTGGTGTGTTGCCTCCTAGCAACTGGGCCACAGTGAGGCGCATGCAGTGTGGTACGAACTGAGGATGACAAGCTAGTGGCGCATCAGCATGCCAAGTATCATACCACGCGCTAACGTCTCCTCGACCGATATGCCAACGGGTCACATGAATCATCTCAAGCCAGTGGCGCTGGCACGTCCGCCATCGCTTGGGGCCCTGAATATCAAGCTCGCACCGGGCCCAGTCTCCGTATTTGGCTAAGATGAAACTCCCCAATGGGGAGTGAGTGGAATGCATACGCCATACAAGTTTCTATTGAAGCGTGTCTTGGACGTCCGAGAGGCGTCTGATCCCTAGACCCCCTTCGACCGTCGGCCGGCACACTTTCTCCCAAGAAACCCAATGGTGTCGCCTCTCTCCCTCGAGGTGACCAGACCATAAGAAACGCGCGCATAGGCTCTCCACAGAGCGGAGAACCGTAAGAGATAGTGAGTGGACCGCCAGAGTGTGTAGCGGGATACTCATGAGGACATGCCGGATAAGTTGGATGCGGCCTCCTGGGGGTAGGAAACTAAGTTTCCATCCCTCCAATTTCTTTCTGAGCTTGCCTAGCACGACATCAAAGTAATGGTTGTGAGTAGGGCCAAGAAAGATAGGGCATCCAAGGTAGTCGAACGGAAGCTGGCCTCGTGAGTATCGTGTGTAATGCTGGATGATCTCAGAGCGCATCGTAGTGGTGGAGGGGCCCACAATATAGCTGCTCTTTGAACTATAATGAATATGAAATGTCATGAGTTTGAATAGGCTAATATTAATTTCTGGCCTTACTAAGAACTTTATGCATTATTTGAACTCAAATTCAATAAATATATTTCATTTTATTGCTTGACATAATCCTTAGTCAGATAAAAATAAACAATGTTCAAAATCATTTAATTAATCAAAATCATAGATAAAGAGTTTTATTTATGATATAATCAGTTAGTCTCGATAGTAATTTATAGTTTCCAAAAATATATAGTCAAATCATGAAATTCATTACACTAGGAAGCTTTCTCTGAGTCAAACATTGTCCATCATGGTCAACGGGATCAATCCAGATAGTAGACTGATATTTAAATGTGCAAAATTTTAACTTAAATAAATAATATTTTAATTAAAATAAGGCAGATTTGCTTAACGTTTATCATATGTCTGCATCCTGCACTGAATTCAGACTTTGGTATCTGGTAAAGCATAAATTCGGGTTAATCTATCCATATGAAGCTTTGTTTTATACGACATATTTATAATTTTCCGTACAAGTATTAAATAGTGAATAGTGAATGATAAATTTGATTTGTATTTCATGAATTTGTATAATTTTAGAATTAAATATAATGTAATAAAATTAGTGAAAATTAACACAAAATTAGTGAAATAAAGTGTGAAAAAATATTAATCCAATTTAACCTATTTTATTCAAAGTTAATGAAATGATTTTGTAATTTTTTGGAATTTCCTAGAGAGAAATCTTACTTAATTCTAATTAAACATCTTAGCTAGCGCTTTGGCAACACTAGTGACGATTGATAGGAATATCATGAATGGAGTGAGCAGATGATTTTGACCATCATGAATCACGGTAGAGATGGTTGCCTATACACGTTGGTGAGCAGCATAGCAGGGGGGTAATGCAAGCCAGTGATGAGATTTTTACCATTGCCAATGGTGACAGAGATGAGGTAGATTCACGCCCACAAGCAGTGGAGCCGATGGTGGCTGATGTAATACGACCTGCTGGGATCGGTCGGCTAGTATTACGTCACAAGGAATGAATGGATGCGTGAAATGCAAACCGATGAAAAGAAATAGCCAATGAGCAGTCGAAAGGATCAACGGAAAGGGGTGTGAGTGATAAGTCCATAATTGATGATAATATTACGTTGTTGTTTAGGGTTTTTAGACTTATGCAGTAAATTTCTAATTTCCTTAAACACGGTCCCGTTAAAGGGTGAGTAAGGGTCGAATCCACAGGGCAGAACAGAATTCAGTAAAGATAAAGATTTCGGAGAAAAGAGACGAAATTAGGGTGGAAGAGAAAGTGAAATAGATGAGAAGATGAGAAGAAGTGCGAAATCGATCTAGTGAATCTTGATTTTGTTTCCAAGATCGAGATTTACCAGATAGATAAATTGGGATTGAAACTGGTTCAAAGATTCTAAATTTAACAGAGAACAAGTTGAAGAAACTCTTATTCTATTTTTTTTATATAATTTTTTTATAAGATGATTAGTGAACAAACGAAGAGAGTGATGCTTCCTAGTTCAATTCGTCAATTACGGGCCTGTACATTACGCCCAGACCATGGCGGCTTGCAAAAATCATAATCAAGCAGAATAACAAGGAAAGGACTCACTAATCAAGAAGTTCGAACACAGAAACGACCTCCAACAGCCCCTCTTTCCTTCTGGCCAACTAGGTTGGGGAGCAATGTTCCGAGATGAAAAACGAGGGCTTTTTGTGGCCCTTTTCACAATCTGAGGGCATGGCTGGATAGAGGGTGAAAAGACAAATCAGCCCATAAAATTTCAGCCCAAACCGCCTTCTGGATCGCGAGATATTGGCCCTGGAAGTTGGCCAAAAAATCACGATTTTCCACTCTCTCCTCCTCTGATTGGGCCACGTCGCCCCTTTGACTCACTATTTTAATAGCTCCAACAACCGCTTTGGGCGGTCCAATCGGAAAGCGCCACGTCGCCTTAAATCGGACGATTCCGATTGCGCCACGTGGCGCACTCAAATAAATCGCCCCTAAAATAATTAAAAAATCATTAAAATTTATTTTTAAAGCCAAAAAATTAAAATAAATACATACTTTGAATCAGAAAAATGAGATCTATCTTATTTTAATGTCCGAATATTCAGGAAAAATACCAAAAAATCAGAAAAATCAAAACATCATTAAAATCATGAAATTAATCATTTTTAATTATGATAACGCGCATATAACAAGATTTTTCTCTAAATAATTGGGTAAAAATACCCTAGTTAGCACATAAAATTGCGCGTTATCAGTGAGCCACGCCGATCGGTGAGGGAAGGTGATCCTAGGATCAAACTCCCAATGACCCGCAAGAACTACTAGACGACTACGACGAGACGGGTCGGGGGCGACCCTGGAGTGTCCGGCGTCTAAGACAGTGGTTAGCCCTTCAACCACAAGAAAATCCTACGCTCAACGAAGATGGCTATCCTATCCGATATTCGTAGTGAAGAGTATGCAGAGGACGCGATAGCGGAAGATGGGACTGCAAGTAGTAATAATACTGGTAAGGATGGAGAGGAGACGAGTGGTACCTGAGTAGTGCTAGTCCACGATGCAGTGAGGCCTTCGGAGTTGGCGACGGAACCGGTTGAGTTGGAGTGATAGCAATCCTGTTGTGAGCTACTGATGTGGACGGAGGCGAGCACCGGGCAGATCTTCCGCACACAGGAGGCGCTCGCAGGCAGTGAGGAACAAGCAGCGTCACAGGAAGATGAGCACGCTGTACTCACAATAATCCGGCGTGCGGTGCGTGCCTGGCTGAGGGGAAGTCTCCAACGTGCGGCGCACAAGGACTCCTTGAGCAGACGGCGCCCTCAGGCGAGCAGACACCGCGCGCGCGCGGCCGGCTGTCGTGCGGCTCCCACAGGCAGGGGAGCGAGCGGACGCCTGGCAGTGGGGCACGCGAGACGAGCCCTCAAGGGAAGGGGCGGCCAAGATGCACGCAGTGGGGCACGGGACGAGCAGGGCTCGCGGCTGACGACGCCGGCGCTTGCGGTGTCCGGGAAAGCGCGGGCGACTGGGGCTCACGCGGGGGCGAGCGAGGAGGGTTGCAAATGGCGGGTTCCCTCGCGGAAAGCCGCAGGGCTGGACGTCACGGCAGGATGGAGATTCAAGGGCGGAGGCGGCGACGAGCAACGCCCCCACGGGCACGAGGAACTGTCGGGGAGGAGAGGAAGGTCGGGCTATGGAGGCGGGAATTCTTGGCGGCAGGGGTGGTTCTTGAATCCGAGGAGGGTTCTATAGGTGGAGAGGACGAGGAAGAAGGGACGTGGGCGGCAGGGTGGAGTCAAGAAGAGGGTGGGTGGCGAGGATTGGCTGGGCAAGGGTGGCAAGGATGTTGGAAATGTGGGCGGAAGGAAGGTGATACAGGAGAAGATAGGAGGGTAGGAAGAAGGGGAAGGGATGGGCGACAGGGTGCTGAGTTTGATGACAGGGAAATCTTGGCCAAGAAGGGGTTTCTTGGCTATGAAATCACCAAGAACCTTCCAAGATGGAGGAGTTCTTGATGGATCTGGGCAAGCTCCCTTGGTGGAGTGGGAATCCCAGGGCGGCGGCGCGTCGGCGATGTCTCGAACCTCCAGGCACATTCGGAGTGATCTCGACGAAGGGACGATTCAGCTCCAGACAGCAGCGACTTCTTGAAAATCTTTCCTCGCACCGGAGTGATCTCGACGGCGCGCTTAGACACGTTCCCTCAGAGTAATCTCGACGAAAGAACGTGGGCTCTACACCACGGAGTGATCTCAACGTGGGTGAGGTTAGCCAGGCCTCCTACACTAATTCCTAAGGTAGGGGAGACACAAGCTTGATAACTTTCAACAAATGACTCCAAAAGGTTCCTTGGGCATGCCATCCCCTTATATAGTGAGGATGGGTGCCAAGTGAACGTGGGGAGAGGACAAACCGTCGCGAGACGTGGTTCGACCTCTCCTTACAAATTTGAAATACAAATAAAGTGAAAAAGGGAAAGACGAAGGACGGGGCCCAACATTGGCCTAGTTCATAAAATCCAGAAAAGACATACAAGCAAGAAATAATTGCAAGTAAAATAAAATACTTACGCGGGGTACTTAAACCCCGAGTGGCGCACGTCGACTCGAGCCGCTCGACGTGGTTGCTGGCGTCCCGTGGTGTCTTCTTCCCGATGGTCCTCCATCAGTGGCATTCATGATGGTGATAACATAAGCTATTGATGATGGTAGCCTACGAAAAAGGACAAAGACGTACTCATGAAAATGATGAAGATGACACTAACCTCATAGTCACATACCGAACAAGCTGAATGGTGTTCTTTTTTGCATGATCCTCAACTAAAATATCACTCCTTCAATCCTTCACTCTATGAATGCCAGAAAACAAACAAACAATATTATGAATGAGTAAAGTTCAGATAATTGTAATTAGTAATAAAATCTAAGTGTACTTTTTTTCAAGGATGGGAATGTCTATCTATAAATCCAAGTGGAGAATGGGTAGAGATAAGGACAGAACTACCCTAAAAGTTTTAGTTCATAACTCCTAGACCACTAAATATTCCATTTGAACAATATAAGTCAACAGTTTTGTCCCTCCTTGATCCATCAAGTTGTTTTCCAGCATGGCACAAATTTATGAAAACTGAAAAAACTAAAAAGCTCCTAAAAATACTTAAATAAATTCAAATTTATATATTATGATGTGTAAAAATATTTTCTTCTACAAAGTTGATGTCAATTTCATAAAAATATAAGAAAATGGGGAAAATTATAATTTCATTCTAAAAATATAAATACCCTTAAAAATATAATTTCCTTTAAATAAATCCAAAGCTAAATTTTTTGGTTCATAAAATTATTTTATCTATGATTTTAAAATCATAAAAATCCATAAACATACTAGAAAATTGGGAGAATTGGAATTATAGTAAAAAAAGTATAATGAGTACCTAGAAAATATTTAACATAATATACATATATTGTATGACTCATAAATTATGTTTATGAAATTAATTTCATAAAATTATGCTTAGTTTATAAAATCAAAAAATCTAAAATTTATTCTAAAATACAATAAATTGTTTTAATCCTTAATAACATGCATTTGTGGTCATTTTTTTATCAAAATAAAAAAATAAAATACATGAAATTGTTATTAGAATTAGCAGGCTACTATAACTCATTTAAGCATCAGTAGCACGTTTATGTATCCTTATAGGGGCTGAAGATAAGGGTGGAACAGATAAAACTCACATTTCTGCAGCCACTATAACTCATAAAAGATGGTTAATAATGGCCTTTGGGCTGGATATGTCTCTGAAATTTTCTAGGGATAGTTATGAAAGCAGCTCCCCTTGAGATTATAGAATTGGATGAATGCTCTAGAATGTTTGACAGGTATAGACAAAGGATGATGATTAATAACAGGTTCACTTCGTGGGTCTTTAATGGGTGAGGTATCACTTTTCTGCGAGAACAGGGTTGTGTGAGTTGTCCTTCAAAGAGATAGATGGAGATAGAGGTGAGAAGCAAGGGTGTCCTAGTCAGAAGACCCTACCTGGCATTTATTGGTATTTAAGGGTCTTGCATTGCCTTGGAACCACCTCTCATGTTCATTTCAGCCGCATCTTTCTATCATTGACAATTTAATCATGGGTGGTCTACGCGAATCAATATAATTTTTAACACACCCAATAGAGATATGGCAACCCTTGATTCCCCTGCATAGTGTGCTCGTAGAGGTTGCATCAACATGTGACAGCCTGTATGCTTTCAAATTTTGATCATTTTACATGTCAGCACATAGAAGGCCTGATTACTCCTAAGATAAAAATTATTAAGAATAATAATGATTAATGGCTTCATGGCACTCGTACCTGTACTCTCAGAAACAGTAACAATCATTTCATCTCGTTAAAACCTTATCATATGATTGGTTGTTAACCGATCATTGAAATTATATCAGACAAGACCACCATTAAAGTAATAAAAATTTAATTAATTTGAAGAAAAAAATGAGAGCAATGTTTGATGCAATTTTCACTCAAATAATATTGGGGGAAAGTAACTTGATTTTGTTGTTCAGACACCAAAGGGTTAGACAATTATCATGAAAACATAGAATGCATGGTCAAAGGGATTTCATAATTATTAGTAATGTAAGTGTGAATCAGATATTAAAAAAAAAATCAGTCCACTCTTGCAGAAAAATATCCTGGAACCGTCTAGATTTCCCATAAACTAGATTTGGTCACCAGTATAAAAGTCTTTGGGTGGGAAGATTCAGGGCTATGTAAACTTGTCAAGGATTTTTCAAAGTAGACCCTATCATGACGGTTGGCTCCTTTAAGACTGTCCCAATTAAGGAATCCTGGGTCTCATACTGTTAATCCATGTAGGCAGCCAAATATGACTCATGCGCATCAAGTCTAGGGTTGGCCCAATCTTCCTCATTTGAAGCAATCTATCATGTAGGGTATACTTTTACCCTTCTACATTGTAAAGATTTCCACAGCCTCATAGAGAATATTATATACCTTGGACATCATCCCACTTTAAATCGATACATGGCCTGGACAGATGACTGATATGACTAGTACCAGGGATGTTGGATGCACTGAATTGGATAGATTTTAATTTTTTTAGAAAAATCTTGTTCTTATCCAATATATGATGTTAGAGACTTTCAACATCATCTGTCATGTCCCATCCTCACGTTCCCTTCCATATGTCTTGTCAAACCCTAGTTCTAAGTCAGTCTGGAGTTTTACCCTTTATTTTTATTGCATAATAAAGACAAATATGAGAAAGCTGGGACAGGTTGGTACACTGAAGAAGAATCTTGTCAGCACCGTGGGAAGACTTCAAGACAAATAATAATATTTAATAATCTCCCTCGTTATCTAAGTTATCATCTGACAGGCAGTACAGTGTCTGCTCCATGTGAGGGGCAAGTACATGGGCAGGGACTGTCGCCATCAGCCGAGAAAGGATGGACGATCGAGCGGCCCAGAGAGCGCCACGTGGCTCGCGCCTTGGCTTTTCTTGCTTCTTGCTTCTTCTTCTTCGTCCTGCTCAAAGGCCGTCGCTGCTGCCCTCGCTGTCCTGGCATGGCGCCGCGGACTGGATTATAACCCGTGCTCCGGACGTAAGCCTGTAATGTTAACTTCATTATTAGCGACGTGTCAAAGAGAGAGAAAGAGAGAATACAGTAGGGACAAAGCAGGAAATTAAGGATGAGATAGAGAGAGTGTATGTGGGTGTGTTCAGAGATAACAATTGTGTCAGAGGGAGAGAGAGACAGAGAGAGAGGTGTTAGAAATTCCAATTGGGTCAGCGAGAGAGAGAGAGAGAGGACAGAAATCGAATAGGACCGGGGAGAAGAAAAGACAGATAGAGAGAGAAATCAGAGATTTTGGAGAGAGGAAAAGTCCAACAGAGAGAGAGAGGGAGAGAGTAATAGGAAGAAATAAGATGAAATTCGGTTCGAAGGAGGGAGAGGTCAGACAGTTTAGTACTGGGTGAGACCCAGAGAGAGAGAGAGAGAGAAGTAGGAGTTTACTACAGGGTCAGACAGAAAAAGAGAGAGAGGTAAGAGTTCACTACAGGGTCAGACAGAGAGAAAGAGAGAGAAGAGCTAGAGAGAGAGAGAGAGACAAGTGGGGATGAGGGGTGAAAATATACAATTGGGTCAGACAGAGAGAAAGAGAGAGCTAGAGAGAGAGAGAGAGACAAGTGGGGATGAGGGGAGAAAATTTACAATTGGGTCAGACAGAGAGAGAGACACAAGGGATGCGGGGTGAAAATTTACAATTGGGTCAGACAGAGTGAGAGAGAGAGAAGTGGGGATGAGGGGTGAAAATTTACAATTGGGTCAGACAGAGAGAGAGAGAGGGAGGGGAGTCAGAGTTTACTACTGGGTCAGACGGAGAGAAAGAGAGTGCTTGATAGAGGTCAGAGTTTACCACTGGGTCAGATAGAGGAAAAGAGAGAGAGAGAGAGAGAGAGAGAGAGAGAGAGAGAGAGGTCAGTGTTTACTATTGGGACGAACAGAGAGAGAGAGAGAGAAAGGTCAAAGTGTTACCTTTCTTCGATCTTGATGACCCTATCTTCTCGATGGAAGGAATCCGTCCTGAGGGAGGAGGCCATGGAAGGGGAGGCGACGGGGACCCCGCAAGACGTCAGCTGGCAATCCGCCGGACTCGGGGAAGAGAGAGGCGGCGAGCGCGGCGGCGCCGCACCGTCTTTCTTCGAGTTATTTCCCCCCACAACTCTAACAGACTTGGGGTGGCGCTTCGACTGTGCCTTTCCCTCCGGCGGAAGCGGCGACTGCGGGCTCCTGCATTCAACACGCCGACGATCATGAACCCTGAATTACTGCTTGCAGACAATGACCAAAAGTCGTCGTCGTTAACGTCGTCGAAATTGGATCCAAATGAGCATAATTTCTTTTTTTTTTGAAATTTTGAATTGTGATCACATGCCCAAGCTGTGGTCACCAATCCTGGTACTGCTCTCGCCCAAGCACACTTAACTTCGGAGTTCTAATGGGATCCGGTACACTAGTGTGCTGGTACTACCATCCAAATGAGCATAATTTTGATGATTTCACAAGCGTTGGATCCAAATTATTCACGTTTAATTCAACACCTACACTGGAAACGGGTATCTGCTCAAAATGGTGCACAAAAAACGAAGATAACAACAATATTTGCTTATATGACAGGACGCCGATGACGAGAAAATATTTCGACCACAACACGATGACCCGTTTGTCTCGCCATCGTCATCATAACCGACAGATGATAATGAACTTCATCCAAGAAATCTTGGCTCGAGCACTTCCCTGATCAAGATTTCGTCACCGGCGCTCGTCATCCGAGCGAAACAAATGAACAATGACGAAGATCTACAGCGTCATCGTAATCATGGCGATGGAGATGATTTCGTCATACCCATCTGAATTTAATTGAAAAATAAACAAGGGAAAGATGAGATCAAGTACCAGTCACCGCCGTTTGACTGCTCTTCCGGCCTGGTCTCCGCCAACCTCGGGCTCTTAGACAAGCCGTGGATCTCCCCAAGCATCATAGAACCAGAGAAAGTCGGCGGAGATGGAAATTCCGAGTGGGAGAACGTCGGGCGATACCTCGGAACAAGGCCCAAACTATGGTGACCCTTCACAGAAATCGACCCGCAAGTGATCAACTGCATCAGCACGCTGATGGGTTTCATCTTCGCGCTTCCTCCCGCGACAGGAATCTCCTCTTCGAGAATTCTGAAGCTGTTCAAATTTCGAGCAGCATCGGCCCTGATCAGCGATTCAAGGGTATCGATCTTCCCTCCGGGAGAGAAATTGCCGGTGGCAGCCAGCGGAGAAGTGATCTCGTCTCTGATTAGCTCGCAGCTTCGCGAAGAACGGGGGGGTCTGTTCTTCTGCAAATCGGCTGTTAATTCTTCGGAAGAGATTGTTCTTCCCGGGGCGCGCTTCGTCCTCTTCGAAGCCCCCCCTTCGGCTTCTTCCGTCTGCGTAGCGGCGTCGGCAGCTCCCATGGCTTTATGAACTCTGTACTCGTTCGAGGAAGGGGATGGAATCTCCTCCTTGGCGGCGGAAGGGGAGGAATCTTGGCTTCTAGAGGCGGACGGAATCTCCGGCGGCGGCGGCGGCGGCAGCGTCTGCTTCGGGTTGCTGGATTGGGCTCTCGATCGGCCTGAAAATTAGGGTCCTTTTGATTTGGGGTTGTTCTTCGATTGAGGAGAAATCAGGGGTTTGATTACCAGAATTTGGGGAAGAATCGAGGATCTCGGAGCCCTTGAGAACGTACTCGTCGCCGTTGGTCGGGAGAACGAGATCGTCCTCCGAGAGATCGTGCCACACGAACCCGTTCTTGTAGCTCCTGCAACGGCAAAATTGAGATCCGACCGCCATTGATTAGAAATCTTTCAAGGATTATCACCTCTTGCAGGACCAGGAGTAGGACGCGGTCACCCTCTTCCCCCGCAGCGCGTTCAACCGGTTGATCACATCTGAAAAAACCCCACCGTTGTTCGGATTTTTGAAAAAAATTTGCGAGTTCTTCGGGAAGTTGCTACGAACCTCGAAGGAACAAGCCGTCCGGAGAAGAAGTCGGGACTTCGATGAAGTGAGGGTGTTCGAGATGGCGATTACGGCAGAGGTAGTACACCACGGGCACTTTCCTGCCGTTGGATTGGCCTCTCGGCTGATGATTCTGGTGATGATGATGCTTCGGCGGGGGTTCTGTCCATACTTTTGCCCTCTCCGGGCTCGCATTCCCGAACTTCCTCATCCTCTTTCTAGCTTCTTCCTACTCCATTCCGGATCGATCTCCCCCTCAAATTCCCCAATCCGAAGCTAAATCTCTGCGCCAGACAACTCTAGAAGAGAAGAATCACCGCGAAGAACAAGAAAAACGAGGATCAAAGACCAGAAATCTCACCATTGCTGCTCATTGAAATCCGCCGCCACCGTCCTCGCCGAAGAACTACTAGAACTGGACCGTGAACCCCATTAAATCGTCGGTCCGATCGCATCCGACGGCTCAGATCATCTGCAGACTGAGCTCAACTAACGGACGGTCAGGATTTCCCAAAAGGTACCATTTTCCACGGCGTGCGTAGCGAGTCGCACCTAGGACTTGTTAGGCAGGTTCCATCAGACAGCTCAGCAAAACGTGGCGAAGAGAAGAAATGGTGGGCCCCGCCTCGTTATTTATATTATTAATTTTTTTTATAAGTGGTCAAAAATCGGGTTCAACTGTCCACCGGGAGGACGGTTACGCTGACTGAGTCACGTGCGGGCGGTCGCGTCACTGTCAGGACACGTGTAAGTGGTGGGACCACCTGCCGAGCTGGCACATTAATGCTATTGGACTTCCCCACAGGACAAGGAACGGGTAAACTATAAATGTCAGGAACAGGCCCACACGTTATTGGGCCAGATTACTGGGCCAAGTTATTGGGCCGGCCTATTAAATTTTGAATATAAGGGATTATCATTTATCAAGCTGGAAGAGTGAAGAGTTCTTCTTCTCCGCTCGATGAATTCCCTCCATGGAGCAGTCGAAATCGTCATCCGGAGTGCGCGTGCTCGTCCGGCGACCCTCTTCTCCGAAGAATGCGAGTGCTTCATCTCTGGTTTCGATCGGTCATGGCGAAACTTCGTCGGTAGAATCGATCGCTAGCTTACCTTCGGAGGGCGTGGTCGTGATCGGTTTCGTCGGGCCTGAAAACGAGGTAACGCATCTGATCAATCGCATTCTTGATGCCAGGGTTTTCGGCGCCGGCGTCGAAAAAGATCTCTTTTCGAATGGGGATGATGAATTGGCACGCTGGTTTCGTCACCGGGGGATTCGTTATCATCATGAATCGGATAAGGGAATCGTATATCTGCAATTTTATTCGGAGACTCTTCTTGAATCGTGTGTCGCTGATGGGTTGTTGGATAATAGCGGGAGGGATGGCAGGGTCGATTTGTGTCTCGAACAGCGCGATTCCGACGACCTACGTGGTCTTCTGCTGATGTTCTCTGTAAGTTTCTAGCATTTTAATGGCGTGGAATAGATTGGATTGGATTGGATTGCTGTGTTGGGTTCTGTAACAGCCGGATTTCGTTCTCTACCTTCTGCAGATTTGTCATGTGGTTGTGTTTCTTCATGAAGAGGCTCGTTTCGACACAAATTTGATCAGAAAGCTTCGGATGATGCAGAGTGCGAAGCATGCATTGGCTAATTTTGTGAGGTCCAAGGAGATATCTCCGTCTTCCTCATCAAGGCCTCATGTTCAATCGAAATCCTCGGCTTCTCCAGGAAGAACTGGAAACAGACGTGGTGAAATTGGCGGTGGTCGCCACGGTTCTACTTCTCGTCTGATGTGGGGATCAGGATTACACCCTTCTATGCTACCGGGACAGTGTATTCCTGTCTTACTCTTTGTTTTTCTTCATGATTTGTCGGATTTTTTGACTGAAGCAGAGGATTCAGCTGCTTCTGGTTCAACTAAACTCGAGGGCGCCCAGAAGAAGAAGCTACAGGCCTCTCTGGAGTCTCAAATTAGGGTTCTGATCAAGAAATGTCGCATACTTTCCTCTCAAAGCGCAAGTTCTGTTCCTCTGTTTTCTCTTGATCCGTCAAGGGTAGCTGTGCTGATGGACAGGTCAACTACCCAGCGAGGAGAATCACTGGAATATATCACCAACATGATCGAGCTGATCATAAATTCTAAAGCTTCAGCTGATCTGCTTGAAAGCAGCGACCTTGAATCTACAGGCGAGGACGTTCTATCTATCAAGGATTTCATTTCAAAACAGATTGATGCTTTGCGAGGAAGGGGGTATTTGCCGAGCAGCGGCGGTACAAGTTCCGGTACTGGCGTCGGCATGGTGGCTGCCGCAGCGGCTGCTGCAGCGGCTTCTGCAGCATCTGGAAAGCGTGCCACAGCCCCTGAGCTTCCAAACCTGGAAAAATGGCTATCTTTGAGTAGATGTTTACTCCAAGAGCTACTTTCTGCCAAGAACATGAAAATGATGACTGATAGTGGAGAATTGTTTGAGGAGAAGCCTAGTGCATCAGTAAGTAGCATTGACGGGTGTATCTCCTCGTTAGATGGCTGTAAAGGACTGAATATGATGTTTTCAGCTGTGTGGTGCCAGAGGGCCCTGTCAGCTGCAAAGGAAGTCTATTTAAAAGATTTGCCAGCTTGCTATCCTACCATCATGCATAAGGCCCACATGCAGAAGGCTTTGGATTCATTTCATCAACGAGTGAGGGGCCCTGCTGTGAGATTATATGCTAAAAGGCTTGAAGATGAGTGCAATTGTATATGGAAGTCAGGGAGGCAACTCTGTGATGCCCTTAGTTTAACTGGGAAACCCTGCATTCATCCAATGCACCATGTCATGTCTGATAATGCAGGGAAGAGCAGAAAGCACTCCAGCGGGTTTGTTTCCCTTCACGCCTGTGCTTGCGGCCGTTCGAGGTGCTTTAGAGACGATCCCTTTGACTTCGATTCAGCCAACGCAGGTTTCAATGTCTTCCCGTGTGAGGGCCAGCTGCCGCAGTTGCGTCTTCCAGAAGGAAATAAGGTCGGATGTCTTTCCCCATCATCATGGACCGTCGTTCGGCTCGGTTCTGCGTCATATTATGACCCTTCCAGAGGTTTAGTTCAGAGAGGGTTCTGCCCCAATGAAAACTTCCTTTTCAAGTGGACTATTTCAGGTGACAAGGATTTGCAGTTTAGCTCAGAAATGACAGACTCATCCATTACAACTGAGAAAATGACTGAATCTGAGACCCAATCTGAGCAGATAAGAACCGCTGGAAATATCACCTCGCGATCAAGTTCTAGTTTTGTTCGTAAGGGCCCTCTTTTTTTAATGAAAAAACCCTTTTCAGAGGTTGTTTCAGGATTTTCTGGTCCCCAAAATCAGCCGAAAAATCTTGACGACGATCTCATGAGGAGGGATATGGGCCATAAGCAGCCTCTCACAAAAACAGCACAAATTTCTGCTCAGCAAAGTTCTCAAAGAAACTTCGGTTCTGATGTGGATTCTTTCTTACAGATTGGAAGTAATGTAGTTCCTGTGAACGTGTACAGGGTGAAGAACAAAATGCTAAATCATTCTCTAAAACAAATACACATTTACTTTGGCTTTGAGCATGAGTGCCCATCTGGACATCGTTTTATGCTATCCATGAAACATCTGAAGGAGGCCAGTTCCTCATTCCTTCAAAGAGTATCAGCTTCCGACCTTCACCTCATTGAGAAGAAATCTAATGTCCCCTCAGAACAAGTTGACACTTTCAAAGAAGCTCGCTCTTCTGATGGGCCTGATGGTGGCAGCGGTGGCGCATTTCAGTTTTTGGGCAAAAAATTGCCAATGTACATCAGATGTCCTCATTGTACAGATTCGGATGATAAGAAGCCGCAAACTCTCAAGTTTGTGAGTAGAGTATCTCAGCTCCAAAGAATTTTTTTTGTAAGTAAATTCATGTTGCGTCGTTTTCTTATTGGTGTAATTTCCAACATCCTGCCTAAATTGAATGCCATATCCATGTGTTTTGTGGAGTATGTTGAGAAATAAAGTCGCATATCCTTGGCACAAGTTGTAGCTTTTAGGACTGTGGTAACTGCTTGATCCTATTATCTCTTGTTTGCACCACGTTGTTTTTTGAGCATTCAGTATGTGATTCTCTGTTTTCTCCCCCATCAGATGATGAATTTTCCACCTCTGATCTTTTTTGCGCATCTTGTCGGACTGATTGCCAACATCGTGCCTTAAATAGAACGTCATGTATGCTTGCTTGGTAGAGTATCTTAAGAAATAAAATTGCTCTCGTCTTACATGCTGTAACTTTTTATGGTGTTAAACGCTTAATCCTCACATCTCTCGGTTGTGTTCTCTGTGCAGGTGACACCTCCATTACCCTTTGTTTTGTCAACATGTCCTGTTATTCAATTTGAGGCAAGTACTTTCTTGATCTCAAACTCTGTTCTTTTTTGCCCCCCTCCTATAATAGATTAGATTTTTATCCAATCTAGATCCTGCCTGTGTGTTTCAACCATTTCAATCCAATTATGGTCACTATCCATTATTCAAATCTTTCAATCCAATCTGATCTGATCACTGGCGGGCAACCTCTACCCTCAATAGGTGTCGTCGATCAACCAGATTTTCAATCTGATCAATAGGATCAACCTATCAATCGATCAATTATTTTGATCTGATCTCCAATCTCATCGTCGATCCATACTGCTACGCAGAATCTGTCAAATGCACATCACTTTTCTGAAACAGTATTCTATATGCAATTGTGTTTCTTTTTACTCCAGGAGTCGTGCCTACCAACATCGGTGCCCAATCGGGAAGAACAGTCCCAGTTCCGTCCTGAATGCCAAATCATTCTTCCGCCGGAGAGCTTCATCTCACTTCGTCTCCCTTTCATATATGGAGTGAGGTCTGGCGACGGGTCCATGACCCCTCTTCTTCCCTTGGAGCAACAGCCAGAGCTCACTGCCTCACTTTCCCATGGCACAATCCTGCAGCACGTTTCCAAAGACTGATTTCTCTGATCTGCACCAAGCTTTTATCAGTGAGCTCCGGGGCCAGCTACTTCATCGCGTTTGGCCAAACAAAGTGGCCTCCCTGTCATTTGGTATCGATTAACAGATCCATCCTCTGTAATATATTTTCTATGGCATATTCTGAAGGTGCTGTTTGCCAGGTAGGAGTAAGAGAATCGATCAGTGGATGCAGTCACAGGGGTGTGGCTCTTCAGTCCAAAACAAAGGGCGAAGAACAGAGGTAAAATAAAAGGCCGCCATCACTGTTCGTCTTTCTTCATCTGGTTTATAAAAATTGATGGATAAAGATAGAGAGAAGCCAGAGGAGAGAAGATTTAGATAAAGAAATGGAGATGGAGGAGAAAGAGAAAGAGAGCAAGAGATAAAAGGTACATATGGAGAGAAAGAGGAGAGGAAGAGATTTTTTTTTTACAATAGAGGAAGAGATAGAAAGAGAGACAGCTTCCATACATTATTATTGTGAAGAGAGGGTGGAGATAGAAAGAGAGACATAGAACCATAATTTCCATTCATTATTACCGTATTTGTGTGATTGACATGTGACTTTTCTCAATTTTGACTTTGTAGGAGCAGGGGGGGAGCCCTCATTGAGACCTGCAGCCACAGTCCTCTCACTCTCTCCCCGTCTTTGCGGGGTCAGCAGCCCCGCCATTAACACGAGTTTGTGGGCTGGTGAACACCACATGCACCAAGCCAAAGAGAGATGCCGTCAGGCTCTTTGGGCCACTCATCTTGCCATATACTTCTCCTTGTGTCTAAAACTTGAATATTTCATTTTTCTACTTCTTAATGGAGATCTTAATATTTCATTGTGTTGAACTGAGCATTATTTCGTCGGGTCTGGCTCGATTTCTAAGCTGGTGATGGATCGTTAGACTCCTCAGCCCTTTATAAGGTTCGGCAACACTCATCCGTCACGTCTTGTGTCGCACAACGGGAGCCGTGATGCAAGACAAAGATTTAATAGGAGACCAGTTTGGGAATCTGTCATGGTGACAAGAAAGGTGATGGATAGGCTGGATGGCAATGATGTAAAAGACTATAAGGGGAACAAAGAGGTGACGTGATAGGATGGCACATCCAGATGATTTTGGGGACTGGTGACAGCTTTTAAAAGATGAAAATAAATTGACTTTTGTTTAAAATTATAGGGGAGATAAAGTAGTTGAAGCAAAAAAAAATTAAAATTAATTTTGAATGTTTGTGAAAGTAAAAAACAGTTTCAAAAATAATAGCTAATGAACCCCTTAAGTGAGGCATTAATATATATACTAAACGATGTAAAAATTGATACACATTAATTATTCAGAATGAAGGTATGGACAATTATACTAGAAATAGTGAACATTGTTTTTGTCGGGGATAGTCTTATTCTATATGGATACTATGAAGAAGCATATAGTGCATACATTGTAGTGAAAACAAATGACTCAGCACCACCACCATCACCACCCCTCATCTCATCTCTATCCATAATCCCATTTGTCACCTGTCCTCCCACCCCAACATAGTGTCCCTAGTTTCCGCCTGCTTATCACCAACACCCCCTACCAAACTAGAGGAATAATACCAAACTATGAATCACTAAAAGGAATTATACCAGACTATCAATCAGATTGATTCAGGCTATAGTTGTGTGAGTGATCCTTACACTTGAGACACCGAAGACATATTATAGATGAAAATTTTTACTTTGACTATGATCCAAAAGTTCCTATTCGTGGAATTTCAAACTGCCTAAGCTCAGATGCAGCAAGAAGATGAAGAAGATAATTGAGTAGTCAAGATGAGATGATTTGCCTCACTTTAAGAGGATATAGATCATCGAAAATCAAGTCTTTGGCCAATGCAGTGGAATATCAGAGAAGTTTTCTCTAATAGATCATAAAACATTAGCACTATCTTATATGAGTGATTAGGGCTTGAGAGTTAACCATACCCTAAGTCACCGTAAGAGTGCCAAGTAAATAAGGACCTATATATATGTGGTAATCGATGATATAAAGGTTTAAAAGAGTGAATCAATATATTGTTTTATATCTTCTAGAGCAAAAGGCCGTAGCTTGGCACCCCAGGTTAAAGACTCGAGTTATCAATTGGATTTCATCGATTTGTGACTAATCAATTAATAAAATTTGGAAGGCTAATAAAGGTCACTCGTCTATTAGAGTAATCAACTATATTGATCAATGACCAAGAGGTCATAAACAATAATTTTGAGTTAAATATCTTGTATTAAGGCTGAAATTTATGCAAATTAATAAAATTTTCCTTTTTATAAAGTAAGGGTCGAATTCATAAGGAGCAGGTAATCAAAAAGTAAAGTTTGGTCAATATATATTAAAAAATATTTTTAAAGGTGCTTTAATATTGTTTTAAATTTTAAATGAACGAAACTAACTAAAACTATTTCAAATAAATGAAATCAAACTTTCTTTTATTTTTTAATAGATTCTACTCATTTATTGTTGTATTTATGTACTTTTGGGATTTTTTACTACAAAATATATTAAATAAGTTATGATGCCATTTGTTGTTGCAGTAGTGATGTAAATGATGGGTGGTTGCACTGGCCAACCCACAATGTTACTAAAAAATATTATAAAATAAGTTATGATGCATATGATGGGTGGCATCACGTGACCAGACTGCACAGTGGGCATTAACAGAAAGTTCACTTTTGTTATACAAGAATTTTTATGTTGTTTGGTGCGTCGAAAAATCCTTGTCGTCTAGGTTATCAAAATGCTTACCTAGGGAAAAAGGTGAGAAAATTTGAATCAAACATGCCAAAGATTCTACAAGCCTTGTTGCCACTTCCCCCAAGTGCCGAATGATGTTTTTTGTTCAATAACCTTGATAAAGTAGGGAGAAGAGTTTAAACAGGAGTGCCCTAACTCTCCAAGCATTTGGATTTAATTTTACAACTTTGGAGGGTTAGGAATACTTGAATTGCAGCCTTGATCAATGTGCCTTTTATCCCATATTTTAAAAATGGAATCTTCAAATTCAAATATGGGTTAGTACCACTATCCTTGATATTATTTGACCTGGTTCTTAAAAGGGCTCAAATGGGCTTAAAGAATTAAGTTCTTGTGTATTAGACATCTTATGATCTAGGCCATTGCATGGGTTCCTTATTCAGGTCTATGCCATATCTTGGGCTTCTCTTTCCTTCCTATTTGCATCCAAAAATCTCCATTTTGTTCATTTACCATAAAACCTTAAAAGACCTGAAAAAACCCACATGACTCGGAGGAGTATAGTGAGGCTAGTCTTAGAAATAAATAAAATACATAAATATGGAATTTGGGAAAATAATTGAGAATTTTATCATTTGCACCTTAAATGGTGAATAATACAAAAGCAAAACTAAAAATAAGTGGTCAAAATGAAGTATAAAAGCACACTTTTGTTGACCTGATTTAATATTACCTTAAGGGTTACACGCAAATGGCCATTTGGACATTGGAAGATATACTTAAATTTTACATGTTTTATGAAAAATTATCAGAGTAAGTCCCTGAAAAAAACTTGCCTTGGCCATCATCACTTGAGTACCCACCCATATTCTCCCCTCCTATTGACTCATCTTCGCCATCATTGAGGTACACATCCAAAACATTGTGAGCACGATGGAATGATAATCGGTATTTTCAAAATGAAAGAGGAGATTCCATGAGTCATGAATTGTGTAGAAACAACTAGAGGCAGGACACATGACTAAGTCAACATGTCTCACTCGAGGAATTGATAAACTGTGGATTCCAGCTGCTCTTAGGTGATTTGATAATTGCATTTTAAGAGTCATTACAGTTGTGGAATTTGTCCTCCACTATGTGAATCATTTTGTTACATCTCAATCAAGGCTCTGGAACCTAATACCCCTAACACCCATCACAAATCCTCCCCCTTTATTCTAGTGTGACCGGTCTCACCCTCAGTTGTCACCGACATTTGACTGCATCTCTGTCCCCAACCCCACTAATCACTGACCCACCCACAACACCAACTTGCCTTTTCACCAGTCCATCCCCTCACCTATCAGCTAATAACACAAACTGAAAATATTATCAACTCCTCACATCTTCAGCCCCAGCAGCTACAATACGAACTACACGTATGATGGCAACAATAACTATGACAAGTATGGGAACTCCATAGATCGGAAAGCGTATGGAAGATCTTTCCATGCGACCGGTGAAAAAAGAAGGCAATGGCAGTCTAGTTCGATTTTTTTGGACCTCACATCAAAAACCTCCATGATAGTTCACATCAGGCATTGCAAGGCCCTATGTGGTGTGAATGTGCAATTTTGCGCAAAAATGTGCTTTAAACAGTTTTAATTTCTAAGAAATCCCGCAGTGCTTCTCCATATCTCTAGCCCTCTTGACTCCTGAGCAGTGATAACTTCTATTCTTTATTTGAATTTCTCATGCACACTTCCACTCCAATATTTGAGTTCTCTAGTGGATTGAACAGTCCTGCGTACTAGGCTGTAGGCAAATCTCCGAGCCCGATTAAATCAGGTTAGAATCACAAGTTGCAATCAGTTATTCATTTGATTATTCTCTTGAGACTTAACTAGTATTGAAATCTCATTAGACCATTTCATTATCCATTCTATCATGCTTGCTTTAAAATTATAAAATAGAATAATGCAATGCAACCAAAATTGAGCACTAATGAAGGGAATAATGCTTCTTTGTAGCTTAGTTGAAGACTTCAAAGCATTTTTGGTGATCAGTAGATAAGCTCCCTTGGTCTAATTAGGTGTGCTTCATATGAATTTTTCATACTTATTTTCATGGCTGATTCTCTGTTTCGTTGACCTTAGTAAGACCTCTCGCCTGCCTTCAATTCCTTTGTATAAACTGATTTATTTCTATAAAAATGTTTAAATTTTTGTTGTACTTGTCTTATTATAGTCAAGTTCAAAAATGAATGAAAATATAATCAGCTTTCTGTAAATCTATTATGAAAATATGATGAAGAAATCAAATATTACAATTGAGACATCTGATTAAAATAATGTCTAATGTGTAATAAGGTGGCCACATTCTATTAATCTGATGTGATAGATGGTATTATTAACATTGGTAATGATAAACACTGGTTCAGTGAACAGGTGATGGATCTGTTATGTCTTCCTCCCCATGTTTCCCTCTCTTCCTCTCTATCTATCTTACATGCACTGGCTCTCTAAAACACACACACGCACCACCTCTCCTCTCTCTCATCAAATGTGCACACAACATCTCCCTCTATATATATCTCTCATTCAGACGCATACATTATCACTTTTTCATCTATCTTATTACAGTCAAGACATATGATTTTAATCAGATGTTTGAATGATAATAAGGTGGTCGCATTCCATTAATCGTATCTATGGTAATGTGGATGTCATCCATCCCCTCTTGTCTTTTCGCTCACACTATGAGATATAGAAGCTGACATAGAATTGTTGAATCTTTGAATGTAGAAGCCGGAGTGGAATAGCACTATTGAATTATTTTCATCCATCTATTGATACTTTAGTGGACATCAATACTGAATAAGTATCAGGAGATCAATACTTTAGCGGAGTCAACCCCTTCTAAATGGATAACGAAACCTCGAGAGAAGAGTTTGGAAATGACCTCTTCCCGGGTATGAAAGTTTCTTTTTTATAGTTGTTAATGGCTATCAAATGCATTCTTAGCACAACAGGATTACTAACCTGGATAAATCTTTGTGCATCTTGTGATGCTACACATATTCCATAGATGGAAATTGATATTTATCACGTGACCACTTAAGAGGTATCTTTTTTCTTATAATTGGTAAAGCATTCCTACTATTAGAATTGCTATCCTTTTTCATCTATGCCATAATGTTGATCCGCCATGCATCTACACTCATTCCATAATGCTTCAAACTAATAGGATGGAACAAGGTGAGTACTTACACGGCCTAGAGTTCAAGTCATGTCTGCGGAAGATGAATTGAATGATAGTAGCACAAAAAACTCCTCGCCTTAATTCATGAAATGCAACAGACATAAAGAGTGTACTACCTTGAAGGGAAATAGAAGGGGAGTTCCAAGGGAGAGGTTAGTACCTGCCTATTTTGACACAACAAAAGAAGTCAAAAGCAATATTATACAGTTCATACAATAGAGAATAAAAAAAACAAACTAGTGTGGTTCATATGTCTTTCTGATTTGCCATAGGCAATTGTTTGAAAAAAAGCACTTCATAAGACTTCTTCATTATATTGCACAAGAGGAGATATCTATCATATCATCGGGAGTTATCAAAGCAAAAGTATGTGCATTTTACAAGGATATTAAATAAAGCCTAAGGCAAAATTGGCTGATGTTGCCCGTTCATCACTAAGACATGAGACATGGACCTCATTGAACAACATTGCATTCTTAGGGGTGATTGTGCATTAGGTAGACGCATAGTGGAATCTATGTGAGAGTGTGCTTGGGATATGCTAATTGAAAGGTCCCCACATTGGCAAAAATATGAGTGAATTTCCTCCAAATTTTGCTTTGTATCATTATGATGTAATATTATGTAGGCGTGTGTAGTGACTACTAATAATAAGAAAATGATTAGTACTCTAGAAGATGAATTAAAGTCATTAAACTATTATTTCAGTACAAGTAGACACATCTTATACATGGCACATGTTACAAAACTTTTAGTCAATGCCGGCTGAGCTCCCTTCATGTGACAGAGGCACCATCAAAGCAAGTCATTCTGGATGCTAATAATAACCTTGGTGCCAATGACATAGAAAATTTTGACATTTATGACAACTTAAGTTCATCTACATTGGGCGACGCAATACTTCTATTGAGGGACATAGTTACTACAATATGTGGGTCCACACAGTAACATAGTTACTAGTGTTATGTATCATTATGCAAGCAGTTAAGCCTACCAAACCAGAGCAAGGTCTCCTTAGACTACTCCATAAGGTGGAATTCAATGTATGAGATGCTTGTTGTGAGCATCGAGATGAGGGACATTCTTGACATCATACATTGAATGTGCTGAAGAAACTTGTGCTGGTTGACAAAGAGTGGCAGATGGATGAACGATATACTGCAGCCCTTTTTAATGGCTACCGGCCTCGCTTGCCAGTCAAAGTCGCCAGCAGACAATGAAGCAATTGTTATGATCAGACTGATAACAAGTCATCTCGATATTGTCGTTCGTAGGATCATAGATTCAACCATGTTTCAAGTAAACACTATCATATCATCACGACAACAAACTTATGTCTAAAACTCTTGTTTGGGAATGAAGACGAAGCTGACTAACTATGCAATAGGCCTCACTCTCAACCAGGCCTTTGTTGGGTTCTATAGGCCTTGAGATGGATGAACAGAACAAAACGATGCGCAGCGGAAGACTCTTTGCGAATCGAACGACATCGACAAAAAACCATTAAACGAAATACCTATGCACGAATCTCATTCGTGATTTCTTGGATCCCGGAGCGAGACAAGTCGAGCTGCTCAAGTGTGCAGCCTCTAGACGTATCCACGCGGTCCTCGGCGTGTCGGATCTCCTCCTTCTCGTTGACGAGCCCCGTTCTTTCTCCGTCGGCGTCGTTACATCGTCCCGATCACATCAGGGATGGAGAGGGGGTATGGGGAGAGTGGAGAAGAAGGGGAAAGGCCCCTGAACAGTTTTGGCGTGGGTGAATTTCGTTCAGGGCCTACCCCTATTTATACTAAGTGGGTATTTTTCATAAAAACCCCCAAAACTTAAGTATATCTTCTAACGTCCAAAAGATCATTTGTGTGTGACCCTCTAGGCCCATGTATCAGTCTAGTTAACGACTCCAGTAGCCCAATAACCTTTATTGGCCTTCCAAATTAATTAACTATATCATCATATAGATTAATTAACGTCGGATCGATTTAACCCAATCGATAGGTCGAGACTCCGACACGTGGGGTGCCAAGCTACACCTCGTGTCCTGGAAAATACAAAGGAGTGTGTGTCGACTCACTCATGGAACCTGTTCATCATCGGTTACCGTGTATGTATAATCCCTCATCTACTTCACGCTCCTTGGACGACTTAGGGTATGGTCAACTGTCAAACCCTAATCGATCATCCGAGTTATTACTGGTGCATTCGGAAATCATCGGAGAACTCTTCTCCGATATTTCACCACTTTGGCCAAGGATTTCATCGCATCATCTTCCTTGAGCTGTCATCGCATCATCCCATCTTGACCACTCAATCGCCTTCGTGTACTTCTTGATGCACCCGAACTAAGACCATTTAGAATCCCATGATTAGAGACTCGTTGGCCATAGCCAAAGTACAACTGTCCGTCCACAAGACGTCTTTGGTGTCTCAGGTCTAAGTACCACTTACACAACCATGATGTGAATCAACCTGATTGACAGTTCGGTATAATACCATTCAGGGATTCGTACGGATCAATTCAGTGAACTCTTTCCACTAAAGAGCACCCACTATCTATCCTTAGTGTCGCCACACTAATGGCTACGGGACCGGCCATACTCATCATATGAGTGAGGCTAGATAGTGCTATTCTATCCGGATACCTCAATGTCCGTCTCGCGTATCCTTTGAATAGGAATGTTTAGAACACATGCTTAAAGACTAGTGATATCCGTATTACGATCTCATCATAATTCACAAAGTCCGATCATGTATTCATGGACTTCATTATGAGCATCACACGTGCACAATAATGAATATGTTCTATTAATGAATATGGAATGAGCTGTGGAATGTGTGATTGGCTTGCTGGCCACATATATTTCCATCAGCCTTCACCGTTGGTGCACTCATTGATCCATCCATATTGGTACGATTAGTTTATCGTGACAATTGAGACAAAGTCATAAGTTATGTGCATAATTTATTAACTACGCTTGGGGTCACCAATGATCAAAACATGGCTAATTTAGTTTCTTTTGTATTTTTTTTTGGCTTAGACAACTACAGCTTTTTTTAGTGAAGCACTTGACGAGTTGTTGTTAGATAATGCGCATACACCCACTGTTGATCTTGTGCATGAGCTAGATGTCTACATTAGCTCTCCTCCTATCAAGGGGATGGAGCCATTACATAGGTGGAAGGTCACAGGTGAGCATTCCTATCCAGGATTAAGAATAATTACAAAGGACTTCTTGTCAGACTCGAGGACAAGTGTGCCCTAAGAGAGATTTTTCTCCGTCGGTTGTGCCGCCGTTAACTACAAGCGATCAAAGTTGACAACATAGAGCATCGAGCTACTCATGACACTGAATTGTTGGTGGCGAGCGAAGGTTGAAATCAACAATGATAGCAACACAGATGATGAAGATAGCGATGAGGACCCATGATTGATTAGGATGATCCTATTTTCTTTGATCTAGTATGTTGAATGTTTTAAACAATATTTTCAGTACTACTAGGAGAAAAGCGACGACAATTCATCTTTATTTTCGTAAACATTTGTTCACTGATTTATATTGTCTCCAATTTTTTTTACTCATAAATATTTTATAGAATACTGTGACCTTGCTTAAAACCAAATGTTCTTAAATTTTAAACATAAATCCCTTAATTTTAATAATATTATAATGATTACCTAGTTAGAGGTGGAATCAAATAATTATAAATCTAATTTGTGACTCATAATTTTTTTTATAATACCAGGAACCTTTGTAAAACCTAATGTTATTAAAATATTAAACATAATGCCCTAAGTCTGAATAACACTATAATTATTACCTAGTTAGAGGTGGAATCCAACCATTATAAATTTGATTACTCATACAAATTGTATAAAATATTGAAAGCCCACAACCCCAAACAAAACCTAATTTTCTTTAAATAGTAAACATTATACCCCTAACTTTGACTTTAACCTATAATCATTAAGAAGCAGTAACGAAATTAATTTCACACTAATGATTAATTTATGACCTTATTCCACTTGGGGCGATGTCCAATTATGGTTGTTTGAATATATATGTACTTTAACAAAATTTAAAAAGCATAATAATGGGCCTTCGACTGTACAAACTTGTGCTGTGCAATTCAATTTTTTTGCACAAATTTGCTTCCGATGAGACCGAAAAATTACGACCTTTCCTAGAAAGAAAAGCTGCCTGGAGGCGAGAAATACCCCAATACTAATTAGCAATAACTAAATAAAATACAGAAATTACTACAGAAGACAAACATTTTTTCATTTCTTAATATAACTTTATGCCTAACCCTACTCAAAACAAATTGGGGGCCTCAAACCTATTAACCCATTTAAATTTTTTGCTAGCAAACCAAAATTATGATATTTGGTTAATTCTGAAGTCAACATATTGTACAGGAGGCCTTCAAAACAGTAGTGAGTCTCTCCCTCTCTCTCTATATATATCTCTCCCATTTTGCAAGGGAGAACGAAGAACCAGAGCAGGAAGAAAGAGCTAGACAAGATCTGCGCGGGGCGAGATCAAATTCTGGATAATTGCTACGGGAAAGCGGAATCTCAGGACCTGACGGGCGCTCGCATTCAACTATTTCAGGTGGAATCGGTTGGTATCTTTCGTATTTCAGATGACAGACGGAAGCGTTCGATGTTCACATGATGCGCTTATGCTGCATGTTTACTGATCTTGTGTTCCTTGAATTGCGCCTACACGAAATTATAGCCGAAGCGCGAGGTCTTTGCGCAAAGATTTGTTCTGCACCGAACTTTTCCTATTGTTCGTTTGTGTTTGTGGGACTATGTTTTTTATAACTCCGGTTGGAAATTGCTGTCTTCCAATTTCGTCACCGGACATGATTATTGGCTAGATTTGGCTTCCTGATGAAAAGTCTGAAAAATTGTGAGCTTTCATTATTACACTTTTCAAGCTTCCCGAGTTCCCGACGATCCAGTCGAGGCATTGCTTCGTCATCTGTTATCATTTAAGATTTACTCGACCTAAAGGCAGGGCTTGCATCCAAGCCAAATCGTTTGTTCATTTTCTTGGTCCGGGGTACGTCATATGCGGAATATCCAGCGGATGAAAAAAATCGATCTAAAAGAGAATCACCAATATCCTGAGGTTGCGCTGAAGATGACCAACAAATCTTATGGCATAATAAATTCCAAAGGTGATGCTTAATGCATGATAACCTGAAAGAATGAAGCTTGTGAGGTTCGGATGAATCACAAAATGCGGTTATTGGAAGCTTCTAATTTGGAGCCTGTTGTCCCCGCCTTACGTTATTTGATCTAGTAGCCTTCCGTTTTTCTAGGAATAAAAATTTTACCTTCAAACCCTATTCATTCTGAACTGTTTCTCCATGTTAAATGATCGGATGAAGGTGAGTAAAAAAGAGAAAGAAAATTATACTAGATATTGAATTTGAAATGCTAAGTTTCGCTTGAGTTCATCTTATAGAAATGAAGTTTCCTCACGTTTTGTTTACAACCCTCTCCCCAGGTTTCTGTACAGACAAGTGGGCTAATGCCAATCCCCAGTTCTTTAAACACAACATTAAGGGATGAAAATGCAGAAAGGAAGCAGGGCGTTTCTATCTCCTTTTCAGAGCTGCCATACGATAAGTGGGTTGAGCTGCCTGCCCTCGGTTGGCGTCCTCCAGCTCGTTACAAGGTTCGTTTGGGGCTAGTATTTTATAATAAAGAGGACAATACTCTTTATTTGTACAAAGTTCGATTAATGAAGCAATTTCTTTCCCATACCTCAGCATGCGGCAGCAGTGGTGGGCGAAAAGCTCTATATCGTAGCAGGAAGCCGTCATGGACGGTATCTGGCAGACATTCAGGTATTTTGATGGTCTGTGGTTTTAATTTATGGATCTTGGGGGATTATTCACATTTTAAGTACTTCATAGGTTTTTGATCTTGCCACTTCCGCGTGGACTACTATCAAACTGAACAAACATTCAACTAATGGGCCGGAAGAGGTCCTACCTGCCTGCTTCGGGCATAAATTGGTGAGTTTCACAAGCCTAAGTCCCTTCTATGCACGGTTTGCATTAATCCTTGCAGAAGATTTTTTTGAAAGAAAATCTTAGCAGAAGATTTAATCCCGTTTTTTTTTTGCAGATCTACTGGAAAAACAAGCTTCTTATTATCGGTGGGCATCTCAAGGAATATTCAGGACCAATGAAAGGTTATCTGTCCCAAATAAAATTGAATGTTTGTAGGGTTTCGTCGCAATAAGTTTGCTTTTTCTTTGAACGCGCATCTCACATCCATTTTTGTATTCCTACCAGTTTGGTCTATGGATTTGGAGGCAGAGTGCTGCAACGTAGTTAAGACACATGGGGAAGTTCCAGTAAGATCTTAAATTTATATTATTTAAGACTTCTTGGATTTGGAAAACTCTGAAGTTGATGGTGCAATAATCCAGATAATTTTTTTCGAATATATAACTATCCTGATAAATTGGCTTATCTTATTTGCCACTTTAAAATACATTGACTTTCTTTTCAGGTTGCGAGAGGAGGACATTCAGTGATATTGGCTGGGTCAAAGTTGGTAGTGTTTGGTGGTGAAGACAAACGTAAAAATCTTCTGAACGATCTTCATCTTCTTGATCTAGAGACGATGACTTGGGATGCAGTTCATGCCGTGTAAGGATCCTCATATCAAGATGTCTTGGTTACTGGAATCACCATTTTTCTATTTTTAAAATACGTTATGTTTGAATTTTCTTTTCAGGAAGAACGGCCCGACTCCAAGATTTGATCATGCAGCAGCAGTCCATTCTGACCGCTATCTCTTAATATTTGGTGGATCTACCCATTCAACCTGTTATAATGATCTCCACGCTCTTGATTTACCCACAGTAAGGCCCTCATATTTTAGTTTTGAATTGGGAATATAAATCTCATTATGTTTTTCATGATAAAGAGGAGATACATGCGTTATCATGGATAGTCATTTAATTGAATATTATTTTTCATGTGAGAATATAAAACTTATGATCGGTAGAGTTTAATCAGGCTTGAATGGCAGATGGAGTGGTCTCAGCCAATGACTCAGGGTGAAGTTGTAACCCCCAGGGCAGGCCATGCTGGCGTTGCGGTGGACGGCACTTGGTTTATTGTAGGTGGTGGCGATAATAAAACTGGTATTTGTTTCAACTATTTTTCCATTTGTCTTTTATCATAAATGATTCGGTCAAAGAGTTTTGTTCTAACGATCCTCAATCAGGCGCCTGTGAAACGATAAAGCTGAACATGACCAATTTTGTGTGGTCAACGGCAACAAGTGTGCCGAAACATGATCCCCTTGCGAGCGAGGTTACCTATTTAACCAAATTTACTTTTTCCTTGTTTATCCTCAATTATCACTATAATGAACTACAACTTTATCATTATTTGACAGGGGATCAGCGTTTGCTCAACGACAGTAGAGGGCTTCAAACTTTTAGTTGCCTTTGGGGGTTACAACGGAAAATACCACAACGAGGTGAAATTCTCAATTGTCCAAAAAAAATTAAGCTCCATATTCTTATTATTATTTATTATCATCGAAAGTTAACCCAAGATCATGGCAGGTTTTCGTCCTTAAATGCAGAGTCAACCCTTTAAAACAGCGGCGCATAGTCCAGTCACCTGCGGCGGCGGCGGCCGCTGCTTCCGTCACGGCAGCCTACGCCTTGGCCAGCACGGCCGAGACGGTCAACAACGAAGTCAACGTCAAGGAAACCACCACCAGCGACGCCCAAAAGATCGAATCCATTGCCGCAGAGAAGAAGACCCTGGAATCCAAGCTTGCCGAGCTGCGCGCCGACAACCTCCGTCTCAAGGGCAGCCTCACAGAGACAACCAGCTTGCATGGCGAGCTCTGCAAGGTAGTCATAGTCCCACAACTTGTCTCACATTGTCTATCAGTTTTTATTTTTTTGTTTTTTATTTCTGTCAGCTAATCCTCAAATATAGTTCCGGATTGTCCCGGACGTGGACAATGGACGGGACGGGACGAATTGCGTCCGGTCCGACGTCCAGAGTAAGTTCAGGGACGAAGGACGGGACGGTTTTTCGTCCAACGATAAAAAAACCATCCCTTCCAATCATACCGGGACCGTATTTTGTCCCGTCTAGTCCTCCCAGGACGAAAAAAACCCATTTTATATTATTTTTAATATATTAATATAGATTTTTCCAACTTTTTAAAGGGAAATATGGAGGAGAGAATGCAAATAGACATATGTACAATTAATCCTGAGCGACATGAATTTGGACGCCCGAAAAAAATACAGGGACCTTGATGCAAATTGTCATAGCTAGGCCGTGTGGCGAGATCTCAACCGTCGGATGTGAATCCAGCGGTTTTTCGTCTACATCCGTCCGTCCATTGTGCGAGACCTCCAGACGGTTGGTTTTTTCATCCCACAGGACGAAAACTGTCCCGTCCGGTGGTCCCGGGAGGAATTTTCATCCCGAAATTCTTCTGTAACCTCGGACAAGATGATTTTCTCATCCCGGGACGAAAAAATCGTCTCGTTCGCATCCCTGAACTATATCCTCAAACCCACTCTAACTCGCCCTGTTTTGTTTCCATGAAGGAGCTACGGTCCGTCCAGGACCTGTTGCACGCAGAAAGATCAAGATGCACCACGCTAGAGGTCTTCATTCCCCTCTCCAACAACAGGTTCTCTTATCTGTTCTTGGGCCGTTCCTAATATATAGCTTAATGGGTTGCAGGCCCAAATTGAAGGGATGCAGAGACGGCTGGGCATCCTCCCCTCGGTGGAGCTGGAGCTCGAGTCCCTCCGTCAGGAGAGGTCCACGTGGCAGTCTGTGGTGCCAAAGAAGCAGGCCTCCCCGGGCTTGTGGAAATGGGCCGCTGGCAGCAGCAGCTAAACCATGTAAGTTAAATTTCTAAACGGCCCAATTAAAGCCCATTCCAGACAGTTATTTTTTGCCGTTGGTGCCTACCCGGAGGTGGCAAACCGTTGGTTTCATTTAGCGGTATAAAAAGAAGAGGCAGGTTGGCGACGGGTGGCAAAAGACCGGCCACCACCATGGCCTGCCGGCTTGTCCCCCTCCTCGTCGTCGTCGCCGCTGCGCTGCTCCTCGTCACGCCCCTCGCCGACGGCGGCTGGCTCCGCCGCCGCCACTTCCACGGCAAGTTCCAGCCCGGGCCGTGGAGCCTTGCCCATGCCACCTTCTACGGCGGCGCCGACGGCGGCGACACCAGAGGTACGATTTACTAAATTCTCAAATTCCAGAGAAAATTCAAAAGAGTAATCTCCAGAATAATATCACAGAGTCGCGATTTACTAAATTCTCAAATTCCAGAGAAAATTAAAAAATGGATATTTGATTCTTTCTCGGGGAATTCCAATTTTAGAAATCAAAAGCTCGCATAATGAATGGTTATTAAGATACGAAGAGATGTGCAGGGGGGGCGTGCGGGTACGGGGACACGGTGAGCCAGGGGTACGGGGTCGAGACGGCGGCGCTGAGCACGGCGCTGTTCGCGGAGGGGCTGACGTGCGGGGCGTGCTACGAGGTGCGGTGCGCGGGGGACGCGCGGCGGTGCGCGGCGGGGCGGCCGGCGGTGGTGGTGAGCGGCACGAACAGCTGCCCGCCCAACTACGCGCTGGCGGGGGACCGGGGGGGGTGGTGCAACCCGCCGCGCGCGCACTTCGACCTGGCGCAGCCGGCGTTCGTGCGCATCGCGACGTACGAGGCGGGGATCGTGCCGGTGGAGTACCGGCGCGTGGCGTGCCCGAAGAGAGGGGGGATGAGGTTCACGGTGCGGGGCAACCCGTACTTTTACTTGTTGCTGGTCTGGAACGTGGCCGGCGCGGGGGACGTGAGGGCGGTTCAGGTGAAGGGCGACCGGCTCGGGTGGACCGAGCTGGCGGGCAACTGGGGGCAGGTCTGGCAGACCGGCGCGCGGCTGCTGGGCGAGTCGCTGAGCTTCCGGGTTACGACCAGCGACGGGCGGCGCTGCACGTCGTGGCACGTGGCGCCCCGCGACTGGCAGCTCGGCCAAACCTTCCACGGCAAAAACTTCCCCTTCTGATCTCTCTCTCTTCTCTCCTGCTCTGTTCGGCAGTCCTCTCGGCTCCTCTTGCCTTGCTGACCATTGGGGGTCGTCTTTAACTCTCGGCCTGGGCTCGTGACGGATGATGCTGGATGATGACGGATGATGCAAGGTGATGCTGGATGATGATGATAGATAATGATGGATCATGATGGTTGATGATGATGGATCGTGATGGATGATGACAGATGATGATGGATATGACGGTTGATGATGATAGATCATGATGGATGATGATGGATGACAGATGATGATGGGTCATGATTTATCAAGATGGTACATGATGATGGATGATAGGGTTTGCCCGTCCCGATATCCGTCCGATATCCGATATCGGACAACCGATATCCGATATCCGGACTAAAGAGGGACGGTATAGGATCTCGGATATCGGATATCGGCCGATATCCGTCCTTCAGGTGGTGGACGGATATCGATATCAGATATCGGAGGGGTAGGGACATGGCGGATCTCGGATACCGGATATCGGTTTTCGATATCCGGATATCGAAAATTGACATCCGGCGAATTCTTTGTACAGTTTTTGCTATCCCATACCGGAAACTTTTAAATTCCGGGAGAGTATAAGTACGGGCGGCCCATTTTTTAATTGAAACGCATTTGAGCCGCCCCGTGGCCCATTAATAACGATGTTAACATTTCAAAACGACCTTAAGGAGTGTGGCTGTAATTAATAGAAATAATAATAAAATTGTATTAGTTGAATCAAAAAGTAAATACAATTTTCATTTACGTGAACAAACTCACGTGTTGTAGTTAGTGTATTTGGCAGTGTAGATGTAGATAACAAAAATATTTATTAACGTGTTGTACTGAACAGAAACAGTAAAAAATATTAATAAATTTTTTAAATTGAATTAAGAAGTAAAAAAAATTTATTTTAAGTGAACAGAATTATGTGATGTAGTTAATAAAAATATTAATAAATATTTTTTAATTTAATTAAGAAGTAAAAAAAATTTTTATTTTAAGCTAACAGAATTACGGGTTGCAGTTAATAAAAGTACTAAAAATTTTAATGTTATCTTGGGAAAATTCATGGCATTTGATATTTAGTTAGTGGAATTAATAAATTAATGGAGTTTTCACTTTAAGAGAAGTAAGTCACGTGTTGTAGTTAGTGTATTAAGGAGTGTGGATGTAGTTAATAGAAATATTTATTAACGTGTTGTGGTTATCAGAAACAGTAAAAAATAGTAATAAATAATTTTTAATTGAATTAAGAAGTGAAAACAATTTTTATTTTAAGTGAACAGAATTACGTGATGTAGTTAATAAAAATATTAATAAATATTTTTTAAATTGAATTAAGAAGTAAAAACAATTTTTATTTTAAGCTAACAGAATTACGGGTTGTAGTTAATAAAAATAATAATAAATTTGTGTTAACTGAATTAAAGAGTAAATACAAATTTCATTTACGTGAACAAAGTCCCGTGTTGTAGTTAGTGTATTTGGGAGCATAGATGTAGGTAACAAAAATATTAACTAACGTGTTGTAGTTATCAAAAACAGTAAAAAATAGTAATAACTAATTTTTAATTGAATTAATAAGTGAAAACAATTTTTATTTTTATTTTTATCTTTCTTGGGCTGGGTCACCGCCTCCAGTTGGATTCATCTTTCTGCACAATTTCAAGTTATCCTACATGTTTTGGACCAATTAAATTCAAATCTAGATACATTAATAATCAATCGAAACAGTGGAAGTACAGAAAACTTGGCATAATCAAAATCACGACCTCCATCTTCATCATCGTAATTAACATATTCCCCACAATGTCGACGTTTGTTTTCAGAATCGTGAAGTGATAAAATATGCACGAAAAGTAGATCTAAGTTAACCATAAAAATCACATTGCCTAGACTGACACCTAAACACCAAATCAACAATAAAATCCATAGTGTAATAAAGGATTTTAGGTGAAGAAATACCGTTGAAGAGCTCTTCTTCAGTTGTAATAATGCCCATATGTGGGTCTTCTACTCTTCCGGTCCTCAATCAGACAAGCTCGTTTTCAATTAAGAGAGGGAGAAGAAAAAATGGAGTTATGAAATTGAGAGAGGGGGAAGAAAAATAGAGATTTCAAATTGCGGGAGGGAGAAGAAAAATGGAGTTATGAAATTGAGGGAGGGAGAAGAAAAATGGAGTTATGAAATTAATAGATGGAGAAGTAAAATGGAGATATGAATTTGAGGGAGGAAGAAGAGAAATAAAGATATGAAATTGAGAGAGGGAGAAGAAAAATAGAGATATGAAATTGAGAGAGAGAGAAGAGAAATAGAGTTATGAAATTAAGAGATGGAGAGGTAAAATGGTGATATGAAATTGAGAGAGGGAGAAGTAAACTAGTGATATGAATTTGAGAGAGGGAGAAGAGAAATAGAGATATGGAATTGAGAGAGGGAGAGCAGTTATAGAGTTATGAAATTAAGAGATGGGGAAAAAAATAGTGATACGATATTGAAAGAGGAAGATGTAAAATAGAGATATGAAATTGAGAGAGGGAGAAGAGAAATGGAGTTATGAAATTAATAGATGGAGAAGTAAAATGGAGATATGAATTTGAGAGATGGAGAAGTAAAATGGAGATATGAAATTGAGAGAGGGAGAAGTAAAATAGGGATATGAAATTGAGAGAGGGAGAAGAAAAATAGAGATAGGAAATTGACAGAGATATGAAATTGAGAGAGAGAGAACAAAAATAGAGATATGAAATTGAGAGAGGGAGAAGAAAAATAGATCTACGAAATTGAGAAAGGGAGAAGTAAAATAGAGATATGAAAGTGAGGGAGGGAGAAGAAAAATGGAGTTATGAAATTGATGGAGGGAGAAGTAAAATAGGGAGATGAAATTGAGAGAGGGAGAAGAAAAATAGAGATAGGAAATCGACAGAGATATGAAATTGAGAGAGGGAGACCAAAAATAGAGATATGGAATTGAGAGAGGGAGAAGAAAAATAGAGCTACGAAATTGAGAAATGGAGAAGTAAAATAGAGATATGAAAGTGAGAGAGGGAGAGGACGAAGAGAGATAGGAAATTGAGAGAGGACGAAGATAATGGGAGAGAAAAGATAGAGAAAAAGAGGAAGCTGAGAGGAAAGATAGAGAGAGAGCTGAAATTGACGGAAACAGAAGAGCAATGGTCCTATTTTGCCAGCAGAAAATTGACTTACCCCTGTTGCCTTCTGCCGCCGTTGCCCGTCGCCGCCGTTGCCCGCCGTTGCTCGCCGGTGCTCGCCGATGCCCGCTCCCGCCGTTGCCAGAAAACAAGGTTCAAAACTTTTAAAAATCGAAATACGTAACTTATATGAAATTTCATAAAAGAACTAACTTATATGAAATGTTTATGAAATTCGATGCGGATATCGAAAACCGATATCCGCATCTGATATCCGATACCGTCATCTGTCCCCCTGAGACGGGAGACGGATCACGGTATCGGACGGATACCGGTATCGGATATCGGCACTGTAGCAACCGATATCTGATACCGATATCCGGTATCTGGATATCGGAAAAAACCAGTCCCGATACCGGTATCCGGTACCGGCATCGGGACGGGTGAACACTAATGGATGATGATGGTTAATGATGGTTGATCATGATGGGTCAAGATGGATGATGATGATGGGTCATGATGAATGATGATGGTTAATGATGGTTGATCATGATGGGTCAAGATGGATGATGATGATGGGTCATGATGAATGATGATGGTTGATCATGATGGGTCAAGATGGATGATGATGATGGCTCATGATGAATGATGATGGTTGATCATGATGGGTCAAGATGGATGATGATGGTGGGTCATGATGGATGATGATGGTCAATGATGGTTGATGATGATGGGTCAAGATGGATGATGATGATGGGTCATGATGAATGATGATGGTTAATGATGGCTGATTATGATGGGTCAAGATGGATGATGATGATGGGTCATGATGAATGATGATGGTTAATGATGGTTGATTATGATGGGTCAAGATGGATGATGATGACGAATGATGATGAATTATGATGGATAGTGATGAGGGATGACAGATGATGATGGATCATGATGGATAATGATGAGGGGTGACAGATGATGATGGATCATGATGACTCAAACTAACTCAAAATATTAAAATTTATGACTCAAACTATCTAAATTATTTAAAGTGACATAAGTTGGGTGCTCGTTATATTTCTTAAGATAAATGATTAATAACTTATGCAATTAAAACATAAAATTAGTAGTATTTTTAGTTAATTGTGAATGATTTAAGATAATGAATTTAGTGATATATGATATAATGATGAACTCATGATAATTAATTTTAAACTATAAATAGATAGGAGTAATATATAACTTGGCCTCTTAAACTTTAAATACTTTGAAACAAATTCCTTCTAGAGTTATACTTTTATATTAAATTATTTATTTATTACAAGTTATACTTACATCTTGTGTTTTAATAATACAATACAAATTATTTATAAGGCATTATTTCTGTTGTATGACTTTGGACATTCCAAATGCAATTATATATATTATCTACTATAATTTAAATACATCATGCTATCTAATTTACAATTATTGCTATGAATAAATAAAATGTTTTCTAAAACTAAGAGTTGAGCAATGTGTAAGAAAGACCATTAAATACCTACCCGCATCTAGTCTTTATCACACCTTACTTCTTAGTCAAACTCTTCTTTATTAAAACATAAAACTATTTTTTTCATAAGTCCTTTTTACCATTACAACACATGATCCACAAGAGAGATGTTAAGAGGGGCATAGACAATGGAAGGTAAAGAGATATGAAAAATATGGTTAGTCTACTTGATGCATAACTGTGATAGTGTGTGTGAGAGAGGATATAATGTCTTAAGGGAAATGGTGCGTCACTTGGTGAACTATTACTGTGAGTAGAGATATGTAAACAAAATAGAGAAACAAACACAAATTAAAGAGAGTAATTAAGGTGTTCTTAAATATTAAATATCATTGGCATATTAGAGATCACATAGAGAGAATGAACTATAACTTGAGTAGATCTGTAAATTGGATTGTGTGTGTGGAAGAGACAAATAGATAGAGAGAGGTTAAGATACCAATTCAGTGAAGATATATTCAAAATATGATGCTGTTTATGAAATTTTATACAATGTACGATATTGTCCACAAACAATTATACAAAGTAAGATGTTCATGAAGATATTTACAAAGCAAGATGTTGTTCATGAAGACATATAGAAAAAAATTGCTTAAATTTCTATTTTTGGGCATACCGGTGTCCAATACTGCTGTACATCTTCATATCTAGGAGAAGAAAGAGGTAAAGATTTAAGAAATAAGGATCAGTTCTGGATACAATACAACATAGCGCCGGCGGAATGATCAGTTCTGAAGTAAAGATGCAGGGAAAAACAGATCTAGGAAGGCTTATTTTCAAGATTTAAGCTCAATTGGGATCAGTTCTGGATACATCAGTATTTACAAAGCAGGATGTTGTTCATGATTAGGGATTTAGATAATCTTTAAATGGTGATTAAAGAAATGAGAGGAAATATGTTTAAAAATGGGATAGTGAGTTGAGGGAAATGCCAAGGTGAGAAGGTGCTAATGAAAGTTCATTAAGAGCAATATGAATAATTGTATATATTTGGCCATGATCGGAGAGTGTGCATGTAAAAGTGAGATGGACAAGGACGTGAAGAGATGATGATGGAATAAGGATACAGATAAAGAGACGACACTGACAATATGTTTAAATTAGGGTTTGAGATTTGGCAAGGATGGAATCATGACACGAAGCGAGAATGACAGGTTGAGATGTCATGATGATAGGGGGATGAAGTGTGTAGATAAAAGAATCTAACGATGACAAAGATAAGACAACATAAGGCGATAAAACTTACCCTAAGATATTACGTGCTATAATGACCACACAAATTTGCAGATTCAAGCAAACCTATCAATTTATATTTTCACTCTCCTCAATCATGCAAGCCACAAAAAACCCTAGATAGATCTGCAATCCTCACTCTCATTTAATCAACCAATCCTAGCCGGAAACGAGTTCAATCATTATTTTTAAAGACATCTGCATTTTGTGTTATAGATCCGAGGGCCTGGATGAAAAAGGGGAGAAAGACAAAGCTGCTCTCAAAGTTCAGCCTGACCATCCTTCAGGATTATCAAATATCAAGCATGGAAGTCAAAGATTCAAATTAAATATTTCTATCTCCTCGTTGCCATTGACACCACATCACATCTAGTTTTTTTCTCCTTTCAAAGCATAAAATAAATAATATTCTAATTGCAGTTTCTTGGTCTCTGCAATGGCAGTGATTGCAAATCAAGTCATTCCTTTTTCTCTTTCAGTCCACACGTTTAGAAAAATCAGAATGCATTATTTTCTCATTGGTTATTATGGCATTATGTCAGAATGTGTGATTTTCAACGTCATGATGACATATTTTTGTCATGATTAGCTGTGCAAATCATTGTGGAAGTTGTGCCTGAATCTTAATCTGAACGCTCCTAAAGTCGCACCTGAAGATTAATCTGAACGCTCCTAAAGTTGCGCCTGAATCTTCATCTGAACGCTCCTAAAGTTGCGCCTAAATCTGAAGATTAATTTTTACGCTCCTAAAGTCGCGCCTGAATCTGAATTGACTTCGTAACATTCAGATGCATCTTCATGTTACGAAGTCAATGAAGATGAAGATGAAGATGAAGAAGGAATGAAGTTCTTATAAAAACGAAGGAAGTCAAAGGTTCTGAAGGTTCTGAGGTCACGAAGTAAATGAACAGTGAATAAACAAAATCAATCTATATTAGCAAAAAAAGTTGAGCTGTATGTGTTTGCTTTCTAGTAATTGACAGGTAGTTCGTTCTGATTAAAAAAAGAACAACCTATTCCCACGATAAGTATTGGACTAAAACGATACCATGCCTTACCATATTTGTTTTAGAAGCGGGGAATGATAATTCGACTTTTATTAAGCTGCAAGCAGCTCACTTCGGACTGATCTGTGCTTTGATCTCCTATCCTAAAGTTAATAATCTTTTTTATTATTAAATGACAATATGTGGCAAGGAAGATAATTAAGACCAAACTTTAATTCAATAATGTAAGATCAGAATAGTATTCATAAAAATATTAAAAGTATATTTAATATTGGAAAGTTTATTAAAAATATTTACTCTGACTGAAAAAAGTCTTTCATAAAATAATGTAAAAATTACCAAAAATATATAAAAAATTACACATTTAAAAACATCATTCTAAAATTGAATTTCATCATTTTAGTTTGATTAATGGAAATAAGCATCTAAAAATGTAATTTATCACAATTATTAGGATGTTCTCAGAACCCCAAACTTACATATTTGCTAGTCCCTTAGAAATGGTTTCTAATTTCCCTTGGATTGTCCATTCACCATCTCAACTATGCAAAGTACGTATATATCCCTGTAATGCTTGATCACTCTTAGTAGATCCCTGATGATTTCAGAAAGATATGGTGGTTAATAGGAGGGAAGCCTACTTCTCAGTGGGTATGATATTATAATCCAGTAAAAGCTCTCTCGTTGCTCTCTATCCAGGTCAATCAGTCACATGTGATGACTACTTTGCTATGGGGTTCCCCACTAAATTTCCTTGCACTGGAAAGTAAAAGTGGTCCTTATCAATTGTGTGTCCATGAAATATAGGAAATGAGGCTCCTATCAAACTATGTATATTTAAGGAAAATAATGAGAAATGAGCTTACTCCCAATACACAAAGAAGGCTAAGGGTATGATAAAGATAACTGGTTCACTAATAATATCTAGATAGCTACCTAAAAATAATAGAAAAATGAGAAGAACAAACCAAAAGGGTGCAGAAAGAAAATCCTTCTCCAAAAATGGTGGATATAATAACAACTGTCCACCCATGTGTGTGATGATAAATGAAGTGATCGTTATATCATTCGAAGGAAGATACAGGCTTCCAAAGCAAGGAACTAGTAAACAATTTCGGTCCTCATATTTTACTCCATGTTGAGGATTCCATGATAACTCACTAGTTATTATGCTAATATCATGAATTTTTTCATTGTTTGCATTAAAATGATTATATATTCATGTTATCAAGCTTAAAATGGTTAAACAAAATTTTGGAATGAGACCTATTTTCTCCTAAGTTAATATATTTATTTGAATGCCATCATATTCAGAATGAAAATAATTTTCTTAGTTTTTTGAACTTGTTGACATTATTTTTTAATTCAAAACATATATTATGAATTGATATATATATATATATAAACATATTTTGTTTAGTTATTTAATGGACTTTTTGAAATTTTTTGAGTTTCTAAAATTTGTGTTCATGTTGTCAATCTACCACATGAAGCAACGAGGAGAGAAAAATTAGATGAGAAGGATCCAACTTCAAATCTTGAATTCTAACAATCTGAAAGGAGTTTCCAGCTGAAAATTTTAACATATACTCATCTCTCTCTCTTGTATCCGTCCATATGGTTGGATCTATTAATAGGCCCTTCTATTTAGGTAAAAATCATCCTGGAGTTTCTCCTACTTTAATAGGCCAAGCGAAAGAAAGGGATTTCAAGACTTATGAAGTTTTATTGATGTATGTCATCTATTGAAGTTAGAAAGTGAAAGAGAAGTGGATGGGTTCGTCCATTGTTGTAAACCACCTTGATCTTAGTAGAATATAATGATATACTGTGAGTATTCTTGTGCTTATTTCATCTTCTTCTTGACATCATCCACCTATTTACATCCATCCATTTTCATTGTCCATCCACATCCATCTCATCCATATATGTCAATCATCTCTATTTTACCCCGTATCATCAGTCCCCTCACCGGCTTGTTATATTCATTTATCTAACTACATATAACCATATTTAAAAATGAAATTATTTTTAATTTGTAAACATCTCCTCACATCCCCAAATCACCATATAAATGGTTTTTATAACCCTTATTTCTGTTCTTCATGGAGGACCATTAAGGGTAACTAATCAGTCAAATTGTTTTAAGTTTTAAGGTTTCTAATTTTTATAGATTTATTCAAATGAAAATGAAAATTAAATACCCTAAATTTGAGTTCATCACTTACCCTGTTTACATTATTATTGTTATTTATTGATTAAAGAGAGTGAATAAAATGGAAGCTTTATTATACAAACAAGGAAGTGTCGTTCAAATAAATATTGATCATAAAACCCCTGCTTGTACTGAAGAGATGAAAGAGGATGACAATATGTAGATGTAAAACAAAGAGGGAAATAACACAGAAACAATATCATGACAGAATGATATCACAAGTAGGGAGAAAATAAAAACTTTGGAGTAAAGCATATCGTAAGTAATTAGGGATAACTAGGGTGATGTTGGGCGTCGTCTAGGACGTCGTCCAGTCGCCACCGAATATGATGGTTCGGTGCCTATAAAGGATGATGGTATCGAACGTCGACGGTGTCGTCGTCCAATGGGTAACCCTAATGGGTCGATGTAACTACGATGCAAAAAATGAGTGCACTACATGTCGTACGTGCAGCCTCCGACTCGAGGGAGGTGCCGAGCTCCAAGCTTGGACGGGGTCGCCGAGTGACGGCGACAGTGGTCTCTCGAACCTCGTCAGCGCGACAAAGGCGTCTACAGCCAAACGGAATCAATAGGTAGGGCTCGCACGTAACGGACGGTCTCATTCGTACTGGTAAGACACTCAAATACGTCGTAGTTTTCTCTCAAAGCCTCTCTCACCTACCTAGCCTGAGCGCGGTGGAGTCAAGACGAAAGTATACTGCAAAAGGTAAATAAACGAGCATTGGGAGAGGATGGCGTACCTCGTCGGCATGGCTCGCGGTGCAGAATTTCGTCAACGTTGGCGGCGATTCAGAGCAGGTGGAGCGGAGAGACGCCAGAGAGGAGATGGCGGCTCAACGAGCAAGATGATGCTGGAGCTATTGATGAAGGGCGGAGGAGCCAAGGGAGAGAGAGAGATGAGTGACCGAATTGGCGGCGGCTGATCAACTCATCATGCATACAGGTTTAGCAAAAAGGCGCTGCAGAACTCGGCAACGGTGACAATCACAGCTCGCAACACCAGGGTGGGACTTGGGCTTCGTTAGGCAACTGACAACAGCCCAGGGTGGCCCTTCGTCGAACAGGTGGAGGGTGTGAGTCGATAGCTTGTGGTCGCCTGTTGTTTCTTGTGCAGACTCGTGTGGCACGGAACGCTCAGCTGGGCCAGCATCTAGTGAACTGCCGATGCCACATATGACCAGGGGGGTATTACCATGGAGATACACCATTGGCGTCCTACGCCTATGTCCCCCTACATGTCCGCGAGTGGTTGACAATGACTCTCCCGTTATCACGGCGCGCGATCGCACACGTCCAGAGTGGCAGAGTTCATCGGTCGACTGGTGGCGGTCAAACGAATTATGAGCAGCTCGAATCTGGTCAGAGAGCCTGATTGTCGCTTTTCTTTTGACTTGTGATTCGACCGGACTGGCCGATTCACGATTACAGCACTTGCGCTTGGTGTTCGACCAGATGATCCGTTCCACACATTAGATGGAGGGGATAGGGAGTCTCCTGTGTCCCCCCCCCCCTCCCCACCCGTCAAGTGCGTGGTGAAAGATGGTCACCGGAGGAAGAAATCACAGCCAAGTGGAATCCCGTTTGGGGGAAAATCCGTCGAGGCCAGTTAGACCATTGGTGCGCGGCCTGGTGTCCTCAAGAGGGCTGACCCAGATAGGATGTCGGGGCTCACCCGATCTGTTTTCCTGGCGGGCGAATTTCATCTGCGAAGGAAGAGACCTTCACGCCCAGACGAGCCAAAAGTTGATGGCCTGCAGCTTGAGGGTCATTCCTCCACGTTCAAGGTGCCCTCGATGTCCTGGCTCACCGAGAGAGGTTATTCTCGCCGCTTCTTCCCGCTCGGTCGATCGCCCGAGGGGTTGGTCGTTCCATCCAACGAACTCTCGCACGTCGGCTCGCCGTTTGCTGAAACGCGTCCAGGGCGTGCCTCCTGATTCGCTTAGGATATTCCCGTCGCCCTCGGCAGCCTGAACTTGCCCCTGCGACCGCCTCCTGCATACCTCCCTGGCGGGCAGAACACGCTCCCGCCTCGAACGAATTTGCACTGCGCGCCTTGGCCTGCGTCTCTTGCTAGTGGACATTCAAGTTGACCAGGCTCTGCGCCCTGGGCCTCTTCCCCCCTCGACCGAACTTTACTGTTGGCCTCCAGCGCCCACGCGCGCGCGCATTGTTGCTCCTACGAACAACCGGATTGTTGCACTCGATTCCTCGTCTCCGAGGGACTCTCCCCTGCATTTGGCCCCGCGGCCCTCCTCTGTCCGCTAGCGGCCGGTCGTCGTACTCGACTCCTCTTCTCCGAAGGGGCTCTCTTCTTCATCTGGCCGTCTGGGCGCTTATCGAGCCAGGATCTTACGTCAGTCTACCGCTTTTCTCGGGAGGGCGCCATCAGATCGACTTCCCTTGCCTGGTCGGCCCCGTTCAAGCAACCCCAGCTTCCCCTCCGGATCAGTAGTTGAGCAATCGTGCAACGGACGTGGCCTTCCCTCGGTCGTTCTTCATAGCGGAGCCATACCAGGTACTCCTTCGACTCCCCTCGGTACAGTATCGTTAGCTTTTGCAGTACTGTCTTCTGCTATCAGTTCCTTGCTGCTTTGTGTTGTCGAAATTGCGATTAGGAATAGCCACCTACATCGAGTGGTTGGGTTTCCCTTGAGATTGACGACCCGGTTACAGTCAGTGAGGGTGAATTCTTGCGGGCCGATACAGGCCTCTCTCGACGTGCACGATCGTGAGATCTAGCGGGTCACTTGGAGTCTTTCGGATCTAGTCGTCCCCTTTGAGTTTACTGGTCGTCGGCCCCTGTCGCCCGTCCTCGTCGCTCTAAGAGGAGACTTTAAAAAAAAAAAAACGTGCATTCATCCGCTTTATTGGCACGCATCACTGCATCCTTGTGACGTAACACGAGCCGTCGATCCCGGCGTTACCGTGTTACATCAGAGTGAAACATAACGATGAACTTTTCTTCTTCCGGGTCTGCGTCGTTAGGGCGCCCCCCCTCTTCCCTTATAAAGGGGAGAGGTCATTGAGCCCTCAATTGGGTCAAGAGAAGGGAAAAGGTGTTCATTAAGGGGGCCCTTATATATTGGGCCCCCTCTTTACAACTTTAAAGGTGAAATAAAGAAATAAAGAGGAGAAAAGAAAACAGAGAATACTTGGGCACAAGGGAGGGGTTCTAAATTGGCTAAGGATCCCTCCCCGTGATGACGATGACGAAGGAAGTATGGGACGTGTTGCGAACGCAACGAAAACACAATGACGAGATGAAAAAAACACAAAACATGAAAAAGAACGAAGAAAACAAAACGTGATAATTCGAGCAATTTCACCCAACCTTCGACGACGGTATCAGGCGGCGCGGATGACATCGTCGACGATCTTTGATGGCGTGCGCCATCATAGGGGCAGATGGGCTCTTAAGAAACTATAGGTGAAATGGTATAAGGGTAGGAAGGTGGGTGAAGAGGATACACGCTTGTGTTTCAGGGATAGATTTAGGTGGCTCAAAGTAAAGTCTTGAAGAAAAGCTTTAGCTGATTTGGGCTTGACACTTGAAGAAATGACCACTCTAACCCTGGTGACATTCTACTTAATGGATATCCAAAATAGTAAATAGGATTTGCTCGTGAAAGGTGTTGTAATTGGTGGATCATTCATCATTCAACATTGAAAAATAGTTTTCATGTTTGCTCCTCACTAGACATGGTCGTTCTGTTCTGTTCATTTTAAACGAACAAAAAAGTCACACAAAAGAACCCCAGAGCAGTCTGTTAGTTGTGTTGTTCTTTTTATGTGCGAAAATTAGAAGTAATGTTCGAACAATTCGCACAAATTCGCACAATTCACACAAATTCGCACAAATCACACAAATTCGCACAATCTGCACAAATTCGCACAAACTGAACAAATTTGCACATCGGAACAAATTCGCACAAACGAACAAATTCTCACAAAATAAACAAAATTCGCACAAAAGGTGAAAAATTGCACAATTCGCACAAATTCGAACAAATTCGCACAAATCGCACAAATTCGCACAATCCAAACAATTCGCACAAACTGAAAAAATTTGCACAAACCGCACAAATTCGCACAAACTGAACAAATTCGCACATTCGAACAAATTTGCACAAACGAACAAATTCACACAAAACGAACAAAATTCGCACAAAAAGTGAAACATTGTGTACAATTGCTCATAAATTGCATTAAATTGCGCCAGAGTTGGAAAAAAATTGTTCTGCATTTAGCATGGTATAATAAACTAAAACATTATAAGTTATTATATATTATACCGATATATAAAAGGGGGGATAATAATTTAAATGGAGAGTTTATTAGGCTGTGTTTGTTATCATGATGAAATAGTTTACTAAGATGTTGGCAAATTCCAGAAGATAACAAGTGTGAAGAGAAATTTGAATTAATACTATTATAAGATGAATAGAAATTTTTGTAGTAAAGGTATCATAAATTTTTACATAAGAGATAATTTAATGAAAAAAATAATTTGAGAGTTTTAATTGAAAATGAGTAAAATGATAAAGAAATGTCCATACTAATTTGATTATATGTAGAGTTGGTCGTGCAGAGAAGTACTATTGAAACTACATTGGTATGTGCAAAATTTCAAATATACCACAGTTGTTTAATTGACAAAATTAAACTTGGCATTTTTAAGTGTTAATTTTTGAGCTTAAAGTTGTTCACTTTTAAGCTTGGCATTACTCAGTAGAAATTTAAATGACAAAATTAATGACTCCCTGCCAACCAACAATTAGTACTAAAGACCTAACGAGTCATAAAAATGGAGAGTAAAGTTTTTATGACTTCAACTATGGATGAACAAATCTATACGTAATGTGTACGTAAACAGTCATAGATACCTAACAATTCAATATTCTGTAAATCTTATTACAAACATTGAAAGATAGAAAAAAGTCTAAGTGCATTTTGGAAACATAAAAGATGTTCTGCCAAATTAGATTCATAAATATCCAAGGAGCTGGGAGGCGATACGACTGACATTTTTCTGGACAGCATAAATCATTGCTGGAGTGAAATTGTGACGCTCCCAAAATGTGTTGTCATCCCATTGAGTACTCACGACTTCTCCTCCATGTGTCGCAGGGCTGATGTCTTTTAACGGGATAGCAAGAATTTCTGTAATGATGCGCTTGGTACTTATCCCAATAAATATTTCTTGAACCGGGCAAAATTGCGTTGTGTTGCCTACATCTGTATTGTTTGCGTGTGTATTGATGTCGTCATTGTCTGGTTTGGAGTCTGAGCTGATGACAGTAGAAGTCGAGTCTTGGTTTGCTTTTGCAGTCACTGTCAGAGAAGTCGCACACTCCTCTGTGGTGCGGACCTATTTTTGGCTCCTACACCCTTCATTGCCTCCGCGTGGCTGTGGATGTACCTGCATTTTGTGGGAGATGTCATAATATTTCAGTGATGAATGATGTTCCAAGGCACGCAAAAAATGTTCAGAAAGCTTTGTGTTTAAAACCAATGGGGAGAGAAAAAGAGAGAGGACCAAACCTTAGTGGACAAACATAACTGTCAAGGAGCATTTAAAAGATTAATGAATGAGGAGGTAGAAACAAAGAAATATATAGCGAGAGAGAGAGAAAGCAGAAACAACATGAGTGAAGCAAATGTGAGAGATGGGTTCTCAGTTGGAACAACAATAGTCATCCAACAATAGAAACACTCACGTTGCAGTTCTAGGGTGCGTTGACATGAATGTCAAATGGCCCATCATCTTCATCACTATCTTCGTCCTCATCTGCTCTCAATTCATCGTTGCTGTACCATGACTTCAACATCATTAAGACTTCAACGCTCTCTGCCGTGAGCTGCGATTGCCTGTAGTTGATGACACGGTTACCCTCAAAGAATAGACGCTCACACACCGCACTCATCGCTTGCACAGCTAGGAATTACTTCGCAACCAACGCAAGAGAGTAAGAATATGAAAATGCAAATTTCACGCTACCTATCGTCTTCCACCAATGCAACACCTCTGTACCGAAAGCTGGGGGGGGCGTCACATATACTTCAAGCTCCTCAATAGGATCAACTCTTTGTGGTAGTTCATACGGATCTAGTAGTTCTTCTAGCTCCATTTGTATGAAATCACTCATCGTTGATAGAGTAGATGCTTTGGTGGGTCGACTCCCAACATTCTTGGATACTGAATGAGACTCCATGATGTTGCGAACGGTAGATAGAACATCATTCTTAGCCTGTGGATCAATCGAGTGAAGCTTCATGGATGGGTTGAGTAGGGAGGCAATAGTGAAAGTCTCATTTCGTGTTAGTAGGGAGACATATTTTTCTAACTTCGCCCGCATAGCAGTACATAAAGTAGATAAGGCATTCCCTTTGCCTAGCAGACAGAGCGTGTCCAACAAGAAGCATGGAGGCGTTCGTTACTCCCACTCTAATATGCTCAAGGTGCCTAAACAGCCCCTTAATGATGACTATACCCTCATTTGACGTCGGTGACTTGCTCTAAATAACGACAAAGGGACCGTGCTGGAGTGGTTTGAGTAAGTCGATAAATTTTTTGTATTAGGTCCCATTCTACGTCAAGTAAATAACATTTGCGTAGAATGTTTGACATCATCATATTGATAACTAATTTCTTCTCAATGCACCCACGTAGCATTTTGAAAGTTGAGCTCCACCTTGTAAGGCAATCTATCGAGATCCTCCTCGTGTTTGACATATTTAACTATCGGCAATAGGAAAAATATTTCGCCTCTTTCTTCGACGATCCTCGTATATTGACGACCACCTCTCTTAGGCGCCGAACAACGTCCCCTAAGGAAATTGCAGTAGGATCTGACTCCTTTGCATCGAACACTTTGTCAAGATTTGTGAGGTCTACTTCATCAATGAAGCTTGCCTCGGGCCCATCGTTGATGACATCGAGCGCCTTCAGCCCAGCCTGCATAACCTCCAACACATCATTGTTGAATTACTCGAAGCACTCCCCACTATGCGAGCCCTCCAACTGATGTATAGCGAGGACACTTCCACACATTTTCCATTCTGCATCTATTCAATGAACGGTGAGTCCTATAAATGAGATTTGATTGACAAAAGTCCAACAATTTAGAGTAATGGCGACTTTATCGACACTCTCCAATCGGTCACGAATACCGATCTTTAACTCAGTGTAAAGCTTGAAAGCTTTTTCCTTCACAGCCCCGTGTCGATGGAATTGATATCTCCTCTTGTGCGATGTATCGCAGTAGTTGTATGAAGTATATTTTACATACACTATTCCATGGTGCGGCTGGCTGACAAATGAAGCATACGAGCTCTTCTTTTGTCGTCTCTGACGTGCGACCAGTGAAGTACAATTTTTTTGTACTTTGTCGGTCAAAGATGTTCGCCACTGACGGTTGGTTAGAAGAGCTCCCTTCTTGAACCTTCAATTCATTATACTCTTTACGGTGCACATTTAGCAAATATCGCCATAGGACCATACTGCAACTATACTTGTTGTGCTCTACTATCACTGCACAACCCTAGTACGAGTCGCACATAAATTGCATGTGAAAACCCTAGGCGCCACCTCTGTGAAGTGTATCCGTGCACTGCATTCGTTCTTTCTCTTTCTCTTCTTTTGGCTCCGGCCAACACTCCCCTTGGTCGATGTAGAGCTCTCGGAGGAAGCAGAGGTATGCAATCGAGGTGTTCTAGGCATCTTATATTACAAGTTCATCCTAAATTACGAGAAAGATAAATAAATCAATTGGGACACAAAGATAGAGGGAAATTAGCAGAAACATTTCCAAATATTATCTGATCTAATTTTACGCAATACAACACAAATACATTAGTTTAACCAAGAGATCATTTTTTCATGGATCAAACATAAATACCATGGTTTTAAAATTTTAATCAAGGGTAAACCAACCATTCCTTCGTAATTCGACGAAGACATCAATACTAAATGGCTTCAAAACAGCAGTAAAGTAGAATCAAGAAAAGATAACTTACTTCCAGCATTTTTTGTGACCGAATATCCTTTTCAGCTGAATATATCTTATTAAGCGACGATCAATACAAACAAAAATTTATGCGGACATAGAGAAATGGTGAAATTGACATAGAGAAGAGGAAATTTTTTTAAAAAACCAAGCCAAATCAGCACGAACCGAAATCAAATTCAAGAAGGAAAATCTACCAAAAACTAAGCAACCCGAATTCTGGAGGACTTCAGAAATGCTCCCTATGCTCCTTAGCCAAATCTGCGCTAGAACAGTGAGTCTGCCTGGTGCCAACGAAAACGGTACAGAGAGAGTGAGAGTTTGGATAACCAAACGACCAGCTGTATAGACAGAGCATTGGAGAAAAAGAGGGAGAGGGAGAGGTAGAGGGAGAGGATGTGTGTGAAGAAAGAAGCATAGGGAGAGGGGGAGGGAGAGGAAGAATGATTGGGAGAGGGGGAGACAGAGCATTGGAGAAGAAGAGGGAGAGGGAGGAGGAGAGACATAGAAATGGAGAAGAAGAGGGAGAGGGAGGGGGAGAGACATAGAAATGGAGAGGGAGAGGGAGTGGGAGAGGAAGAGTGATTGAGAGAGGGGGAGAAATAGAATTGGAGAAGAGGAGAGACCGTGAGAGGGAGAGACATAGAAATGGAGAGGGAGAGGGAGAGGGAGAGGGAGAGTGATTGAGAGAAGGGGAGACAGAGAATTGGAGAAGAAGAGAGACCATGAGAGTGGTAGACATAGAAATGGAGAGGGAGAGGGAGAGGAAGAGTGATTGAGAGAGGGGGAGACAGAGAATTGGAGAAGAAGAGAGACCATGCGAGGGGGAGACATAGAAATGGAGAGGGAGAGGAAGAGGAAGAATGATTGAGAGAGGGGGAGACAGAGAATTGGAGAAGAAGAGAGACCGTGCGGGGGGGAGACATAGAAATGGAGAGGAGAGGAAGAGGAAGAATGATTGAGAAGGGGGAGACAGAGAATTGGAGAAGAAGAGAGACCGTGCGGGGGGGAGACATAGAAATGGAGAGGGAGAGGGAGAGGAAGAATGATTGAGAGAGGGGGAGACAGAGAATTGGAGAAGAAGAGAGACCGTGAGAGGGAGAGACATAGAAATGGAGAGGGAGAGGGAGAGGGAGAGGAAGAATGATTGAGAGAGGGGGAGACAGAGCATTGGAGAAGAAGAGGGAGAGAGTGAGTGGACGTGTGTGAAGAAAGAAGAATAAGGAGAGGAGGAGGGACGAGAGCGAGAGGAAGAGGGAATGTGAGAGATGAAAAAATGGAGGAGAATAGGGAGAGCGAGAGGAAGAGTCAGTGAAAGAGAGAAGAAGAGGGAGAGGGAGAGGGAGAGAACGGGAGAGTTCGTACCTCGCAGATGGTGATCCGACAACCGGAGCAACGAGCGCGGGGGGACTAGGAGAGCGACAGCCGACGAGGAATGGAGGGAGCAGCCGAGAAGGGAGATGGGGAGAACGATGGCCGACGAGGGACGAAGGGAGCAGCCAAGCAGGGAGGGCTGGGAGAGCGTCGACGGACGAGACACAGAGCGAGAAGGGGGATAGGAGAGTAGAGAACTAGTGATGACGGGAGACCGGGAGAGCGACGGCCGACGACTCGAATAGGGTAACTCATCGCTATTCTTACATTTTTTTTTTCTAGAAAAAAAAATTCTCACAATTCGCACAATGCGAATCACACAAGGGTCTGTGAGAAGTTCTGTTCATTTTTTACTTTGTTCCATTCAGAAAACCGAACAAAATGCACAAATCGCTCAAATTTGCACAAAGCGAACAGAACGACCATGTATACTCCTCACCCTACCATATATCCTAGCCACTTAGGAGATAACCAAATGAGTCTAGACCTACTCTCATAACATTAAGAGATGTGCTCAGTCCGCCACAGGAGCCTAACATCCATAATCTTGTTGCTAGGACATGGGTTGAATGGATTCTCTAAGTTAGGTATAGTATCGTTTAGGGATTTATACAGATCAATTCAGTGACCTACTTTTTCTGAAAACCAACCACTATCTATCCTTAGCGTCTCCAAACTAATGGCTATAATTGAAACTAGATAGATCTATGTTATCTAGATATTTGATGTACTTATCCATTATCCTTTGAATAGAAATATTAGTAAAAAATGGTTAAAAAACTAGTGATATTTGTGTTATGTTCTCATTATAATTTTGTAATTCGGATCTGGTATTCATGGACTTCATCATAAGCATCATATGTACATTATGATAAATTGGTGGCGACGATGTCAACACGCCTTTCTGGGGACACGCCGCCACCGCCTCTCGAGACGTCCCGCATCATGACTCGTCGCTAGCATCAACTACAAAACCAGCCTAAAACGACCAAGTCAACGCACCAGAATCAGTCACGTCTCCACCTACACACGTCACGTCACGCATCATGACACATCGTCAACACCAGATCTAGAACTACCCTTTGACGTGACACAATAACACGTCGTCCACTTTTATTTTATGTCATTTCTCGTATTTTCTATTTCCTCCAAGGCCTGTATGTAGGCCAATGTTGCAAAAAGAACACTTGGCAAATTTATTTCAAGAATTGAAGTTTCTTTCTTCTTGGAGGATTTGCCCTAGCCCTCTCTCCCTCTCGGATCGCGGCTGTTATCGCCGCCACCACCACCGGTCATCCGCCTAGCAAGCCCGCGCAAGCCCTGCCCGCGTAGGCTGCCCATGCAGGCCCTACCAACGTAGGCTGCCCACACAGGCCGCCCGCGCCAGCCACCTTAGCGGGCTGCCCACGCCGGCCGCCCCCGCAAACCCTGCTCACGCAGGCCACCCACACAGGCCACCTGCGCAGGCCACCCACACAGGCCACCTGCGCAGGCCACCCTAGCGGGCTGCCCGCGCCGGCTGCCCGCGCAAGCCCTGCCCGCTCAGGCCACCCACGTACGCTGCCCACACAGGCTGCCCGCGCCAGCCACCCTAGCGGGCTGCCCACGCTGGCCGCTTGCGCATCCCACCCACGCCGGCCACCCTAGCGAGCTGCCCACACTGGCCGCCCACGCAGGCTGCCCGCGCCCGCCACCGCTTGTCCGTCTGCCTATGCCCCCAAAGTCCCCTGCTGCCAGCGCGCTCTCGTCGTGCGCCCGGACGCCCTCGCGGCCACTGGTCGCTGCGCATACCGTTTGATGCCGGACGTCGTCAAAACGTCGTCCGGTCGTCACCGAGGGTACGGGCTCGGTGTCATATCGGGGACTAATCGGACTACGTCGGCCGACGTCGTCCGACGTCGTCCGACGGATGCTAATGACAGATAGGGGTGATGACGTGCAATGCGAAAGTCCTATGTGTAGTATGTGCGTGCGCCGACGAGCGGTGGGTGCCGTTCCAGAGAATTGACGGGATTGCTCTAAGTAAGGTCAGACGGACCTCCTGAACCTCACCCGAGAAGGTCGAGGGTGAGTACGTCGCCGAACGGGGAAGCCCTGCTATAGTGCTCACACGCGTCGGGAGAACCCGACTCGTATCGGGCAGGTAAGACTCTCGTTGAATTTTCGTCGTTTTCTCAACCTGTCTCTCGCTCACCTATCTAACCCGAGCGCGGAAGAGGCAAATCGAAAGTGCACTGAAGAAAGTAAAGGAGGTAAAGGAGAGTGAGTGAGGGGTACCGTTGTCGCGCTGGCGACAGATATGCGTAACCGGAGATCCGTAGAGACGCGGGAGTCCTGAGCGACGGGAAGATGCAGGCGAGAATGTGGGCGCGGGACTAGACGTCGACGGCGGCAGATCGGTTGTTGACAAGGGGGGTGATGTCGATGCAGTGCGGACCGCTGGAGCCAAGGACTTGCTCCCGGGGGCCGTACACGCAGGACGACTACCAGTGGGGTAGAATCGCCCGCGGGTGGTGAGTGAATGGTAGTGGGATAAGGTGTCCCGGGCGGGTAGGTTGGGTCGAATGGCGAGGTGAGAGGGGGGTGAAAAGTGGACGTAATCGGGCAGCGGGCGCGGAGAAGGAGGGTGTGGGCGCAGGTTGCTCGGCGGTAGAGGGCTACGCGCGACCGGAAAAGAAACCGGCTGCGCGATGTAAGCGGAGGTGGGGCGAGAGAGGGTGCGATGGGGAATAGGGGTAGGGAGATAGCATGGGCGGAGGCGGGAGAAGTGGAGGCGGGACGTGCGGGGGTAGCGTGGGCGGCGACGAGCGGGTTAGGGAGGTGGTGTGGGCGTCGACCGGGGTGGAGAGGACGGCGCGGACGGCGGAGGGAGGTGAAAGGGCGGGGCCGAGAACGTGCAGCGGCAGAGCGGGAAAAGAACGGGGTGGGGAGAGGTTGGCGGCAGGGGTGACGGGGAGCGCGTGGGCGGTGACGGAGGAGGAGAGGGAGGGCGCGGCGACGGCGGGAGGGGCGGGGACGGCGTGGTCGGCGGCGGAAACGGGGGAGGCGGCGCCGGCGGCGGTATAACCGCGGGTGGCGGCTGGGCGGCGGGCGGCGACGGCCGGGCGGCGGTCGACGACGGTCGGGCGGCGGGCGGTGGCTCTTCTTCTCCTTCTCTCTTCTTTCCCTTCTTCTCCTTCTTCCTCTCCTTCCTCTTCTTCTTCTTCCTTCTTCCTTTCTTCTTCCTGCTCGCGCGGTCGTGACTCTTCAAATTCTCATAACTTTATAACTTAAAATTCAAGAGTACTGTTCTTGGGGCGCCCCTCCTCCTTATATAGGATGGATGATATGGGCCCCCAATAACCAACAAAACAGAAAAAGGAAAAAAGAAAGGGAAAGAAAACAGAAGGCCTGTTAAGGCCAGCTAAAGTGCTAGGGGGGGGAAAGGAATCCTCATATGGGTTCTTTCCCCCTTACAAAGATAAGATGAAAAAAAAGAAAGATGCGGCGATAAGATGAAAAACGTGGGCGAGACGGTGAGCGATCCGGAGGTGGTGGCGGCGTGTCATCATGCCGAATATCGGAATTCAGGGTCGCGCGTTGCTGCGGCGGCTCGTCCTGGCGACTGGGTATGTGTCGGTTGCGGGCTTGATGACGATGGTGGCTCCTTGCGCTCTGGCTCGATGACGACCGGCGGTGCTGCGCCATCACCATTTAGGTGTTGAGACGTTGCCCCGCACCCCGAAAGGGGGAAAATCCCCCCTTGACCCCCCGCCAACTGACCGCACAGTTGGATCCACAACACCCCATCAAAGCGCACATCGATCGTCCCACCAACGAGACTTCGAAAATTTCCCGCAACCTCGCCACGCACTATTTGGTGCTGAGGTACTCCTAAACTCTCTGGTGTCATGTGTTATTCATCTAGTATTCCTCGAGAGTTCATCCATCGCCGTCGGGTTGCTTTGGATTTAAGATTTTCAAGCGATTAGTTGAATCGGTTTTTGAATCTTCAAATGGACGATCCTTTGAATTTATTGATTTTGGTGCTTAGCATCATCGCGGTGGTTGAAAACAGTACTCCCGCCCTCGACGAGGAAAGGGTGCACCACCACTATTTCATCAGATTTAATTCTCAAAAGCGATCGTGTGATTTTGTGGTCTGGTTTTATCCTATCCATTCCTTAGTCGCCCAACATCCTACACCTGTCGTTATCCCATCCCGTTTCCTTTAGTCATCCTGCATCATAAATATATTTCATTAATGAATATAGGAAAAGATATGGAACATGCAATTATATTTATGTCCACATAATCTCATCAAGATGGCCACCATCTTATTTTCAATCCGTTGACCAAATAGTACGCTCACATCATAGTTAGTCACATCACTCATAAGTTTGAAGCGAAGACTCTAGTTTTCAGCTTGTAAAACTAGTAGTTTCATAAAAGCCTCCTTATTAGGAATAAAATCTTGCTTACCTGCATCACTAATCTCAATTAACATCATTAGCTAATAAATTGGTCAATGGTTTAGACAATTTGCACAACCTTTTATAAATCATCTATAGAATCTGATGTGGCTGAGAAACCCTCTAAGTTGTACGTTGTAGGTGGGAAGTGGTGGAAGGTTCTAGATCACTTCCGTGCTGACTAGGTACCCCAAAACTACTCCCTCTAGAATGATAAAATAAGACATTTCCCAACTAAGCATCGGTCTTTTCTCCATGCATATCTATAAAACCCTTTAAAAATAAGCAAAGCATTCATAAAAAATCTATCCCAAAACAGAAAAAACTGTCCATAAAATTTCTAAATAATCTCCTTCTCATTTTGAGAAAAAGACAGCCATGAATCTTTAAACTTCAGCTTGATCATTACACAATCAAAATGACACCCTCCTAAATAAAAAAGTTCCAAATGGACAAGTAAATAGAGTGTTTTCATGATCTTAAAGGTGAATATCTATATGATTATACCCTAAATATCCATGCAGAAAACAAAATTAATTTTTACTTGCTATTGTTCCCCAAATTTGATCATCAAAATGTATGGAATAATGTCTTTTTCAGTGATCACTTTAAGTTTCTTATAATCAATGCATATTCTCTAATTGGTTGGTAGTCTATTTTGAATCTGCTCCATCACTTTTTGTTACAATTATTCCTATTTGTTTTAGTATTTACATGCACACGAGCAACCGAAGGATTATCATAAATTGAATGAATAAATCCAGTCTCTAACATTTTCAATATATCTTTACTACTTCTTGCATGATATGATTCAATTTCCTTTGGCATTCTCTAGTAGGCTAGCATTTATGTAAGTAAAAATTAAATGAACACACATGGATGCACTGATTCATTTAATATTAGAAATGGGGTAATTATATTTGTGGCTATAAAGCTATTATATTTCCTGCTACCATCTTATTATTCCTTTTTTTTTACCATCTTATTATTCTATTATCATCAATTTCTAATTTTGAAATTAGATTTATCTCTTCATTCCTTCTGGAGATGATCTTACTCACCACTATATGATGGAGTAAGTTGAAGTTTATAAATATTATTTTATAGAACCAAGATTAAATGTAATGATATATATATATATATATATATATATATATATCCATAATCTTGCTTTATCAAATGTCATAAAATTTCATCAGTCAGCTTCCTGAACATGCTCATAGCTTGCATCCATGGCAGGAGTGGAAGATAGGGAGGCAAGTTATGGCCTTCTGCACCATAGAAAACCTTCCATTGAAGATGATCTTAGCTCCTTTTTGCCGTCCAATTTGCTTTAAACTATTAAAAATGTGTAAGCACTTGGGCAATGAGTTTGATGAACTTCCAAAATAATGAGTATTTACGGGAAGAATCCAACAATTTGATTTTCGTATATGATATCAATATTTGTGTTTTTTTAAGAATAAAAAATTAGCAGCTACCCCATCCTCTCATTTCTCTTTCATCTCTCCTTTGCTTCTCTCTCGCCTCTCTCTTATTTTTTCTCTCTCTCTCTTTCTTGTTTTCATCTTTATCTCATCTCCCTATCTATCTATGTCGTTTCTTATATAACTCTGTCTCTAGTTATTCATATCTCTTTCTAACTCAAGTTAATCGTCTCTGTCTATATCACTCTTGTTCTTCTCTCTGTCTTATCTCTCTTTTTGCTCTCTCTCTTTCTCTAATTTTTCACTTATTTCTCATCTCTCTCTTATCACTCCCCTTTCTGGTCTCTCTCTAATATCTTATATCTCTCCCTCGTTGCTCTACTCTCTCTCTCTCTCTCTCTCTCTCTCGTTTCTCCTCTCTTATTGCTCTTATATCCATCTTTGCCACTGTCTCTGTATGTCTCTCTCTCTCTCACCTCTCACATCTCTATTGTCTCTAACTCTCTCGTTTCTCTTCTCAAATCTCTCTCTCCTCTCCCGAGTTCTTTAATATCTACCAAATCTTTATACAATATTCACCCGTATCTAGCAAATCCTTAAATATTTATAAACAGTCAATTCGGAGAAATTATACTATACCAACAGAACACCTCGAAGACTTTAAAATCATAAACTAAACATAATTTAATAATACTAATAAAGATCCGGACGATGTCGTGTAAGCTCAGTAAACCCATTACAAGATTTTTGGAGCAGCAAATCGGATATTCCAGTTACCGACTATATAAGTGGGGGCCCCACCTACCCCAAGTAGTTGGAGCTCGCTGGCCTTCGTCTTTTCCCCATTTTTTTAATTTTCCTTTACAAACATTGCTCTTATTTTATCACAAAACATTTTTAAAATGCCACGTGTCCACTTATCCGCCGTCAATTCAACGCCTAGGATCTAACCGGGAAGATTCCTTTCTTTTTAGACTGATCAACCCCATCTTCTCTCTCTCTCTCTCTTACACACTCTCTCTTTCTCTCTCTTTGGCGGAGCTTTGCAATGGCGACGGCGAAGCTCAGCCTGTCGCCGGCGGAGCTTCCGCCGCTCCGGCAGAAGTCTTCGTTGATCGAAGCTAACACAGTCCGGATCTCGCGCCTGCAGATCATTCGCCAGAGGAAACCGCTCGGAGTTCACTGCTCAGTTGCTCCAAAGTAAGATTACTTGCTAATCTTGAACTGTTCGTTGTTGAACGTAGTTCTCGATTCATCTTCTTGAGTTTTTTTTTGAGCAATTCGATTCATGGCAGCCAAGTGGAGTCTTCCGCTGTGCGGACACCTGTGCTTGATTCCCCGAAGAAGACGGAATGCTACGGCGTTTTCTGCACGACTTACGACCTCAGAGCGGTAACGCGCTTTCTTCGAAGTCTTGATTCTTGAAGTTTGATGTTTTCTCTATGCTTTTTAATTGGAATGGATCTCGGGAAGGGGGGAGGGAAGGATGAAGAGACTGAAGTTCCCTTCACTGGACCATCATGTTTCTTGAGAATTATTCGCGCAACTGAAATGAGATGTCATGTACTTCATATCACTGAATTTTATCGTCGTCCGTTCATGGAAAACTCAGTATTTTATCGGTCGTAATCTTCATTGTATGAATTTAATCTGAATTTTATCTTATCCTTGAATATTTCATCTTATTCCTTCATCCCTTCTCTATTTATTTTACGCAGGAGGAAGAAACCAAGTCATGGAAAAGCATAATCAGCATCGCTGTGTCAGGAGCCGCCGGGATGATATCCAACCATCTCCTTTTCAAGGTATTTGAGTTCATCTTGCCTGACTATATTTTTCAAGGATAATCTCATATTCTAATTACAAATGAAACATATGTATTCTCCCTGTTTCTCGGAAATTATTTTCGTTAGTTTGTTTCAGCTTATTTATTTATTCAGGATTTTCTCCTGCTTGCGAAGTAATTATACTACCTTTGTTTTTTAGCTTGCATCAGGCGAGGTTTTTGGAATGGATCAACCCATTGCCCTGAGGCTTTTAGGTTCTGAGAGGTCACGTCAAGCTCTTGAAGGTAAGCGTTTTTTGGGCTTTTATTTTTGGTTTGTTGGATATCTTTATTTCAAAAATAAAAAAATCAAGAACCCTCACTACGTGGCACATAAGAGAGGAATTCACTCTCAGATGACACCAAAATACTCTTAGTCGAAGTGTATAATTATTCCTAGCATTTCTTCGCTAAACTTACTTTAATTTTAATCAATCAGCTGTGGGACTGCTTCTGGATTAGTTTATCGATATGGACTAAGTACAGTTACCTTAAAGAGGCCATGTATTGGGTTGACCTGGATGAGCACAATGGTCGTATTAACAAATGGCAGATCAATTGAGCATTATTCTTATCGTTTAAAGCGACTCAGATTTTATTCTGATCCTATTATTTGGAAATGTTTATGGCACTGGCCCAAAAGATAGATGAAGTCATGGCTTTCCTCATTTCGACACTATTGTTGAATGAAGGTCAAAAACTCAATTATTTTGCCAACGGTAAGAAAAAAACTGAACGATAAGCTCAACCCTCTGTTCAGTTTGTATGTTTGGATATCTCTATCGCGCGTTTTTATTTCATGCTCCCAAAACTTGTGTCCTTTCTATTTTTTAATGAAAATTTGGATATTGATACGGTTAGGCGTGGCGATGGAGTTGGAAGATTCTCTTTATCCCTTGCTTAGAGAAGTAAGTATTGGCATCGATCCGTATGAAATTTACCAAGATGTAGAATGGGCTCTCCTCATCGGAGCCAAACCTCGAGGGCCTGGAATGGAACGTGCAGCCCTGTTAGACATCAATGGTCAGATCTATGCTGAACAGGTGAGCGTTCCTTACGGTTATCTATACTTCCTATTTGTGAGGGAAATTTCTGTCATTTGATCAGCTATGGGTATTTTGGTCTTTTGTCAAACAGACTAAGGTCACAGTCTTCAAAAACAATTTTTGACTATAAAATTTTATGATTTTTTCTTCAAGACAATAAATTTTTATGATAAACTATTTGAAGGGAAAAGCACTGAATGCCGTGGCATCGCAAAATGTAAAGGTGATGGTAGTGGGAAATCCTTGCAACACGAAGTGAGCCGACTTCCACTAACGCTACATGTGTATTATGCTTTATCATCGTCCTTAAACGTTCTATTTTTCGTTCTTTAGTGCTCTTATTTGCCTGAAGAATGCACCAAATATTCCTGCAAAGAACTTCCATGCACTGACGAGGTTGGATGAAAACCGCGCCAAATGCCAGGTTTGGCCTTTCTCTTTTCTGATGATTTTTTTGGAGGGAAGTCTTTCCTTGAGAGTATTATTTATTCATGAGTTAAATATTAATTATTGATAAATTATTGAAGTATAATGGTTTTAAAATAGATTATATTAGGAATTTTATATTTAGGGTTCTGCAGCCAGCGGGAAAAATATAATTTATAATCTAAATCTATTATTTTATTTTAAAATAATAATAATAAAATGCAATTGTTGGGGAAGAGAAGGAGAAGATAATGACATAACTTGAGCAGAGTACATGTGAGGGTATATGTACCCTAAGAGGGAGAGAGGATAATAGGGCTAATGGGCTTATAGAATAGGGCCCATTAGCCCATGAGGGATAGTCTATCACTAACACCCCCCCGCAAGCGAAGTATGGATATCTTCCATACCGAGCTTGGAGACGGCACGTTGAAGAAGAGGGCGAGAGAGTCCCTTGGTAAGGACGTCCGCTGCCTGGTCATGGATGCAACAAAGTCCAGGTCAAAGATCCTTCGCCAACTCGCTCCTTGAAGAAGTAGCGGTTGCGCTCCATGTGCTTGATGCGCCCTGTTGTCCAGGGTTCTTGGCCAACGCGATCGCCGACTTGTTGTCGCAGAAGAAGTGAATCGGGCCAGCATACTCCACGCGAAGATCGTGAAGGATGCCGTAAATCCACTGGCCCTCAGAGGCCCCATCGGCGAGTGCGCGGTACTCAGCTTCGGCGCTAGAGCGGGAGACTTTGTCCTGCTTGCTACTTTTCTAGCTGACGAGACTGCCAAAAACAAACGTGCAGTAGCCTGTGGTAGACCGATGATCCACAACGGAGCCGGCAAAGTCAGCATCAGTGTAGACTTTCACTGTCTGGTCAGTGCTGCGAGGGAAGAGCAGGCCCTTTCCGGGGCAGCCCTTCAGGTACGCAAGGACCCGGTGGGCGGCCTGATGGTGAATCTCCCATGGGGAGTGCATAAACTGACTGAGCAGGTTGACGGCGAAGGCGATGTCGGGCCGAGTGTGCGTCAAGTAGAGGAGCTTCCCCACCAGCTGCTGATACCGGTGGGAATTCGTCAGCGGCGAATCCTCCCCTTTGCCCAACTTCACGTTGGGATCAATGGGAGTACTCACCGGCGCACAATCTGTCATCCCTGTCAGTGCCAGTAAGTCGACGGCGTATTTCTGCTGCGAGACGAAGATCCCACAGGGGGAGTAGGCTACCTCAAGACCAAGGAAGTAGCGAAGAAGGCCGAGGGCCTTGATCTCAAACTCCTTAGCCAAGGCAGTGCTGAGGCGGACAGCTTCGGCAGCATCAGATCCCGTGATAAGGATGTCGTCGACGTACACGGCAAGAATGGAGACACCGTTCGGGTGGTGACGGAAGAAGAGAGAGGCATCTCCATTGCTCTGAGTGTACCCTTCGGTCTTCAGAACAGAGGAGAACCTCCCAAACCACATGCGCGGGGACTGCTTGAGTCCATAGAGGGACTTCCGCAGTCGGCACACGTGACCAGGGGGGCCGAGTGAGTAGCCCGGGGGTTGCTGCATGTACACCTCCTCCGTCAAGTCGCCGTGCAAGAAGGCGTTCTTGACGTCGAACTGGCGGATGGCCCAGTGGAAGTGCGCTGCAAGCGCCAGAAGAAGCCGGACAGTCTCCATCTTCGCCACGGAGAGAACGCTCAAGTAGTCCACGCCATAGGACTGAGTGAACCCCCGAGCCACAAGCCGAGACTTGAGGCGTTCGAGAGTACCGTCCGCATGATGCTTCTTGGCATGAATCCACTGGCAGTCCACTACCCTCTTGCCCGGAGGTAGTGGAACGACATCCCACGTGTGGTTCTTGAGGAGAGACTGCATCTCCTCGTCCATCGCCGCTTTCCAATGGGGAGAAGCGATAGCATCGGCTAAGCGTCGAGGAACGGGATCCGACTCGATGCGGGTGAGGAACAACCGGTAGGGAGGACTCAGCCGGTCAAAGGAGAGGTAATGAGAGAGAGGGTAGAGGGGGGCCTTAGTGCACTGACGGACCCCTTTCCGTAGAGCAATAGGCCACCCCAACTGATCGTCACCATCGACAGGAGAAGGAGCGGAAGCAATGGGGGACTCCCCGGTAGGGGCAGTAGACGACATACTGGGAGTCGTAGGAGACTCACCGGAGGGCGAGGGTAGACCGGGAGGGGGGGGTGACGAGGGTTGGTCACCGAGAGAGGAGGAGGGTGACGCACCGGGGTTTGACAAGGATGGGGGGCCGGAAGGAGGAACGGAGACCAATGGGAGAGGGAGAGCTGCCGAAAGGGGAAGGGCAGGTAACGAAGAAGAGGTAGAGGACACGTCCAAGGACCCCGCAGGAGGAAGTGAGGAAGAGGAATCAAGGGGAGAAAGATCCGAAAGTGAGGAGGGTGGAGTGGGAGTGGTGGACTCCACGATCGGACTGGGCCCCAAGGGGGGGGCCGAGGGAGCCTCATCCAGCGGAAGGCGTGATGAGGTAGAGTAGTCCCCAAAATAGGGTTCATGCTCGGCAAAGGTGACGTTTGCCGAGATGAAGAACCGCCGAGAAGGCGGATGATAGCACCGGTACCCTTTTTGGAGGGAAGAGTAACCCACAAACACACACCGGAGTGCGCGTGCATCAAACTTCGTGCGTGTGGGAGAAGTATCATGGACGTAGGTGGTGCAGCCGAAGATACGAGGCAAGAGTCCCGTCCGCAAAGAAGCATTCGGGAATGCCACAGTCATCCGGTCCAAGGGGCTGGAGAACTCCAGGAGTGGGGTGGCGATACGGTTAACAAGGTGAGTACTCGTCAAAACCGCCTCTCCCCAATAATGCCCCGGCGCCTTGGAGTCCAAGAGCAATGTACGCGCCATCAAGGTAACATAGTCGATGCGACGTTCAGCCATGCCATTCTGCTCGGGCATGGCCACACAAGAGGACTCGTGGAGGATGCCCCGGTCGGCAAAGAAGGAGGCGAGGTCAGCGTTGAAGAAGTCCCGAGCATTGTCGGAACGAAAACGCTGGATGCCTCGACCAAACTGTGTCTGCACCATGGCGCAAAAGTGTCGAACATTCTGCGCAACCTCCGACTTCGCAGTCAGGAGGTAGACCCACGTATAGCGGGTAGCTTCGTCCACAAAGAGTAGAAAGTAGCGGTGCCCTTTCAGACTGATCTGCGGTGCCGGCCCCCAAACATCACTGTGGACTCGGAACAGCGGGGTCGATGTGTGAGACGAGGATGAAGTAAAGGAGGATCTGTGGTGCTTGGCTAACTGACAAGGTTCACAAAGCATAGTCTTAAGGTCCACGCCCGAACACAACGCGGGAAAAAGACGCTGTAAAGTGGAGAAAGGTGGGTGTCCAAGTCGCTGATGCTCCATCAGAAGGCGTCCCCGACGCTGCTCAGCCACCGAGAGAAGAGTCCGGTGCACCATGAAGCACTGGGAGCGGCCTCCATCGTCCAGCATCAGCAGTCCGTTCTCCCGCCTAATCGGTGTAGTCCGGCCCACCTTGTCAGACAGAAACATGCCGTCAGGTTGTAGGTGGAAGGAGCAGGAGATAGCATCAACTAAGCGCTACGGAGACATAAGCACGGCCCGCAGGTCAGGGACATGGAGAACGTTGTGGACCACACCGAGGCCGTCCATAGACTGCCCCGATTCCGGCCACACGGAGACGTCCACCCCCGGCCGTGAGGACAGTGCGGCCACCACGATGCCGCTCATATGATACAAACCGGGCATTGCTCGGGGTCATGTGTTCGGTAGCCCCCGAATCAAGGACCCACGTCGTATCGGAGACGACAGGTGAGTGGAAGGCCGTATGGCCACAGTACCATGCATCTGAAGATGAAAGAAGGGAAGACGCACCAAAGCCGCCGAAGTAGGCCGTGGGCGGATTCTGCAGGGCAGCCATCTGGTCACGGAGGCGGGCCAAATCTGCCTGAAGCTGGTCCATAGTCACTGCGGAGGGGCTGGCGGAGGAGGAATCAGAATGGGCCACCATGGCCTTGCCTTCTGTGGCCTCTTTCTTCTTTCGCCAGTCATTCAGGCGCTTCTTGCACTTGTTCTTCCCGTGGCCCGGTTTGCCGCAATACGAGCAAATCGTCGTCCCAGCTGGAGGAGCGGCGGAGGTGGGCGTAGGGAGGATCGACTGTGTCTTGCCGCTTGAAGGGAGTGCAGAAAGTAGTGCGGTCGACTCACCCGGGGGGCCGGAGGAGGGAGTCCCATGGAGGAGGAAGTGGCTTTCCTCTTCTTGAAGCTCCTTCACCAACTCCTCAAGGGCAGGAGGACCTTCCTTGCGGTGCAAGGCACGACGACGTATGTCATCATACTCGCGGTTCAGGCCATTGAGGAAGCCCATGATCCACAGAAGAAGCACATTCTGGAACGTCTTGGACGTCGGATCGTCGGGCGGTAGGTAGTAATCCACTTCATCCCACATCTTCTTGTGGGCAAGTGCATATTCAGAGATCGTCAACGACCCCTGACGGAGATTGCTGGCCTGACTTGCAATGGAATAAAGACGCCACCAGTCGCTTTCCCGGCCACAGAAAGAGCGCACCTGATCCCAGAAACCTTTCACCATTTTCTGATGCGGAAGACGGTCGCAGAAATCTGGAGCCAGGGTGTACGCATACATTCAGCCGAGGATGAACTGGTCATCAACGTCCCACGCTGCATAATGTGGGTGGTCGATGGTAAGGGGGTCTTCAGTGCAATGCTTGAAGAGCTGGCGCGCCTTCAAGGTGGTCTCGACGAAGCGCATCCACGGGAGTAGATTCGGGCCCCGTAAGAGTGTCGTCTCGGGGACCAACGGAAGCGGATGAGCCACCTTGTAGGACAGTGGCTTCTCCAGGAAGTCGGTCTCGGTGAACGGCATGGTGCTGTTACGGCGCTGCTACGGTAGTGCGGCTGCTGCTGTGCGTGCGCTGCGGCTGCGGGCTGCTGCTGTGCGTCGCGCGCGGCGGCTGCGGGCTGCGGCTGCTGTGCGCGCGCGCGCGGCTGCGGGCTGCGGCTGCTGTGCGTGCGCGGCGGCTGCAGGCTGCGGCTGCTGTGCGTGCGCGGTGGCTGCGGGCTGCGGCTGCTGTGCGTGCGCGGCGGCTGCGGGCTGCGGCTGCTGTGCGTGCGCTGCGGCTGCGGGCTGCGGCTGCTGTGCGTGCGCGGCGGCTGCGGGCTGCGGCTGCTGTGCGTGCGCGGCGGCTGTAGGTGGGCGATGTCAAACCCTAGGGAAGGAGCTCTAGAGCTCTGATACCATGTTGGGGAAGAGAAGGAGAAGATAATGACATAACTTGAGCAGAGTACATGTGAGGGTATATGTACCCTAAGAGGGAGAGAGGATAATAGGGCTAATGGGCTTATAGAATAGGGCCCATTAGCCCATGAGGGATAGTCTATCACTAACAGCAATATCTCTATCTCCACTCTATCAGATGTCTAGAAGACAATGACGAGTCTACATCATCATCATCATTGTCTGCCGGTAGGATGATGATGGTGATAACCTTCTGTGTGGATGACCAAGACAATGGAAAATTCGTCATCATCCGCTTACTTTAGGCACATTATATTGGTTTTGTTGTTCATGATCATATCTTGCTTTTTGCAGCTTGCTCTTAAGGCAGGGGTGTTCTATGACAAGGTTTCCAACGTGACCATTTGGGGAAACCACTCGACCACGCAGGTTTTTATATTCTTTTGGCTAAAAGTATATTCGTTTGTCAAACATTGTCTTCAGTAAGACTAAGTAGCATGAAACTTAAGTAAGATTTGACAAGAAAGGCTAAATGGCCTCCCTTTCTAATCATAATGACAACTTTGACATCCTTGTGTTGTCTGAAAGAAAAAGTGTTGTTAACTCTGCATTATTCAATGTATAATATTCGCCATAAATTATTTCTCTTATTCACCCGCATTACCTCATCTTTCTAGTTATCTGGTAGAAACCATTTGCCCTTGCAACGATTAAGGATAAAGACTAATTCGATGTCTGAGTGCACTCTCCGTAGGAAGGAGAATGGGGTGGGATCAAAAGAGAGAGAGAGAGAGAAGAGAGAGATAAGAGGTAGCCGGTGGAGTAGACGACACCGAGGGAGGGAACCTTCACTCCTTGCGTGCAGGAGTGATCATCTGGAACCAAAACTACATTCCTTTGGCATTGGAGAGACTTTAAGAACTGCTGGGGCCTGGCCTGTCATGGGCCGGGCTGCTCGCTCCGTGTTTGGGCCGGGGGCGACTTTCATAGATGCGCCTACGTATCGCATCATTATCTACCATATATGCACTGATGACTTTCAGTTACTTCAAAATTTTGATGCTTTGCTGCCTCTTCCTTGTCCTCTAAAATCTTTTTATGGATTGTGAAACAGAATTTTTTTTATTGCGTTAGGCGAGATAATTTTTTTATATCTGAACTGCTGCCAGGTTTAGTTACATGCTTTTTTTGGTTGAACGAAAATACAAAATAACAGGTTCCTGATTTCCTGAACGCAAGAATCAATGGCCGTCCTGTGAAGGAGGTCATTAAGGACACCAAATGGTTGGAAGAAGAGTTCACTGAGCGGGTTCAAAAGGTAATATGAATGTTTATAGAGAGACCAAAGAGTGACATAAGAGTGAGTGAGAGAGAGAGAGTGACCAGAGAGTGAGATGTCAAAGAGAGAGAGAGAGTGACCAGAGAGTGAGATGTCAAAGAGAGAGAGAGAGAGGACGATCAATCTTAATTTAAACAAATGCTTTCAGCGGGGTGGAGTCCTCATCCAGAAATGGGGGAGGTCATCGGCTGCCTCCACTGCCGTTTCCATCGTCGACGCGATCAGGTCCCTCGTCACCCCCACACCAGAAGGAGACTGGTTCTCTACAGGGGTATGTTGAGTTACAGCTGAAACTCCCTCTTCAATCCATACCATGCCATTCTCATCATCACCCTCATCATTGTCATCGTCATCACCTCATCATCATTGTCATTGTCATCACCCTCATCATCATTAGTATCACCCTCATCATAATTAGCATCACCCTCTTTTTCATTGTCATTGATATCATCATTATCATCATAATTATTATTTTTCAGGTTTACACAAATGGGAATCCGTATGGGATAGCAGATGACATCGTGTTCAGCATGCCGTGCAGATCACGGGTCTGATATTCCTGCGAAATGCCTCATTTATTCCTCCAGGCAAGTGTTTTGATCATATCCCCTCTTGTGACCAGGGAGACGGCAACTATGAGTTGGTAGACAACCTCCAAATTGATGACTTTCTTCGAGCTCGTCTACAGAAGGTACTCCCGTTTCTTCCTCCTTTTCGTTGGATCCTATTTGTCTTACAATCCTATTCAGAGATCTCCCAATTTCCTCTATAGACGGAGGCTGAGCTGCTCGCAGAGAAGAGATGTGTCGCTCACCTCACCGGCGAGGTCAGCAGTTCTTGTCCTTTCCTCCATCATTCTCATCTTAATCTTGATCTTAATCATAATTGGAATCTTGATCTGATCTAAATTTCGATAAGAATCTCTAGATCCTGATTTTAATCCTTCTCTGAATCAGAATTTTAAAGCTTCATCTAAATGTATTATTTACATAACTTATGTCCTAAACCTCAAGGTAAATCTTAAGCTTCTTGCCTCCCTGTGAAGCGAGCAGCTCTTACCTCTTTCTTCCTCGTTCTTCATCTTGATCTTAATTTTTATATTAATATTACTTCCGTTCTTTATCTAAGTCTCGTTCTTAATCTTTCCTTCTTTCTTTGAATTTTGGCCGTCCTTGAGCGGCTCTTCCCCATTCCTCCAAACTTCTTAATCTGAATATTAATCTAAACTATTTTTTTAACATTAATTTCTTTATAAATCTCAATCTTCTTCTTGATTTTGATTAAACTTTACTCCTAAAACTTACTCCAAATCTTTAACGCTTTACCTTCCCTGTGAGGTGAGCAGTTCTTCCCTTTTCTCGTTCTTCATCTTAATATTAATTATGTTATTAACCTTAATCTCGATCTAAGTCTAATCCAAAATTTTAGCCCTAAAACTTTATCTTAATCATATTTATTATCCTCATCTTTATCTTGGTTTACAGGGCAACGTCTTCTGTGATCTCCCTGAGGACACAATGCCACCTGAATCTTAATCTTAATCAAAATTTCAATGCTTATCAGAATCTGAATCTTAATAGTGTTTTAATCACGATCTAAATACTATGGGGAATCTCAATCCTACAAAGTTCTCAACATAAATCGAGATCTAAATCTTAATCTTGACGATTAATCTAACTATAGCCCTAGATCCGCTTCTTAATCTTACTTGTTATATTTGTCTTGATCTTGGTTTACAGGGCAACGCCTTCTGCGATCTCCCAGAGGACACGATGCTTCCTGGAGAACAGTGATGTCACATGCCAGCCGGATGATGTAATAATTAATAATTATGCCTCATGGCGTTAAAAATAACTTCTTGATTCATTATTTGTGCCGAGTGCGGTGATCCGCCGGCACTATGTTGTATTGTATCCAGAACTGATCCCAATTGAGCTTAAATCTTGAAAATAAGCCTAGATCTGTTTTTCCCTGCATCTTTACTTCACAACTAATCATTCTGCCGGCGCTATGTTGTATTGTATCCAGAACTGATCCTTATTGCATAAATCTTTACCTCTTTCTTCTCCTAAATATGAAGATGTACATCAATATTGGACAGCAGTAGACCCAAAAATACAAATTTAAGCAATATCCAATCAGAATGTGATTCTGGTCAGATATTTTATTTGATTAGATGCCTTTGAAATATGATCCAGATCAGAATATCATTCTGATCATTGGTTCAGGGTGATCAGATTCAAAATTTGATAATAGTCAGTTAGAAATCAGACTCCGAAGTTCAATCCTTTGCCCTGCTCCAGATAGAGAGCCCATGGTTGCCAATACCACTAAGATGATTGACTTCTCACAAACCACTAATGGAGCTGTTTGTGATTTCAGAATATTATGGACTTCTCTTTCATTTAATCAGATGCATCACAATAGATAAATCAGCAAATCTCACTTTATAACTTGAAGCATACTAAAGTTCATCCATAAATTAACAATCTAGGGGTTTCAGACTTGAATTAAAATTTTCTAATACTATTAACTAACTAAAGGAGGTTACACTTAAAAGGTCTGATTAAATATCATATAAAAAATAAGACAATAAAAAATAACATCAATGAATTTATCTTGATAAAGTGAGTGTAACATACAAAAAGTATGTGACAAATAACACCTAAGGATATAACTACGACCTTACCGTTATTTAAAACGCTAGAAAATTACACTTACATATCATATTTAGGTTCACTCAAATAGATATTTGGTCATTATTATTCTCGTATGATGTTTATAATAAACTCCTCGAATATATGCAGCGATTAGTGAATTACTGTATCATAATACAATGGACACTTATCCTAAACATATGTTATAACTAATATTATTCCATGGATATTTAAGAGTAGCATTATCTGATCCCATGGCCATTAGTGTAGAGACACTAAGGATAAACTTGGGTGCTATTTGGGTAATCATTCCTCCAATTGATATTTATTAATCCTTGAACAGTATTATGCTTCAACATTAATAGTGTTGATTCATCTCACGGTCATAAAATTGGTTAATATACCTAAGACACCAAAGACATATAGTAGATAGATGACTATGTTTTGGGGAAAAGTAATTGAGTGGTCAACATGGGATGGCCCAAGATCGATATCAGAGAAGATTAACTAGAGGAATCAAATGCATTAGTCATTGGCCAAGGTAGTTAGGATATTAGAGAAGGCATTCTCCCATGATCTTTGTTATGCATCGACAGCAATTGAATGAGAAATTAGGGTTTGACAGTTTACCATACCCTACGTCATTCAAGAGTCTCACGAGAAGAATCTCAGGAATTGACCGGTTCCAAGAAGACTCGTGGAGCTTGAGTATTTTGATGTAAACAGGACGTTTATCTAAAAATATTCTGACAATAGAATTTACTTGCAGAAGCCTGAGGGATACATTGTATCAGGGTCTGAAAATCTTGTCTTCAAGTTGAAAGGCTACTTTACGAAATGAAAAACAATTCAACTCTTGTATGATGTGGATCAGCTACACCAAGTATTAATTTGAGTAGGTTTATTGGAAGCACTTTAACGATATATGATGCATAATTTTGGAAGTCTATTTTGATGGTAGGCTCATTCATTCTAAGAACTAAATTACAAGTTTAAAGCACTATCAGGTAAGGAATTTAAATGAAGGATCTCTGAGCTTTAAACATTTTTATGGAGATACACAAGCATCAGGAGAGAGGGAGAAAGGTTACCTGAAGTTACCTGAGACGAGCCATGTTTAGAAGATCCTTGATATCTTTGGCATGGCTTATGATAAAGTGACGAGTAGTCCTCATTACATTATTCAAACTTTCTAAATATGAAAGCCTAAAATCTGAGCACAACATGGATGAAATCAAGCAAAATCATAATGTTAGAGTTTTTGACTAAGTTATATCTGCTATGATTTACATAATATTGGAGTTGTACGTAAGTTTATGATCAATCTAGAAAATGAAAATTTATAAATAGTAATCTCTCCAACATCTAAATGGCTCCATGCTCTCAGGGATTCTCTTTAAGAATAAAAGTTATCCTTCAACATTAAGCTTTTTTTATTCTGATTTCCCAAGTGAAAGAGATCATTATAGACTCAAAGTCGTATATAAAATTAAAACGGTAAGTGAAAGTATGAAGTGGAATTCACTATTTAGGATTTTGGTTGCCTCAAAGACCAAGTCATCTTATCCACTGATAAAACAGTTGGCATCTGAATTTGTATTGGCTCCTATCTTCCAAGTGGAGCAGGCCTTTCCCTGTTCTCGATCCATATGGATATGCCCATACATAGGCTTGTGGTACAAAAAATCTGGAATCGCTACCAGAATTGGACTGATAAAGCAATGCTGGTTCCATTGAAGGCAGTATTGATCCAGCGACCTCTTCCCTCATGCAGTCATGTCGTTTGGCTGCATCACTCTCAAGGTCACACTTTGTAGGGTCTCTTCATCTGCTATTGGATTTCTGTGCTGGGTGAGTTGGAGATAGAATCAATCCCCATAATCCTTGATGTGACTATCAGTATGATAGACAATATAGAATATGGTAACATAAAAAAATGATATCAAATTGAGATTGATCACATCAGTTCACTCCTCTGAGTGCATAAAATGACTGATGTCCATCTCTCACTCCATTTCTAATTTCCCATCTAGCTATTGCAGATATAGTGTGTGGTTGCTATCAGGACAATTATTTCATCCAAGAACAAAAAAAGTGTATTGTTCCAGAGATCAGACGAAGAACCACACATAGCCGGTCCTTGAATGGGACAGTTTTTGTCACACAATAAAAAAGCCACCCTGTCTGGGACATTGGATGCCATATGGGATGGTTTTTTGTCCTATGGGACCCAAGAGGCAGCCGAGCGGGAGCCAAGAGGGAAAGCCGAGTGGGAGCCTAGAGAGAACTGAAAACCCAAGATAGAAAGACAAGTGGGGTCTGAGTACCTTAGAGGGAAAACCAAGCAGGAGGTGACAGGGAAAGCCAAAAGGGAGCTCAGCATTCATAAAGTGAGCTATTGTTTTTGTCCCTGAAGCCAAATATATTCAAACCTATTTTCTCAGGCACAAAGACATTGGGCATGTAGCTAGTGTGTCTTGCCATAAAAAAATTTAAAGTTTAAGAAATCACTTTTATCGCTTTCCTTATCTCAAAAATTTTATGTTCAAGTATCTATTTGATAGGCACCCTTATCTCTTTCCTGGCATATCCTCTTCCACCTTTCCCTGCGACCAACTCGAAATCTCTCTGATGTGGGACACAAAAATAGAAGTCATAAAAATTGATAAATTAACACCAAAGTAATATTAATTAAGTATTCTTTGAGCGTGATCCAAATTCGGTTTATCCTGTAGAAGGGACCAAGTCGATGAGAAGGGATTTAACAATGAGAATCAGGGAATACCTATGATATCTCTAACTTAATGGAAGTAGGAGATTCAAAATGATCAATCAAAGTTTAGCACATAGATTTCTAAGGTAAAAAACCACTCAGATCAAATCAACAATTATCATGAACCAACAATTATCTCAAAGTTAATGGAACATTTTCTTTTCCAAGTGAAATCCCCTAGTATATGAAAGAATGAAAAAGTGCTTTTGTTGTTGTGGAATAAGAAGCCTTCGTATCTTAATGCATGTATTTGATTTATTCGGAGCTATTAGAGCGGGATCCACTTTTTGGGGAATATGAGTCGAAGCAATAACAAGAATATTTCTAGTGGAACGGAAGCCAATAGCTTGATTGTTCTGATGTTGAATGGCCTTGATTGACGTTGATCTGCAGGTCCACGAGCAACTGTGAATAAAGAGAGGAGAAGGTGTGGGAAGTGGATAAAATGGGAGTGTAAGATTTTTTCGGCAGGAGAAGATGTTGGCATGTAATGCGAGAGGGGTGGAGACGAAGTGTGGAAAATGAACTTACATGGTGGATGAGATAAGGCATGAGAATTGACAAAGATAAGAAGAAGGGAGAGAATGAGAAACTAGATTGAGATGATGGGGGTAAGATGAAGGGATGTATTCAATGAGGTCAAGGGTTAGATGGTAGGAAAATGATGGAGATGATTTAAGTATGGAGAAAGGGAAGGAGGAACCCAAGAGGAGTTTATTGATGTTGAAGATGAGAAGTCACTGTAGCCGTTATGTTGATGTTATCACCAGAGAATCACGCTTTTCTCACAAACAACTTCACATTAATTCTCAAACAAAAGTGTCCATAAAAACATTCTCATAACTCTTTTAAAGGAAAATAAAACATGCATTTGCGAATAAAATAAACCGACATTTTAAGAGAAAGTGCTAGAGAGATTGGTGGTTCACGTGGAGAAAGTCGTGGGGGAAAAGTGAGGGAGAGAGGTTATGAGAAAAGAAAGAAAAATTTGATAGGGAAGAGAATGGTGGAATAGTCGATAATAGTGGGCGGTTAAGAGGATGAGAGAGCAGATAGAAAGAAAGAGAACAGGTGGAGAAGAAAAGTCAAAGAAAGGAGCAGAATGAGGAGAGAGAGAAAAGGAATGTGAAAGATAGAGGAGAAAGTCAAGGAAAGGGGCTGAGTGAGGAGAGAGAAAAAGAACATGAGAGATAGAGAAAAAAAGAGAAGGGAGAGAAGATATGAGATGCAAATGCTAAGCATTTCCCATCACTCTTCCTCCACCAATCAAAGAGATACTAATGTGAAGGTTCTCTCTATCTGTGTTCCTCTCCCTCTACCTCTTGATAGAAATACTTTGCAATGGAAGCGTATCAGATACTATCTTTGTTTGATGGATAGGAGTGGGTCTTCTGGATAACAGCAGTGGAGACTAATTCCTCTGATGCAGAGAAGGGCTGGAGGGTCTCAAATACTGCCTTGTTTAAGGATCACAACCATCCTCTTATAGGCCCACATGGGCATGTCACATTACATATCTACCAATCACAGTTATGTAAATGACTCGGCTTCTACACATTTTTAAACATAGTATAATGAAGAATGTATTAATTTAAGCTTTATTAAATAACCTTAGATGGGATTAAAAAAAATAATAATAAGCATAGACATATAGTAAGATGTGTAAGCCCACTTAATCTCTCTCTCTCTCTCTCTCTCTCTCTCTCTCTCTCTCTCTCTTCCAAACGAATGTATTTTGTCCCACAATTGGTCAGTTTTTTACTGGTTTTGCCATTTATATAAAGGGTTCCTTTTTCTTTTTGTTGGGTACAATCCTTCTAAGGTTAGGCTGATGGCTATCAAGTCTGCTGTAAAGAGAGAATTTCCATTTGGACTTGGATTTAGGAAACATTGATTTTTTTATTGTGTATTTATCTCTGAAATTAATTCTGCCTTTTGCTCTGTGTTGTAACATAGCCTTCTTATTAGAGGCCATATTTAACTTATCCTCTTTGGGTTATATGTTGCTACACTCCCATGCAAAGCTTTGCTTTCAAAATGCTGCTTCCTATCCTCCACATTTCACTCAAATCTTGTTTCTTTCTCTCCTACAATTGATGCATTTTTTGGACCTGTCATCGAGTTCTAATTGGAAGATGACACTTCTTAAAAATATTTCATAGACTATTTTAAAAACCATACCCTCGGTCCAGAGGCTGCGGTGACGGTGGTGGGTAAATGTGTATCTGCATCCCATGCCTTTCAATTGTGATCAGTGATCAGAGATATCATGAAATGGAGAGAAAAAAGTCAGGTAGCTCTACATTCATGCCGACTCGGAAGATATGGGATTTTTCCAATCCTATATATATACAAATTACGAGAATCTATCACTCTCTCTCTAGGAAGGGGGGCGGGCGCCCATTAGGGCAGGGTTCTTCCAAGTGGGTCTTCTTCCTCTTGGAGAGGACACGCTCATTGACCGAGCTACGGATGGCCATGGTGTCACGGATGGTGCCCAGAACTTGCTCACACTGCTCATCCAAAGCGAGCATGGGAAAGGGCTCCTCTATTAGAACACCCACCTGGTCCATAGCCATAATCAAAGTCAACTCAAATACATCAAAAGTGAATAGAATGCAAAAGGATGTATCTTCTCAAACATAAAATTCAAAAAAAAAAAAAAAAAAGGAAAAGAGGGTAAAATTCCGCTATGCAGAGAAGAGAACACCCACCTGCTGCAGGGACCCAAAAGAGTAAACTGAAAGAGAAAATACCCTGGAAGACCCAGTGCCATTTATACTTGAAAGTCCACGGAAATGCAAAAGGATGAATATTGTCAAACACAAGTCAGAAAGAAAAAAAACAAGGAAAAGAGGATATACTTCCTCAATGCAGAGGAGAGAACACCCAAAAAAATAACTCACACAAGAAACCCACGAAAAACCAAAAGCATTAGAAGGAATCTTGTCAAACCATAAAGTCAACGGAAATGCAACTGAAGGAATCTTGTCAAACCCAAGCGTAAAAATAAAAGATAAGTAAAAGGGAAACGTGGGCTCACTTCTTCGATGCAGAAGAGACAGGCGGCGCTGATGAAAGTGGCAGGAACCACAATCCAGTTGCAGTCATCCCAGAGAATTACAGGTAGCGTGAGGTGCCAAAGAACCAACAGCCTCGACGTCAATCGCGTGTAAGAAAGAGGGATGGGGATGCCCATCAGCTGCTCACAGGCGCAGATGCCCTCGTGGAAGCTGAACACCTTTGTCTCCTGGAAAATAAAGACATCTAGTTCAAACCGATAGAATGGATTTTGTAGTTAACCATGCTCAGGAAGCATACGTAATGTTATGAATTAACCAAGCAACTATTCTAATCTTGCCCTTGAGGAAGTGATTGATTATAAAACAGAAACATCACCATGAATTTAAATTCTGAATACATGTTAATGTTTTAATCACTCTTTACGGATAGAATGACAGCAACCCTTGGGTGCTACTGAGAAAAGAGGGAAAAGAGACATGAATCAAGAAGGAACCAAAGAGATAAGGATATTGATGAAAAGGGCGTAGGGATTTGAGGTCAGATGAAGATCCTACTGAAGGAGGAAACCAAGGGAATAGGAGAAATTTTACACAACTCAATTCTTCTGTCCCCCCCCAACCGAAGGGAAGAGCTATGGTATTTAACAGAAAATACAAGGAAGATTGGAAAGACAGAAATACCCTACATTAGCCATTTTACGAACAAGACAATTTTCATATAGTCCACAAGGAAAATAATATTGCTCTTAGAGTTGTAGGGAATGGCTAGAAGGCTGGCGGCTGCATCCATGCCGGCCATGGACGGGTAAAAATCTTTGTATGGCTACTGATAGGCTCCTAACTAGGCGGCATTCCCTGCCCAGAGGCCGGCGTGCTTATTGGGAGGCCGTGGCCGTTGTAATTCGGCTCACGACATTAAAGGACTGAGTCATTATGGGTAGCGATGCCCAAATACCTGATCTTTCAGGCCATTGCCACTGTCAGTGGTGATTCACGGCAGACTGTGCACGTGCCCGTCCGCGCCCAAGGCGGGACGGATCAGGTACAGTCCGCGCGTGCAGGGCACGCGGGCTAAACGGTGTGTGCGCGCGCCCCCCAAACGCCGAGCGCCAACGCCAAGCTCCACACACGGGCGCCAACGCTACCCGCCAGCGTCGAGCACTGTGCGCGGGAGCAGGAAGCGCTGCGCGCGGGTGCGGGACGCGCAAGCCGGGCGGCGTGCCGCGGTTGCAGCCCGTGGAGTTGTGCAGGGTGCCACGCAGCGGCCGCGCGGGCAGCGCGCGCGTTGCGTGTGCGGGGCGCGGGGCCCGGAGACATTCCGCCAGGAGACTAAGGCATGTGGCGCACAGAGAGCGCCGAGACGGCACAGCGGGCGCGTAGCGCTCCTGCGGGTAGTGCTGGGCGCACAACGCCCAGCACGGGGGCGCTGAATGCGGCGGCGTCGCGCAGACTGCGTGCTAAAGTGTTGATACGGGTGCTGGTGGCGTGTGTGACCGTCAAGGCAGGGTTGGCGTGTGTGATCGCCAGGCCCGCGGGCGCGCGGCGCCTGGCTCGGCACACTTGTGTAGCGGTAGAGCGGGCACGCGCGCGCGGAGCGGCGGCCCTGAGGCGGTGTGGCAACATTACCTCGGCGCAAAGCGCCTCGTCTCGTTCGTTGTATCACCCCTCGTCTTCCCCCATGTAATTATCCCCAATGATGATGAGCTCTTTATGATATAAATGCAATGACCCTATTTCCTGACAGTGCTGAGCACCACCATCTACTCTAACCCCTTCTATGCGATCTTAAGCAATCTGCAAAGCTTCCGCTGCAAGAAATCAAGGCTGCTCAGTGTTTTGCCCTGAACATTGAGGCCGGCACACGCCAAATTCGAGCAAGAGACCTAGCTCGGGATTTGACCGTGTGACACTACAGAGAGGTGGACATGGCAAAGCCAAGGCCTACAGAGAAGACCAAGGTCAGTGATGGCATGTGAGGAGGTGACAGGAGTCCGTTGTCATCATCATCCCCATTAGAATGGCAAAACGATAATGATTCTTTTTCATGGTCATCCGAGTTATAGACAAATGACGATGATAACTTCGTCTTCAGCATTGTCATCCTGGTACATATGAGTGATGAGGAGTATGATGACTTGTCATCGTCCTCTTATCATCATCATCAAGGACACCAAACCCTACCACAGGGATAGCTTGTGGCATATTGAAGAGATGAAGATATGCTTCTCTTGGCTTGAGGCTGAAATGATGGTTGAGGAACTAGGTCTTTCCCTCTAAGTAGGGCTACACCATGCGAAGATGCTCCAGATCATCTGCGGGAGGCATCTGGAATATAGTTCAATGCTCCTAATCAAGAGATCTGGGTCCGCACCTGAGAAAGGATAAATGACAGCAGTGTGGTGGAAGTGACACGGCTGTCCCAATTCTGGCTCTTTGTCATTCCCTAACTCCCTGCCGCTAAGGGGAGGGTAGATGGAGTCATCTGACAGCTCATCCTCTCCAACAACACACCTTTTATCAATAATTTCGTGATCACATCGGAGAAGGCACTTGGGGAAGCTGGCACACTCTGTCCCAGCTTGCTCCACCTAATTGAGCATTGTGATGTGGAGCATGATTGGGATGAGAGTCTCTGGGAAGATGGGGTTGAAAAAGGCTGTTTGGGCTTCTGGGTATCTATAAGTCACCAATTTCCCTGGGTGGCATGAAAACTGGTGTTGCCTTGCCTCAGGTGGTCGTCACAGGTTTGGAGGGGTGACTAGAGGAGGGTCCCCAGTTTGGGCAGGTCATTGTTGGCCATCTAGATAGTTGATGGGAAAACTGGGCTGCTGTGCCCTTTCTGAGCTGCGCCAGCCCGTGTCCTGTCCCTGGATGGACATATTGGGGGCCCAATGGGAAGCATCCTGAAAGGGCCTCGATAGGCTCCGCCCACGACAGCCATGTTCACCTCCAACAGACCCATAGTCCTGCCCAAAAATGTCTGAGCAATAACAAGCTACATAGTAGGTCTGGGACTCATATGTAAGCAGGAGGGCACCAGGCCTGGGCCCAAGACATGGACTTCTTTTTCCTTGAGGAAGGAACCTGGTACCCGAAAAACTTGCGCGCTGACTAGCACGAGGGTTGGCTTGATTGCAGAGATGGAGGAAAAAGATTCTTGGAGAATCTAGGAAAGGAGAGGGAACTGGAGACATAAGAATATCGATCAAGAGAGGAGAGCTTTTTTCATGAGGAAACCAGCTGAAGATCCAGCTGAGGATACTGATACAGTCCCTTCAGTCACATATAAGCAAAAACACAACGAAAGAACGTCCCGACCAGAAGTAAATATGTCCGGGAACACGTGAGTACCACATGTGTCCCGTGAATAATTCCTCGGAAAGGTGGGAGGTCGTTATGATCACTCTCGGTCAAGACTAGCATAAATAAGCTTCATCCCACTGGGAGGGGAGAGGCAAGTATATTGGGAAGTTGGCAGCGACTGGCGAAGGAGAGATAGAGGATAGGAGCTGCATTTCACGACAATGCCGGGGGTACCCTGGGACAAGTAGGTGTGAATCTCTCTATCTATTTGCTTGATTGTACAGTGATATTGCGAGGAAGGTTTGACTGCATTCGTGCATCACCAAAGAAGGGGAATAAATTGACTTTTTTTCATCAAGAATGTATCAGAGTGTTGAACTGGAGCTGATGTCTATATCCCTCTCTCTATCTCTCTCTCTCTCTCTTTCTGCCCTATTGTAAGTGGGCCACCTTCATATAAGTGGCCCACAGAGGGGACTTAATTAATATCGGAGGCTATTTGACCTCCTCCCACGTGGAATCCCTTAGTAAAGGGTTACACGTGGGAGGGGCCTTTAAGTGACTCCCACGTGGGAGACACATGTAGGGGCCCTTAAAAGGGCCCCAAACCCTAGCCGTCAGAAATGGGAATCATTTTTTTTCTCCTTCATTCTTCCCTTTCAGGCGCCGCCCCCTGGGCTGGAGCACCTTCAACCTCCTCCAGCCCTAGTGGGACCTCTCAGTCTTCCTCTACTCTTTCTCTCTCTCTTGTGATGCTATTCTAACATGGTATCAGAGCTCTAGGAGATCCCTGGAGGCCCCGATTTTGCTTCAGAACATCCCTCCAAGCTTTCTTTTGTTCTCGAATCCCTGCTAGGGTTCAGGGCAACGATTTCAGAGTACCTGTTGGCGGATTGGAACGTGTGAGGAGCCACTTGAAGCCATGGCAAGCCAAGTTGATGAAGATAGTGGGCCTGACTCTGGAAACTCAGGCCAGAACAGTTCAGTCTTGCACCTGCAGGAGCTGGGAAGGCCTGCTGTAGTGTTTCCCCCCTCAGAAGTAAAGTTTGATGGGGGAAACATGTTTGAATGGTCCAAGATGGTGACTCTGACAGTCTATGGCTGTCTGTTGGGAGATCATCTCACAGATCTGCCCAAAGCTGTTGCAGATCCAGAGTTTAAAAAATGGAAGGCAGAAGAGTCACTCATACTAAGTTGGATGTTGCGGTCGATGACACCGGAGATGCGCCGGGACTTCCTCTACTGCAACACTGTTAAAGAACTGTGGGATGAGATACAGCGCTACACAGCAGAGCAGTCCCATGACTGGAGGATTTATGAACTAAGAGTGCTGGAATCACAGGCCCGTCAAGGGACTGAAAACATCCGCCAGTATTCTTCACGCCTGAAAGCCATTTGGAGGGAGACTGATCATCTTTGGCCCACACAGAATCCGCTGTCTGTGGAGCGCCAGTATATCCTTAAGCAGAGGATATTCACCTTTCTGATGGGATTGAATCAGGTATTTGAAGCTGTTAGGAGTCAACTTCTCCACCGAGAAAAACTGCCCACTCGAGGAAGCTATCAGCGCCACTCTGCAGGCCGAGAGCAGATTTGGGGTCACACCCGACTCCCAGGGGCAGAATTCCTCTGCGTTACTAACCAAGAAACCTGAGGGTCGAGGCGGTCCTCCCGGAGGATGGACAACAAGGCCAGCACCACCAAATCCAGCAGTAGGTGGTGACGGTGAAGACAATCGTGACTCGCTATTTTGCAACTACTGCAAAAAGCGCCGTCACACCAAGGAGAACTGCTGGAAGCTTGCTTGGAAGAACCAGCAATCTTCATCCGGGAAGAAAGCTCGTGGCGCTCGAACCCAGCAGCTCAACTGCTGCAGTCACGAATGTTCAAGTCGAGGAAATCCAGGAGCGCCTGAGTTCGACTGCCCTCGCTAAATCAGGTAATTCATCTTCCCCTGTATGGGTGGGCGATACCGGGGCAACGGATCACATGTCCCCTGAAGGATCAATGTTTCAAACTTATGTCCGAGCTGGTGGTCCTCACAAAGTCCAAACTGCGGGAGGAGGTTCCTTGTCAGTCAAGGGAGTGGGGGATATATTGGTCGACTCTATCGGAACCCTCAGGAGGGTATTACATGTCCAAGATCTACGGGCAAATCTGATTTCCATACAGAAATTAGTAGATGATTACGGATGGCGTTTTATACTTGACAGTGACAGCTGCTTTCTCTGTGACAAGGTCTCCGGAAGATGATTTCGCCTTTAGACGAAGACGGACTCCTCCTCCTCGATCGTCCTCTGCAACAATGCTTGGTGACGCAGCTAAGTCGGACCGGGAGGAACGGGTGATGCGCCTACATCGACAAATGGGACACCCACCTTTTGACTTGATGAAAACTTGTTATCCTCGTCTTTTTTTTGGGGTTCTGGACGATGAGTTGTTTTGTGAAGCATGTCACTTGGCGAAACATCGCCGAACAAGTTTTAAGTTGATTGATGATCGATGTCTCTCACCTTTTGAATGTATTCACAGCGACGTATGGGGACCCTGTCCTGTGACCAGCCTTACAGGATGTCGGTATTTTGTTGTGTTTATAGACGACTGTACAAGGGCGATGTGGACATACCTACTGAAGTCGAAGGCGGAAGTTTCAGAAGTTTTGATGAAGTTCTGCGAGTTGATCTCCACGCAGTTCGGGAGGACTGTGAAGAAATTCAGAACGGATAATGGTTCTGAATTTTTCAACGAAACCGTAAACTCCTACCTTTCAAGCCGCGGCATTGTACACGAATCGTCATGTGTCAACACTCCTCAGCAGAACGGTCTGGCGGAACGTCGTCTGGGATACACTCTGGCCATGTCCCGTGCATTGCTGTTCCAAGCGAATTTGCCGAAACACTATTGGGGTGAAGCCGTCTTAACCTCTACTTATCTGGTGAACCGGACACCAATGAAAATTCTGGGATATCAGTCACCGTTAAGCCTGCTTAGTTCCTCCTTCCCGCGACTGAAGTTGTTCTCTGGATTGCCGGCTCGTATCTTTGGGTGCTGTGTGTATGTTCACCACAATGGCAGCAAGCTCGACCCACGGGCACTAAAGTGCATCTTCGTCGGGTACTCGGGAACTCAGAAAGGATATCGGTGCTACCATCCCTCATCCCGGAAGTTCTATGTTTCTGCAGACGTTACCTTCCGCGAATCTGAATTTTTCTATGGATCGGCAGAGCCTTCAAAGACCGTAGCAGACGTGACTCCAAGTGGAATCGAGTTCCTGTCCATCCCGGCAGTCAGATATCAAGAGGAACCTCCTAGTGATAAACAGTTGCTTGAAACTCCAAGTCCATGTGTGGATAGTGCAGAGGGCACTGCACAAGACAGTGAAGAACAGGAAGTGGAGGAACAGGATGAAGATGAAACTCAGCCCCCCGTTCCGTTAGAAGACGACAGTGTAGCAGTCTCTCTTCTGCCCGAACCAGTTGAATCAAATGAACAGCCAGAACTAGCTCCAAGTGACCTGGGATGGCCGATTGCGTTACGGAAGGGTGTGCGGTCCTGCCGATCCACACCAAAATACCCCATTGGCCAGTATGTGAAGTATGAGAAACTTGGAGCGAATTATGCAAGCTTTCTGACGGAACTGGGGAATATTATTGTTCCCACTCGAGTTGAAGAAGCTCTCCAACACCCGGGATGGAAATCGGCCATGGATGAAGAAATGTCTGCGCTTGAGAAAAACGGTACTTGGGATGTCGTCTCTCCTCCAAAGGGGAAACGGATAGTGGGATGTAAGTGGGTATTCACCCCAAAGTTCCACTGCAATGGTGTACTCGACCGGTTGAAGGCTCGTCTGGTGGCAAAGGGATACACTCAAATCCAGGGAATTGACTACGATGAAACATTTGCTCCAGTTGCAAAGTTCAACACAGTCCGTATTTTAATTGCCATTGCTGCCAAGTGTGACTGGGAAATCTCCCAGTTTGATGTCAAAAATGCGTTTCTCCATGGAGAGTTGGAGGAAGACGTCTATATGCAATTTCCGCCAGGCTATGAACCGGTGGGTGCCGGACAATTGGTATGCAAGTTAAAGAAGGCTCTCTACGGGCTCAAACAGTCTCCCAGGGCGTGGTTCGGGAGGTTTACGAAGACGATGTTGAGATTGGGCTATCACCAAGCAAGGGGTGACCACACTTTGTTCATCAGACATGGAAGCAACCAAAAAATTTGTCTCCTGATTGTCTATGTGGACGATATCCTCATCACAGGCAGCGATGTTGTAGGCATTCAGCAGTTGAGTAAGGCACTCTCAAGAGAGTTTGACTTGAAAAGCTTGGGCCGACTGAGGTATTTTTTGGGCATCGAAGTGGCCCACTCAAAGGCTGGCATTTCATTAAGCCAGCATAAGTACACCTTAGATCTTCTGAAAGAGACCGGGCAGCTAGGGTGCAAACCCGCGGCAACTCCACTTGATCCCAACGTGCAGATTGGAACGGGGGAAGACAGTGCTGCAGTGGATAAGAGCTCCTATCAGAGGTTGATCGGGAAACTGATCTACTTGAATCACACGCGACCGGACATCTCCTTTGCCGTGAGCCTACTCAGCCAATTCATGAGTGCGCCCCATGAAGTACACCTACGAGCGGCCTACCGGATTTTAGCGTACCTGAAGTACACCGTTGGACAGGGACTTCTGTTTTCACGGGAGGGCGGGCTCACCCTCGAGGCTTACACCGATTCAGACTGGGCAGGGTCTGTGGTTGACCGAAGGTCCACTTCGGGTTACTGCACATTCCTCGGTGGGAGTCTTGTGACATGGCGGAGCAAGAAGCAAAAGGAGGTGTCATTATCTAGTGCAGAAGCAGAACTTCGGGCATTAAAAAGGGGTGTTTCCGAATGTCGGTGGTTGAAGCACCTACTGGAAGACCTGTCCCTGTATGGAGATCAGGGAATACAACTCTACTGTGACAACCAGTCGGCTCTGGCTATTGTCAAGAATCCTGTTCAACATGACAGGACGAAACACATGGCTTTGAACCGGCACTATCTTGCAGAGAACATCCGCAGCGGGAACATTCAACCTATCTTTGTGCCATCCATCAACCAGAAAGCGGACATCTTCACGAAGGCCCTTCCGACATCACGCTTCCAGTCCTTGGTGATCAAGCTCGGCATGGGTAACATCCACACCTAGCTTGCGGGAGGGTGTTGAACTGGAGCTGATGTCTATATCCCTCTCTCTATCTCTCTCTCTCTCTCTTTCTGCCCTATTGTAAGTGGGCCACCTTCATATAAGTGGCCCACAGAGGGGACTTAATTAATATCGGAGGCTATTTGACCTCCTCCCACGTGGAATCCCTTAGTAAAGGGTTACACGTGGGAGGGGCCTTTAAGTGACTCCCACGTGGGAGACACATGTAGGGGCCCTTAAAAGGGCCCCAAACCCTAGCCGTCGGAAATCGGAATCATTTTTTTTCTCCTTCATTCTTCCCTTTCAGGCGCCGCCCCCTGGGCTGGAGCACCTTCAACCTCCTCCAGCCCTAGTGGGACCTCTCAGTCTTCCTCTACTCTTTCTCTCTCTCTTGTGATGCTATTCTAACACAGAGACCAGGGGAATATGAGAGATCCAGACACAGCTACTTGATTCTTCGGTCTTTTTTAACGTACAATATAAGGAAAATAGGAAAGAAAGAGATACCCTTGAAAGGGGATGAGAATTGTATCAGAAAGACAGTGAAAAGCAAGTAGAAGATTTATTTCATTTGATCAGGAATAAACACATTAGACTCCTGGAAAACAAAAAATAAATCTGATTAACCAATGGATACAATATGATATCAATCACGTTTAAGAAGCATACTCATTCTAATGCATTAAATATATTAGTTTCCCAACGTGACCCGACAAGAAAAGATTAACGGTAGACCAAAAACATCACTATGACTAAAGTTTTGAATGAATCACTCTGATGATAAAGAAAAATAAACTAGAAAAGAAACTGAAACACAAAGAGAAGATTAATTTGTATTCGATCAAGTTTAAAAACATCGTCGCTCCTCCTTCAGAAAGGTTAAAAAATATTTGAAGGCAAATAAAGGATGAAGAATAATCCGAGAAAAACTAGCTCACTTGAGATATCTAGTGTCGTGTTTACCATGACACACCTCTTGGCCTCTTCTGTTTGCAGAAGCTGAATGCTCCCGGAAATAAACTCAATTATGCAGCGGGGGCGATGCTTGGATCTCATCACAACAGCTAAATCCTCCTCGTCGAGAAGATTTTGCAGGTCAGCCGCAATATCTGAGTCAAAACTTACATGGCACTGCATTAAAAATACAACACAGTAAACAATCTTAAAAACCCCATCAATTTTAACAACTTATAAAAGCAATCTTAGAACCTCAAATACGCTCTATCTAGCTTAGCCATAAAATTCCCCCAGGAAAACGGGGAAACCTGAATCGAAAGATAAAATCTTTCGCAAGATGAAATGATCTGATGGGGACACAAATCAAATACGCTCTATCTAGCTTAGCTTTAAAATTCCCCCAGGAAAAATGGGAAACCTGAATCCAAAGATAAAATCTTTCGCAAGATGAAATGATCTGATGGGGACACAAATCAAATACGCTCTATCTAGATTAGCTATAAAATTCCTTCAGGAAAAAAGGGGAAACCTGAATCGAAAGAAAAAATCTTTCCCAAGAAGAAATGATCTAATGGGGACACAAATCATGTAAGAAGAAAACCCAGTAACCCGAACCTTGAGGGCAACAGGAAACGCCATGATATAGCTGAGAAGAGCCTTCCTTGTATCGGCATCGGCAGAGAGCTCGCACCCGCCAGAAGACATCACCATGCCAGCCAGCTCGCTGGTCCCGGCCATAACCTTGATCCAAGTATGCCTTCCTTCCTGAAATCTCGAATAGGAAGCCTCCGTTCTAAACACCAGCAAAAGGGCAAGAGCCGGAGCAGTAAGCTGGTAAGGAAGCGGAGAAGCCCTAAGAACAGGGAAGAACTCAGGCAACAATCCCGCCGTGACCGCCCAATTGTACGTCGCCAGAGTTGCCGCGACCGCCGTCAGAGAGAACACAGGAGGAATCAAAGACAGAATCACCCGGGAAGATAGACTGGAGAGGAGGTGGCGGACATGGCGGAGAGAGCTCCGGTGCTCGACCCAGAGATCGTGATTGTAGAGAGAGCGGCGTCTCCGCATCCCTCTCTCCTTGATGGCATCTGCCCAGTCGGGGATTTTGCGCAAATAAGAGATTAGGGGAGATGGGTCGGGCTCTTTTGAGCATACTACTCGGTAGAGAAGCGGGCGGAGTGGAGAAGAGCGAGATTTGTGAAGGAATTTCGCCGATAGCTTCGGATTTCGGCCGATGAAGGAGGTTGAGAGATGGGTAGGAGCGCTGGCGCTATTGCTTGAAGGTTTTGGCATTGGCCTTGGAATTGGAGACGTGGGTTTAAGAGGATCTTCCGCTCTGCATCTGGTAGCGATGGAGCAGAGAAGACGAGGGAGAGGAGGAAGACGAGAGGAGTAGGATAACAGTAGCACTTGTGACTGAGAATATTAAGGGGTTTTGGTTCATGCTAGTTCTACACAATAAATATCCTCAAGTTTTTTATCATGTTTTTTTTATTGTCTAAACTTGTGAAGCCAAATAATCTTTCGCTCTTCTCCTCCCTCTATCATGATACAAATGTGTGTAAGAAGAGGGGTGAGAGTGTTTTCAACATGCTCTTCTCATGTTTGAGCACATTTGTCAGTCTTGGTTGTTGATTTTGTGTGTTGGTTTTCATTGAAGTAATCATTTATGGTTTTAATTTTTCCATATTTGTCTTATTTCAATGTGCTTCATCCTTTTATAAGATATGGGGGTTCAGAGTTTAATTTTGTAGAGTTGGTTATGTCATAGAGTGAAACTCTTGAGGTGTTTAAGTCAAGTACATTCACTTGTGGCATATGAGGTAGTGTGATGTTCTGAATTTGGTTTCAAAGAGGGAAACCATTGATTTGTGTCTTTCTTATAAATAAGATAGGTTTCCACCAAAAGATATTGATTGATCATTTATCAGTATCATAAAATTGCCAAATTTTCATGAAATATATGTTGTGTTTAGATAGGTTTTTTGTCACAAAACAAGTCAATGCCCTTCAGGATTTTACTAAGTGGTTGAGTATTATCTATATTAGCTCTTATCATGAAATTTGAATCATTGATGTATCACACTACTTGCATAGTAGTAGAACGTCGGGTAAAGGTGAGAAAGTTCATTTTTCTAGCACACAATTTCTACAGTGATATGAATTTTCAAGGTGGTCATGTAAACAAATGACATTTAGTATTAAAATTCATAGGCATCTCCTGATAGATTTTGAAACTTACATCAATATTGTTAATATAAAATGAAAACATATTTCCATCACTTGATAATGGTACCTATTCCAGAGAATAAAACATTAATGAATGGGAAGTCATCCAATGTCCGAAGTGGCAAATGCCTAAGATTGAAATCATTAAATTCATGTGTATCTAGAGAGTCCAATTAAATAAGTACATCAAAAGCATGAATAATATAAATAAGAAATATTTTAATGCTATGATGATTAAATTTAGTGTCAGCGAAAATTTCAAAAAAAAAGTGGGATAGAAAACAAGCAGATGAGATTCACTCTAGAAATGAAGTCTTGTGATGATTTATTTATATTTCATAATATAAATTCGGACAGAGAAATAATTTTTTTAATTTCCATTTGAATAAAATGATACTAATTATGTGCTACCAATTATAAAAAAATTTCTCAAAATTTTAACATTTTAGTCATTTTAGTGAATGTCTCGGTAAAGTATTCCACATATAGGTGTGAAAGGTCATTAACTAATAGATGTGTTTTAAGTTTTTTTATTTGATCAAAATGATACAGTTTTCGCATGGAAGTCCAAGGACTGTTGGGACATGCAGGCTTTTGATCGACATGATCTAAACTCAATTGTCCACCGTAATATCGAATCAAAGACAAACATGAAAACCAAAAACCCCACATTTACATAGATCAAATTTGAGATTTCTTGGCTCCTCGAGTCAGCATCTTCAAGTCATTCAAATATCTAGCCTCTAGACCTATCCATGCAATATTTGAGTGTCGGATCTCCTCTTCATCCTGCAAACGTGGAAATCCAATTTTATCTCCATCTAGTTTCCACAAGAAGCAACACTTAGGGATGACGAAGAGAAGAAAGAGGGGCCCCTCAAACTGACTCCCATAGGCATCAAATGAGGGTGCCCCCTTTTATTTGGAAATTTTCATAAAATTATCAAGGAAAATTTTTAAACTCCCAATCATCGGGAACATTTAATAAAAGTCCCCCAACTTAGAGTGTAACCATCGTCGTTCAAAAACATCGACTATGTAGCCCTTTAGGCTCATGTATCAGTCTAGTTAATAACTTCAATGCCGCAACTAGTTTTATGGGGCCGACCTTATTAATTATCTATACCAAATAGATATTAGTTAATCAAGAATCGATTAAACCTAATAAATTGGGATGACAAACTATATCTTGTTCCATAGAAGATACAAAGGAGTATGTCAACTCTCTCACGGCACTGATAACATGCATTTCTAGTGCCTTATATTATTATATTTATGTGTCTTTATGCATTAAATTACTCATATTTGCATGTTATCAAGCTTAAAATGATTAAATCTATTTTTAGAATAAATTTTTGATTTTTTGTATTTTTAAGGATTTTTCTAACAGTATATTCTAAAGGAATATAACTTTTGAGACAGAATATGATTTTTCTAGAATTTTTGGATATTATATTTGGAAAGATATGATTTTTTTGAGTCAATATATACATGTATTTATACGTACATACATATAAATTTTTCATAGTTATAGTTTTTATTTTTTTTGGGCTTTTATTTGATTTAATATGAAATTTTAAGTATTTTGGTTTTTTAATGGCATAGGGTGACGTGGCGTGCCGATGCGCCGCCACGTCAGCATCAAGAAAGAGATTTTTTTCTTTGTTTTTTGTCCTTTTGACATGTACATGTGGCACGGAATACGAAAAGCCGCGGAATATGAAAAGACACAGAATACCAAGTGCTTTGACTTCTTAACAGGCACGAAACTGATGACATTGATGAGGAGAGAGAAGAAATCAAAGGCTAGGATTGCTTCAACTTCCAACGGCTATAACTTTTGATCTTCCCCTCCTCTTTCTATCCATACCCTCTAATCTATAAATAGAGGCCTGGATCATTGTAAAAATCATCTTGAACTTGCTTCCCACTTTTGTGGGCTGATTGAAAGAGAGTGAGTTTTGAGATCCATCAAGAGTGTTCTTGGTGTCTTGGGTGTGTGGGAAGAGACAAAAGAGAAGAGGGGAAGCTTACCGGCACTTGCAAATCGTCGTGATCATGGCGAAACGTAAGGATCAAATATAAGTGTCTTCGCTTTACGTTGTTTCTCTCCCAACATCATCTTTAACATAGTTATAGTTTTTCATCAACGTTTCATTTATCACTCCACTTACTTACGTCCCCATTCTCTCGTCTATCTATCCTTGCCATCGTACCACTCCACATACAACCACTATCCTCGTTCATACTTTCGTTCATCATCGTGTCCATCACAATCGCATACTCTTTATTTTAGTTAAAATAACATATAAATTAAGTACTTCTTAATCGATATCACTAGCTCATTTCCTTGAATCGTGTTTTTGTCGATCCTCTCATTGATCATCACTAGTTTAAGAAAGTAATTCCTTAATTATCATTCCCTGTGGAGACGATCCATACTCATCACTAACTAAGTATTTTCAAGTACGGTTAAACATATTTTTATCGAATAATCTCAATCACCAACGACATATTTTAACCCTAAAATTGAGATTATCAGGCACCTATAATTAAATTATATATGTATATATATATCCTTTGCTTGCGTGAGACTCTTGAATGATGTTAGAGTATGGTTAATCATCAAACCTTAATAAGTCATTAAGTTAGTATTGATGTGTAATGGGGATCATTGGAGAACACCTTCTCCAATATTATCACTACCCTAGTAAGGGATTTAATTGCATCATATTTCTTGAGTCAATCTCCTCTAATATCGAGGTTGGATAATCCCATCTTTACCTCAAAATCACCGTATTGGATTTTTTGCTACCCTTCAAGATAGGATGATTTAGAAGCCCCCTAATTAGATAATTATAGGTCATAGTTAAAAGACAATCGTTCATCCACAAGGTGTCTTTGGCATCTCAGGTCAAAGGAGCGCTTACACAACCATGATATGAATTAACCTGATTGACGATAGGTATAATATCATTCATGGATTCATATGGATTAATTCAGTGAACTATTTCCCCACATAGGATCCATTATATATCCTTAATATATCCACACTACTGACTATGAGATCAACCATTATGATCATATGAGTGGGACTAGATAGTGTCATTTTTTTCGGATATTTCGATGTCCTTCTTTAATATCATTTCAATATGAATGTTTTGAGCTCATTTTTTAAGACTACTCAATATATATAATGATATCATCATAATTCACTTATGCATTTCATGTATTCACAGACTTCAATAATAAGCACATCAAACATGCACCATTTGAATATATATTGTATCAATGAATATAAAATGAGACAGGAAAGGTCTCAATGGCTTTCAGGCCACTTATATTTCCAATAATGAAAATGAAGAATAAATACACATAATGTTTTTTGGACTAATATCTACGTCAAATGGCAAAAAATCATGATCTAGGGCTCCATACCTCCAATAGACTTGTTGTGAGATAATATTTTGTGGGACATTACAAGTTGAAATATTAGTTATTAAATTTTAATAGCTAATACATAATTTATTGTCACAAAACGAGACATTTTATTATGTGAACTACGTTTCTAAGAGGAAGGATGGGTAATCCACACTCTTTACAATGAGGAATTGATAAATTGATATTATTAATTTGATAAGAAAAATTTGATAGACCTAATGTTATGATAACATTTCATATTAACATGAATAATAAAATTTCAATTAGTGTAACAAGAATGGGATTTTAGTAGCTTTAGAGGAAGGGCATGAAAAAAATCATTGGGTACCATATCCAAAGGTTTTATGATATAGGATTCAGACATTATGAGGCATTTCAAAACACTAATTTCTTTCTGAATTAAATGAAATATTAACCAGTTGTGTTTAAATCTTCCTATAGAATGATATTTATAAAATAAGGTAACATCACAAGGGATAAAATGTTCAAGATCATGGATTTAACAAATTATTTCTTTCTGAAGCATGGACAGTAATACACATGTAAAATATTTTGGTCCTATTTGTCTTAATAAAGTGCTCACTTATAGAAAAAAGATACAAACCACAAAAAATGAGTATACGACATTGATATATTGTTACAGTCTGGTTTTTTAGGCTAGTTGACAATCTAAAATGCTTCAAAGAGCAGAAATTAAATGAATTGCTATAGATAAAAACTAAACCACTAGATGATGATGTTACCTTTCACTAAACATGTTCTGCTATCACTAGGTTCCTTAGACAAGTCTCTTTCAGTCGTTCAGGTATCTCTTAGAACATTAAAACTCAAACTCCACAAAAATGTGTATAAGGTCTTGAATATTTTAGATAATTATGGTTGGATAAAAAATTTTAAACCCCATTTTATTGAAACTATATTACCATTGATGATCACATCACCTTTTGTGGAAAATATTTCACTACAACTCATTTTCTTGCATGATTTTCTTCAAGATGTTCATGTATCTAATCTCTAGATGTAACCACATTATTTATTTAATTTTTTTTCCTCTTGATTCTCTAATAGATATCTTAAAGTCTTACAAATTTTCTCGCCACCCAATTAGGCATAATAATACTCTGGAAAGGAAGAGGTTTTGGAGAGGGATATTAGACAACCTGATTTCCATTTAGGCATAATAATACTCAAGAATTCATATTAGATAAATTTAGTGAAGTATTTTCCAAAAAATCACCCACCATCTAACCTTATTATCTCAACACCAATGGCTATGAGATCAGTCATATTATGAATGAAATCATTACAGCATTCAAAACCTATTAATCACTTGTGCATAGATCAAATATTTGATTTCTCAAATCCTTTAGTGAGACGTGTTGAGCCACTCAAGTGTGCAACCTCTAGACATGTCTATACAATCTCTAGAACATCGGATCTATTCCTCCCTCTTGGCAAGCCCCATTCTCGCTCCATTGTCTTTATAATATCCCAATCACATCATGAGTGGAGAGGAGCAAAGTGGAAAAGGGAGACGAGTGGTAGCACCCTGAAAATTTATGGCTTGGTTTGATTACATTCAGGACCTTCCCTTATCTATACTAAGTGGGAATTTTTTATAAGAACCATAAACTTTCAGCTTATCTTCTGACATCTAAAATACATTTTTTGTGTGACAAGTTACAACTCGTACTCTTAAAGATACAAAGGAGTGTAGTGATTCACTCATGTATAGTCCCTCATCTTCTTAATGCTCTTAGGACAACTTATAGGTATGATCAACTATGAAATCTTAATCGGCGATCCAAGGTAGTGCTGATGCGTTCAAAAATCATTAGAAAACTCTTCTCTGATACTCGACTACCTTGGCCAAGGACTTCATCACATCATCTTCCTTAAGGTTTATCCTATCTTGACCACTCAATCATCTTTGTGAACCAAGACTGCTTACAATTCCATGACTAGAAACTTGTTGGTCGTTGTCCAAGTACAATTGTTTATCCATAGACGTCTTTGGGATCTGATGCCTAAGGACCAATTACACAATCATGATTAGGGTTTGACGGTCCCGGTCCGGTCCGGTTTATGACATGGACCTAAACCGTACCTGAAGTTCGGTCCGGTTCCGGTCCGGTCTTGTTCGGTCCCGGTTCGGTTCGGTACCGAAGGTGGCGGAGGTGCGGGGAAGGGGGGGGGGGACAGAGGTGTTGTGCATGCAAAGCAGCGTCAATGAGCTTTGGGGCAGCTCATGGAAAAGGAGATGGGGAGGGGAATGGGTAGTATGTGGGATAGGGTCCGGTCCGGTCCGGTTTTTTGGCATGAACCTAAACCTCACCTAAAGTTTGGTCCACTTCCGGTCTGGTCTTTTTTCTGTCCCGGTTCGGTCCGGTCTGACCGGTCCCCGGTCCAAAATGTCAAACCCTAATCATGATGTGAATCAACCTAATTGATAGTTTGGTGTAATACCATTTAGGGACTCGTACGGATAAATTTGGTGAATTCTTTCTGCTAAAGACCACCCACTATCTATCTGTAGTGTCTTCACATTAATGGATACATGATCGATCATACTCACCATATGAGTGGGACAAGATAGTGTTTGTCCATATGTGTATATTTTGATATCCTTTGTATAGGAAAATTTAGAGCGCATGCTTAAGTATAGTGATCTCTTTATTATGATGTCATCATATTTATGGAATTCATTATAAGCATCACATGTGCATTATAATGAATGTATTGTATTCATGAACATGAAAAGGATAAGAATGCGTTATGATATTGCCACATATATTTCCATCAATCATATGAGTTGGATTAAACATTTTTTTCTATATTAGACATTTTAATTTCAATTCTTATTATCCTTTGAATAGGAATATTTGGAACACTTGTTTAAAGAAGAGTTATCATTATATTATGACCGAAACATAATGCTTATGGTCATTGCATATTTTTTTGGGCTCCATTATATAATATCAAAATAGAAATATAATGAACATACATTTATTCAAATAAAATTAAATGAGACATAAAATTGTGATAATCTTGAGTGCCATATAATATACATCACCCTCTCCTATTTATACTTTGTAAGATTTTTTGTGAAATTCTCTAAATAATGATCCAACTACTTTTATTGGTCTACATTTTTATTTAATGATATATATATATAATAATTATTTAATGTTATAATTAACCCAATTGATATATTGAGTTGTGATAAGCAGAAAATAGGGGTAAAAACTATGCAATTTTTAGCCCTTGTCGTTGTGGATTTTGGCTTATGCAATAAAATTTATAATAACTCCACTTAAGACGTATAGTGATAAGTACGAGTGTCGTCCAAGGAAAGCTAGTAAGGAATTCGATTTGGTGATTGTATTAGGCATTTCACTCTGATTAAACTGAATTTGATCTTCAATGAGGATCAAGTCACCCTAATAAGATGAGAATTTAGAAAGGGGGGTAGAAGAGTTGAGATGAATAGAAGAAATATGGAGCTCTAAATTGGCTTCTTTGATCCTAATAAAAGGATCCAAGAGGTCAATTAGAGAGGTTAAAAGGGAATTTTTAATTTGAGTTTGGTTTGTTTTTGCAACTTTGATAATTCAGAACTGAAATGGGGGTAATTAAATCTCCTAAGAATTAAAACTAATTTTTTCAGAGTTTTTCTTTGGAATGCAGTTGAATGCTTAGTTGAATCCCTCAAATTCTCCTCTCAATCCTAATCAGGGCTTGTACATGCCGCTCAAGCCAAGCGATTTAGAATTTCAGATCAAAACCAAGAAGAAGAAACAAGAAATTGAACTAATCTCATTCAAAATGCACAAATCCAAATACAATCAAGGAAAAAGTACCAGATAACTTGATCCAGGGTGGGACTCTTCTCTGTCTTGCATCTGTGATAGAGAACCATCAAGAATGATCCCCCTCCTCTCGAAATTCGGCTTTTATACCTACGTAAAATGGAGCAAATGACCATTTTACCATACAGATAGAAATAGGGGATCAAGACGAACAAATCCATGAAAAAATCATCACAATCGGACTTCTGGATCGAAAGTTATTAATAAATGAAGTTAAACCAATGTTAACAATTGTCGCGGAGACGGTTGACCACCTCTTCTTCCACAGTGAGACAGTAGTGGCATGTTGGCGTCTCATTACCGATCTCCTTCGACCTCTTACCCCGTCTGAGTATTTTGGCAAGTTTATCCTCTCGCCAACTCGCTCTGTACGGAGCCCCATCCTCCCCATCACCATAGCTTACCTGCTATGGGAGATTTGGAAAGGGCGAAATTCCTCTCGTTTTGCAGGTACACCCATGCGTGCAGCGGACATCATGAGACGAGTTCAGTTGTGGCTTCGGCAGATTCATCCTCTTTTGCCCCCCCGAGTCGGCCGATCAGAGTTCGCGTGTAGGCTCCTCCGCTCCATTGGGATCTCGGTGACCCCCGCTGTGACCCGCATCCAGTATCGAGTTATCCATTGGCGTCCACCGTCCATAGGCTACCTCAAACTAAATGTAGATGGTGCGGCGAAAGGGAACCCGGGGCCCGCCGGAGGCGAAGGCATCCTCCGAGATCACACAGGGAGTTTCCTTTTTGCCTTCTCTTCCTTTTATGGTATACAAACTAATACGGTAGCCGAGGCTATGGCGATACGTGACAGTCTCCTCCTCTGTGAGGAGCGGAACCTTCATAATATCGTCGTGGAATCGGACTCACAGCTATTAGTTGATATGTTTCGTACAGGCACATGCTCTCAGTGGCGACTACATCGAGCGTGGAGAGACATCACGCGGTGCCGCTCGCGTATCGCGTGCTTTCGTCATCAGCTGAGAGAGGGCAACCAAACAGCTGATGCCCTCGCCAACCATGCGGTACAAGCTTGCACCCCCACTTCACTTTTCTATTCTTGGCAGGAGCTTCCACCCATGGCCCGAGGATGCCATCGGCTCGATCGTCTTGGCCTGCCCTCCCTCCGCACACGCCGCCTCTGCGTGAGGACAGGCCCGCGAGATTGGAGGATTGCCTGGAGCGCTGGCGTACGAGGCATGGACCGCGCCTGCCCCGACTAGAGCGTCACTGCGCACTACTTCCAGCACACATGACGACGGCAAAGACCCACCCCCACTAGAGCGCCGCCAAGCGCTACAACGACCTCGTGCAGCCGCCCTAGAGAGACGCCGATGTACACTCTTCCCCGAGCGTCCGTGAGGTACCACCTATGTATCTTTTCTTTTCCCTAACTATGGGCGTGGACGAGTGGGATCCGCATGTAATTGGGATATATATACTCGATCCACGCCCACAAACATTGAAAAACACTACACTTTATAAATAAAATCTCCCTGGGTGGCATCCAGGGCACGGCTGGATCGGACTACGGGCACAACCCTAGGGTTGGCCGTACCCGGCACCGTGATTTTTGCTAAAAAAAAAAAATGTTAACCATTGGATTTATTCATTTATTATTTAATTTATTTTTTTTCCTCCGCGCGCTGACGTGTCGCCGCCTCATTGGCGGCGACGTTTCAAATTCTCCCGGCGGGCACGTCCTCCTGCTGCCACGTACCCCTGGCGAAAAAAAAGAAAAATCAAAAGATGGAAAAGTAAAAAGCTGGTCGTATACATATAGCTCACAAGTAGGAGTGCCTCTTTATAAGCGCCGGCTAATCAATGGGCGCCACGACACCGCCCGTGCACGCGCATTGTATGCGCTGCGCGGGCGGTGAACTTACCTCCTGCCACTAGCGTATGCGCGATCGCCGTTGGATTTTTATCCAACGGCCACGCTTTCGCCACGTCGACAAGCGGGAAGCCCTCAAGCAATTTTTTCAGCGAAGCCCATTACAAATCACGCAATTGCAGATAGACGCCGCCCAGAAATAATTGTACATGTACCCTTTGCGCACACTCTCTCTTGCACTTTTTTCTAAACCATTAAAACAATAAAAGGTGTAATTTCAATAAAACCCTGTAGAATTTTAAATTGGATCTTTACGCCTGCAGTGGCGACCGAGAGCTGTTTTCAAGGTCTTTTTGCAACGAAAGTTCACAAAAAGGCCCTTGAAAGTTCAAAAATAATAACAATACTTCTTTTTCTATTATAAATATACTTTTTTTCCTTGAAATAAATACATTTCCTCTTCAAATAAATCTCAGAAAAATCCTAAAAATTCGTAAAAAATTCTAGAAAATTCACTGATTCATTCCCATGCTGATAAATGTCAAAATAAAATATTAAATATGCCATTTTCATTCAAAAATAATTATTTATAGCTTCAATAAATCCTTTAAAATTCATAGAATTAACAGAAAATTAGGGAAAAATCAGAAATCACTAGAAAACACTATTTTCATGTAAATATGTGATAACAACCCCATTTTAAGCTCTTTAAATGCATAAAATCATGCTAATAACATGAAATAAAGACAGAAATTAGGGTGTTATCAAGTTGCCAGGCCTTGGGATGCCAAGTTACACCTCTCTCTCTAAAAGATACAAAGGACTCTAGAAGCTACAATTCCCTTGTATCTCAGATAGCCATCTCATGCTTATTGAATCATGTGATTAGAGACTCATAAGACAGTCAAAACAAGATGGTCCATCCCCAAAGTATCTATGATGTCTCAGATCAAAGGTCCAATTGCACAACCATGATATCACTTAAGCTAATTGGTAATTAGGTATAATACCGTTCTGGGTTTCATATGAAACAAATCAATGAACTATTTCCCTTAAGAGTGATAACACAGATTTTTAGTAGATTAATATGACCATAATTACATATTTATTTTCATTAAATTACTTATATGTGTGTTACCAAGCCTAAAATGATTAATTTTTTTTAGAATGATATATTGAATAATTTAAGAAGCTTAAATGATTGATCTCTATTGATTCTTGGCCACAATTATCGACTGTAAGAGGGTGTTCTATGTTACTAAACCTAATACCATCATTGATAACCTAATACACCAAACCCTACATATCATCCCCCATTTTCAATCACTTTACAAAGTTGAATGATTGACCTCTGCATGTTGATTCTTGACGATTAGATATTGACCTTGAGAGGGTGTTCTATGTTATTAAACCTTTTACCATCATTCATCATCTAATACATAAAACCCTATATACCATCCCCCATTTTCAATTATTTAAGAAGCTTAAATGACTAACCTCTGCATGTTGATTCTTGACCACCAGCTATCGACTATAAATGGGTGCTCTATGTAAACACCATCATTGATGACTGAATACATAAAACCCTACATATCATCCCCATTATCAATCACTTAATAAGCTTAAATGACTGACCTCTGCATGTTGATTCTTGACCGCTAGCTATTGATTGTAAGAGGGTGTTTGCTGTTACTAAACGTAATACCATGATTGGTCACCTAGAATATAAAACCCAATTTAACATCCCCCATTTTCAATCACTGAAGAAGTTTAAATAATTGGCCTCTGCATGTTGATTCTTGATGACTAGCCATTTACTGTAAGAGGGTGTTCAATGTTACTAAACCTAATACCATTATTCATCCCCTAACACATAAAACCCTATATGTCATCCCCATCATCAAACACTTAAGCTTAAATGTTTATCTCTGCATATAGTGCAGGGACGCGGACGGGACAGTTTTTTCGTCCCAGGACAAAAAAATTGTACCATCCACGAGACTGGACGATCACCGAGACGGAAATTTGTCCCGGGATGAATGAACGAGACAGTTTTCCTATCATCGGACGAAAAAACTGTCCCGTCCTGAGGTCTTGGACGATGGACGATAAGGGAAGGGGAAAAATACGTCGGATTCGATTCTCACGGTTGAGATCTTGCCATGTGGCATCTCAAAAACAATTTCTTGACATCTTGCCATGTGGATGGGACGATTTTTTTCGGACGGGATGAATCTGGCAGACCCGGGACGCGGACGAACTATTTCATCCGCCGACGAAATTCCTGGAATGGACGGCTCGGACGAATCTGAAAATATGCGGACGTCGGACGGGACGAATTTCGCCCTGTCCAGTCCATCGTCCACGTCTCGGGCGATCCAGAACTATACCTCTGCATGTTGATTCTTGACTACTAGCTACAAAAAGGAATGACACAAATGAATTAATTAATTCTTGACTGTAAGAAGAAATGACACAAATGCCCTGGGCTTTTATGTTAGCAAAATCTCCATCCCTGGAAAGGAATTAATAACAATGAACGGGGCGTTGCTCCGGGCGCTGGCCCGAACGAGAGAGCCGGCCAAGGCGGAGCTCCTCCACGGCCGGCTGATGACCGCCGGGCTTCTCGCAGAGGGCCGGCGGCGCCGCCAGTTCCTCCCCAGAATCACCGCCGCCTACGCCATCTCCGGGGCGGCGCCGCCGGCCCGCCGCCTCTTCGACGATCTCCCCGACGACCAGCGCACCTCCTTCCTCTTCAACCTCCTCATCCGCGCCCACCTCCGCCACGGCCTCCCTCTCCACGCCCTCCACCTGTTCGAGCTTATGGCAGCCAGCCCTTCCCTTAGCTCCCGCCCCGACAACTTCACCTTCACCTTCGCGATCAAAGCCTGCGCCGACCTCGCCCTCCTCCGCGGCGGCGCTCAGCTCCACGCCGCCGCCGTGGCCGGCGGGCTCGCCGCCGACGGCTTCGTCCAGAACTCCCTCCTCGCCATGTACCTCGCCGGCGGCGCAGCCGTCCACGCCGCCGCCCTGTTCGACGAAATGCCCCGCCGGAGCACAGTCTCCTGGAACACGATGATAGCGGGGCTGGCCCGCGGGGGGGACCCGGCCAGGGCGGCGGCGCTGTTCGACGAAATGGCGGCGCCGCCGGACAGCGCCACCGCCACGGCGGTGCTCCCGGCCTGCGCCGCCCTCGGGGACCTGGCCCGGGGCCGGCGGCTGCACCGGCTCGCCCGCCGGCTCGGCTTCTCGAGCCAGCTCACGGTCCGGAACGCGCTCGTGGACATGTACGCCAAGGCCGGGAGCCTCGCCGAGGCGCGCCGCGTGTTCGAGGAGCCCGGCCCGCGCGATGTGGTGACGTGGACGGCGATGATTGGCGGGTGCGTGCTGAACGGGGAGGGGGAGGAGGCTATTGGGCTGTTCTCGGAGATGGTTTGGGCCGGGGAGCGGCCCAATTCGGTGACCCTGGTGGGGCTCCTGGCGGGGTGCGGCGAGCGTGGGCTCGGCCGGGCGCTGCACGGGTCCGGCCTGCGGCGCGGGCTGGTCGGCGAGGTGGCCGCGGAGACCGCGCTAATCGCCATGTACGCGGCCTGCGGGCTGGCTCGGGCGGCGCGGTCGGTGCTGAGGGGGGGTTCGAGAAGCACGGCCACGTGGAACGCGGCGATGGCGAGCTTTCCACGGGAGGCGGCGGCGCTGTACGTGGAGATGCGGCGGGCGGGGGCGGCGGCGGACGCGGCGACGTGGGCGGCGCTGCTGCCGGCGTGCGCGGACGCGGCGGACCTGCGGCAGGCGCGGGGGCTGCACGGGCAGGTGGTGCGGGGGGGGCTGGGGCGGGTTCAGGCCGTGGGCACGGGGCTGGTGGGCATGTACGCGAAGGCGGGGAGCCGGGGGGCGGCGCGGCGGGTGTTCGAGGAAATGCCGGAGAGAGACGGGGTGGCGTGGGGGGCGGTGATAAACGGGTACGCGGCGCATGGGTTTGGGAGGGAGGCGGCGGCGATGGTGGAGGAGATGGCGGCGGCGGGGGAGGAGCCGGGGGAGGTGGCGCTGTGCGCGGCGGTGGTGTCGTGCGGGCGGGCGGGGCTGGTGGAGGATGGGATGGCGGTGGTGAGGAGGGGGGCGGGGTGGGGGCGGTGCTGCGCGGGGGGGGTGGACTTGCTGGGGAGGGCGGGGAGGTTGGAGGAGGCGAGGAGGCTGGCGGGGGCGGCGCCGGCAGGGGCGGAGGGGGCGGCGTGGGGGGCGCTGCTGGGGGCGTGCGTTGTGCACGGGAGCGCGGAGGTGGGGGAGGAGGCGGCGCGGCGGGCGATGGAGGCGGAGCCGGAGAACGCGGGGAATTATGTGCTGCTGGGGAATTTGTACGCCGCCGTGGGAAGGTGGGAGGAGGCGGAGAGGGTGAGGAGGATGGTGAAGACCAGGGGGCTCAAGAAACTCCCTGGCTGTAGCTACACTCCCTCGTGAATCTCTCTCTCTCTCTCTCTCTCTCTCTCTCTCTCTCTCTCTCTCTCTCTCTCTCTCTCTCTCTCTCTCTCTCTCTCTCCCTCTCCCTCCCTCCCTCCCTCCCTCTCTCTCTCTCTCTCTCTCTCTCTCTCTCTCTCTCTCTCCATCTCCCTCTCCCTCCCCCCCTCTCTCTCTCTATCTCTCTCTCTCTCTCCCTCTCCCTCTCCCTCTCCCTCTCCCTCTCTCTCTCTATCTCTCTCTCTCTCTGTCCTGATCTCTCTCTCTTAGGCTTCGGGGATTCGGACAGATCGTTCGAATGATCGAATCCGAACACCAATCTGCCTCGTTCAAATCCGATCCGAACCCGATCTGAGCATCTGTTTGGATCGGAATGTTGGAACAAGGTGGCTGTTCGGATCGAATGTTCGAATAAGATCCGATTCGAACACGTTGTTCGAATCGGATCGAATCAAATGTTCAAATCCGGTGGTGCCAGCGGCCGCCAGCAGCGGCCAGCGCCGCCCAGCGGCCACCCAGTACCAGCCAGCGACCATCCAGCGGCCGGCAGCGCCGACCAGCGGCCGCCATCGCTGACCAGCGGCCGCTAGCGCCGCCCAGCACCAGCCAGTGACCATCCAGCCGCCGCCAGCTCCGGCCAGCAGCCGCCTGCGCTGGCCAGCGGCCGCCAGCGACCACCAGCAGTGCCAGCGGCCACCAGAGAGAGTCGCTGGCGGCACTGGCCATTTGCTTGAAATTGTCCGAACTTGTTCGAACAAGGTTGAACAAATGGCAATCGAACATGAACGAACCAAATTGTTCGTTCGAAACTTTCAATCGAACACGCACAAAGGGTCTGTTCGATCGAAAGATTCAAACAGATCGGTCGAATCGGCTTTTGTTCGTTTGAATCTCCCCTTGCTCTCTTTCCTGGTGTCTCTCTCTCTCCTAGTTTTTTCTCTCTCCTGGTCTCTCCCCTTGCTCTCTTTCCTGGTGTCTCTCTCTCTCTCCTTAGTCTTTTCTCTCTCCTGGTCTCTCCCCTTGCTCTCTTTCCTGGTGTCTCTCTCTCTCCTTAGTCTTTTCTCTCTCCTGGTCTCTCCCCTTGCTCTCTTTCCTGGTGTCTCTCTCTCTCTCCTTAGTCTTTTCTCTCTCCTGGTCTCTCCCCTTGCTCTCTTTCCTGGTGTCTTTCTCTCCTGGCATCCCTCTCTCCTGGTCTTTCTCTCTCCCTATCTCTTTCTCTGTCTGTCTTGGTCTCTCTCTCCTGGTCTCTCTCTCTTGGTCTTTCTCTCTCCCTATCTCTCTCTCGGTCTCCCGTGGTCTCTTTCTCACCTGGTCTCTCTTTCCTGGTGTATCTCTCTATCTCTCCTAGTTTTTCTCTCTCCTTGCTCTCTTTCCTGGTGTCTCTCTCTCTCCTGGCATCCCTCTCTCCTGGTCTCTCTCTCACTTGGTCTTTCTCTCTCCCTATCTCTTTCTCTATCTCTCTTGGTCTCTCTCTCCTGGTCTCTCTCTCTTGGTCTTTCTCTCTCCCTATCTCTCTCTCGGTCTCCTGTGGTCTCTTTCTCACCTGGTTTCTCTTTCCTGGTCTCTCTCTCTCTCTTGGTCTTTCTCTCTCCCTATCTCTCTCGGCCTCTCTTGGTCTCTCTTGGTCTCTCTCTCACCTGGTCTCTCTCTCTTGGTCTTTCTCTCTCCCTATCTCTCTCTCTCACCTGGTCTCTTGATAACATGAAAATTAATATACTTAATTACTGAATTATACATTCTATTTATGTGTTTTAATGGTCATATTTGCATGTTATCATGTTAAAATACATTGAAATCAGTTAACATGTCGTTTTTCTATTATTTCATATTTTGTATCATTTTTTACATGGAATTTGACATTGTTTCAGTGAAGAAATATTTTTACATGATTTTATTTGCTTGGTTTAAGGTCAGTAAATCATCTCCTGATTTTTCTGAATTTTTCCCATATTTTTATGAATTTTTATGAATTTTTCTGACCATTATTTAGGCAAGAAATGATTTTTATTTAATTAAATAATATATTGATTATTTATTTTGCATTTTAAATGCATTTAAAATGAATATCCACGTCATTCGCCCAAAATTCGGGCGAATGAAGGGATATATTAATTAAATAAGAAAGGAGAGAAGAGAGGAGAGAGAGAGGAAAAGTCAAATAGAGTGATTAAAAGAGAGAGAGAAAAGCGGAAGAGAGAGGAAAGAGAGTAGAGCAGCTAGAGAGGAGAGAGAAGAAAAGATATTTAATAGGAGGAGAGAGATTTGAAAAGTCAGTAAAAGCGGCTAGGAGGAGAGAGATTAAAAAAAAAACGGAAGAGAAAGAGAATAAAATAAAACAAAGAGAGATGCATATTTGGTCGGTGGGCTGCGTGCAATTATTGCACGCGGCCACCGACGTATTTTGTTAAATTCAAAGATGCCAAATGGCGTCGATTTTCCGCGTACGCAGAAATCGACGCCGATCATTGGCGTTTATTTAAAACAATGATTTTTTTCTTTTTCTCTCTCTCTCTTCTAACCAAGCGAAAAAAAGCACTATTTTGTCCTTTTCTGTTTTCTTAAAAAGCAGCGAAAAAGTGCGGCCGACGCGGACAACGAGGGTGCACGTGTCTCGAAACACGGAAAGCGAGAAAATCAAGCCCAGCCAATAGGAAATTCCGATTTTTTGGAGAAAATAAAAGAGATCTAACGACCCACATTTGATCTCACTAAAACTGCGATATCTTGAGATCTACAACTCCGATTGGGCTGAAATTTTGAGGGCAGGTTCGTCTTTTCCTCCTCTACAATCTGGACGGTTGGATCTTTAAATAGAGGTCAGAAAAAAAGGCGAAATTCACTTTTGGAGGCTCTCCCCAAGCAATTGGCCAGGAAGGACACAGGAGGCATTCTAGAAGTCGTCAGATCTGGATCTCTTTATCAAATTTGTAAGTTTCTGAATTGTATTTGATCATCTTCTAGAACGATTCGAAAACGCCTTGGCATGGGCGAAATGTACATGCCCTAGATTCATGTTTTGAATGCATCAGCACTTCTTTTTGATTTGGATTCGAGATCTGACTTTTGATAATTAATTCTTAATCATTTTAGGACATTTCTGCTTCATTACATTTTTAATTTAGGGTCGAAATTGGGGCTTTCCCCAATTTATTCACTTGCTCTCTCTAGGTTAATTTGATTTGTTTCTCTCTCTAGATTTCTGTTTTTATTGTTTAGGAATTTAATTTAATATATAAAAAACCCAAAAATAAAATTTGAACCGAAAATTCATCCATTTTGAACTCCAATTCAAAAATCACTTTCTTGATTATTAATTTCCCAATTTTAATTCTGAAAATTATTATAAATTTTATTAAATTGGGAAATTAATAATTTATATTTTATGAGCTTAAAATAATAATAATAATCTTATCTGGAATTATCTGACCGAAATCAAAATTAAGTTTTACTTAATTTTGATTATTTTAAGAATATTATTTAATATTAATTGAATTAAATATTGCAAAATTCAAAATTACTTGACTTGATTCATAAAAATTGTTTGAAAATTCTGAATTGTTGCCTCCTTGCGGATCGACCCCTTGCTTGCTCTATATTCTTATTTAGTAATTAAGGGAATTATAAATTTATTGCATAAGTCTAAAAAGCGCAACGACCACGTAATTTTACGTGATTTTTCGGCTTATCATCTCTCTCTTGGTCTTTCTCTCTCGGTCTCTCTCGGTCTCTCTCGGTCTCTCTCGGTCTCTCTCGGTCTCTCTTGGTCTCTCTCTCACCTGTCTTTCTCTCTCTCTATCTCTCTCTGTCACCTGGTCTCTCTCTCTTGGTCTTTCTCTTTCCCTATCTCTCTCTCTGACCTGGTCTCTCTCTCTTGGTCTTTCTCTCTCCCTATCTCTCTCGGTCTCTCTTGGTCTCTCTTGGTCTCTCTCTCTTGGTGTTTCTCTCTCCCTATCTCTCTCTCTCACCTGGTCTCTCTCTCTTGGTCTTTCTCTCTCCCTATCTCTCTCGGTCTCTCTTGGTCTCTCTCTCACCTGGTCTCTCTCTCTTGGTGTTTCTCTCTCCCTATCTCTCTCTCTCACCTGGTCTCTCTCTCTTGGTCATTCTCTCTCCCTATCTCTCTCTGTCACCTGGTCTCTCTCTCTTGGTCTTTCTCTCTCCCTATCTCTCTCTCTCACCTGGTCTCTCTCTCTCTTGGTCTTTCTCTCTCCCCTGGTCTCTCTTGGTTAAACTTCTGGATTGTTCGGGACGTGGACAATGGACAGGCTAGGACAAAGATCGTCCCGTCAGACGTCCCAAAATTTTGAGCTTCATCCGACTCGTCCCGTCCAGGGACTCGTCTGATGAAGGAATATTTTGTTTGCGTCCTGAGCCTCCATGAATCGTCCCGTCCGATAAAAAAATCATCCCAACCCTCGACCTAGACGAAAAATTTTTCATGATTTTTTAATGTGTTTTAAACAACGCAGGTCGAAATTTTTTTAGGGCTGAAAATTCCACGGCAAAACTCGCTCTCTAGCTCTCTCTCTTGGTCTCTCTCTCTCTTGGTCTTTCTCTCTCCCTATCTCTCTCTCGGTCTCTCTTTATCTCTCTCTTTCCTAGTCTCTCTCTCCTGGTCTTTTTCTCTCCCTATCTCTCTTTGTCTCTCTTGGTCTCTCTCTCTCTCTCTCCTGGTCTCTATTGGTCTCTCTCCTGTACATGAATGTTTCTTTCTTTCTCTCTCTAGAACTTTTAATCTAGATAGACATTTATTGAGGTAGAGGTTTATACATTCTTGAGCATTCTCTATTAATAATAGACAGCATAGCAAATTCATTAAATGTACTTCAAGTTTGGAGTTATTAGTGGCTCAAGAGAGTGATTTATGCATGGTCCAAATACTCCAGCCATGGCTTAAAGACCAAATAACATCTTTGAGATAACGAAGCGAGAAAATGTGGTTTTCAATGCCAGAAGGTCAACATTAGGAACAAATATAAAAGCAATCTATAATTCATCAAAATCATTAAGGTGATTATTTCAATGGTATTTCATGCAAAACCCAAGCAGCAAAAACATTTATTTTGATTTTTTTTTTCATAATTTCCTGATAGTTGAGTGGGTTGACTTTTGCCTAACGAATAGAAACGATCAAGTAACACATATACATCAGAATTACAGCAGTAAGCCTTAACAACTATATTGGCCTAGAACAATGTGTTGCCAGATTAGACACCTCTCCTCAACGGTTATAACCAATAACTCCTCCCCTCAAGCTGGGGAATGAAAATTTGTCATGCCCAGCATGGAAAATAAAATAGTATGCTGAACTCTAGGAAGGCCTTTGGTCAGGGTGTCAGTAAATGATCTTCTTCTCAAACTTTGCTTTAATGAAATGGAGTTTAATCTCGACATGTTTGGTCTGGTAATGTTGAATGGGATCATGGGCAAGGCTGATTGCCAAGTTATTATCAAAACTGAGTTTTCTAGGTTCCGTGAAGGGGATGTGTAACTCCTATAGGATATCACAATTCCAGAGGAGTTCACATTTTCCTTGCGCAAGGCCGTGAATTCAGCCTTCGTACTACATCGCAAGATGACATTTTGCTTCTTGGTGTGCCAAGTAACAATCTTCCCACATAGAAGGGAAAAATATCCTTTAGTGGATCTACAATCGACTTGTTATCCAGCATACTCAGGGCCCTAGTAAATTTCAAGAGTCAATAATTTACCCTACTGGAATGTCAGGCCAAAGCCCGCAATGTGCAGGTTGCAAGTAAGATATTTTAGGTTGACGCATAAATTAGCTAAGGAGATTATCATAGTAGGATATTCTGGGTGTAGATGAGCAAGGTAGATAAGTTTCCCGACCAGACATTGATAAGATAGTGAATCAGTATCTGGATTTGAGGGACCATTGTTAAGTTTATTATTTACCTCTAGAGGGGTATACAAATGTTGGCGTTGAAGATGACATGTTTCATCTTGTAGGTCATAGATAGATTTTTTTGAAAGAGAGTGATGCTGCTGGATGAGTGAGACACTTTGATACCCAAAAAATATTTCAAGGGGACAAAGCTTTTAGTATTGAACTAAGAATGAAGCTGTTCACCCAGATTGGTGATCCCAAAGAAGTCATTCCCTATGATTATAATTTCATCAACATAGATAATATGAATAACCTCATGTCCAAGTGAGGTGTGACTACAGAAGATAGTATGATCACCATTACATTATGGATAGTTAAGAGTTTGCATGGCTTGAGTAAATTTCTCAAACCAGGCTGTCGGGTTCGTTGCCTTGGTTCGTCCATGGAAAACATAATTGCATGGATGCGGAAGCCTGTCGATCGATTCATAATCGATCTTTAAAATCCACATTGAATGTACCTTTTGGGGACCTCGTTCCACCCTTGACTTTGTCGCTCTGAGATCATTCTGGAGCCATTCCCACGTCCGGCCTCTAGATGTATCCACACAATCACTCGGCACTTCGATCTCCACGTCTTCTTCTTCAACTCTTCTTGAAAATCTAGAAGATCTTCTCACCATAAAGACACTCTCCATGGATGAGTGGAGTAGAGAATGAACAAATGGAGGGGCTCTCAAATATGGCTTGCATTGGTGCATGAAATGAGAGCCCTCTCCCTCTTTATATTTCACTTAAACTTTTTCTTAAAACCCTAAAAAATAAAATATCCACCAATGCCCTTACGACCCTATGTGTGTGACCCTCTAGGCCCATGTATCGTTCTGGTTAATAACTTTATTGGCCAAATAACAATTATTGACTACCCTCATTAATTAACTTTATCCACATATAGATTAATTAAATTAAGGATCTATTTAACCCAATCGATAGGTTAAATTTCCGGCCCGTAGTGTGCCAAGCTACACCTTGTGCACTAGAAGATACCGAGTAGTGTTGAACCCCTCATGGAACCTTTACCATTATCATTCTCATATATGTATAATCCATCATCCGCGCGAGACTCTCGAACGACTTAGGGTATGGTTTATCGTCAAACCCTAATCCATCATTTGATTAGTACTGATGAGTAATGGGGATCATTGGAGAATGCTTTCTCCAATATCCTCACTACCTTGGCCAGGGATTTTTTTACATCGTCTTCCTTGAGCCGATCTCTTATATAAGGGCGGATGCTCTCGTCTTGACCACTCAATCATCTCTGTAAGCTTCTTACTACATCCAAGCTATGACTTGTTTTGAATCCCATGATTAGAGGCTCGTAAGTCGTAGTCAAAATGTAGTCTTCCATTTACGAGATGTCCTTGGTGTCTCAGGTCAGTGGATCACTTATACAACCGTGACATGAATCAACCTGACTAGCATTTAGGTATAATACCATTCAGGGATTCGTACGGATCAATTATGTGAACTCTTTATCCAAAGAGTACCCACTATTTGTCCTTAGTGTGGCCACACTAATAGCCATAGGATCATTTACACTTGTCATAATACGTAAGTAAGATCAGTAAGATTAGTTGATCAGTAAAATCAGCTGGTGCTATTCTATCTGGATAATACGATGTCAGTCTCGCCTATCCATCGAACAAGAATATTTGGAATACATGTTTAAAGACTAGTGATCACTGTATTATGAATTGCATGTATTCCAATGATCACTAATATCCATCACAAGCTTGAGGCAATAGGTTTAGACCACACACTACATTTCTCATACAGCACACTTGGTCGGTTAGTATCTCATATCCAGGAGGTGGTTCATGTAGACTTCCTCATTTAAATCACAATGTAAGAATGACTTTTTTACATCAAACTGATAAAGATACCACTAATGATTAGTTTCCACAAAGATGAGAATTTGAATTGTGTTCATTTTGTCTCAAGGACGACAGTCTATATATGGGTGTATCCTTGGGAAACCAGTTAGGCTTTATTATGTTCCAGTTTACCATTGGTTGTATACTTAACAATTTAGATGCCTTGATAGCCAATCGGCTTCTTCATGAGGGCAAAGACACTGTATCCCAAGTGTGATTAATATGAAGATCAAAAATTTCAATGTTGATAACCTATTTCCACTTTGGGGGGCTAAGAGCCTACCAAACATGGATGGGATGGTGACCTCATGAAGATTCATAATAAAAGCCATACGTTTTGTCGAGACCTTCCGATAAGTTAAATACCACCCATAGGTTAAGTAGTGCAAGCACATAGTGCACCCATCCTAAATTAGAGAAGGATGAAGTATCAGGGTAGGAGGAGCTGGAGAGGATTGAATGCTGAGGAAGATCAGACTTGGGTTTGAACGAAGTGTTTAGGATGCAGAGGGAGAAGTCTTTTTTTACGGGGATAACTCAGATCCATAATCTGGACCTCTTAGGTTCCCCTTGCATTCTATTGTCCTCATGCGCTAGTTTTTAGAATCAGAGGAAAAATTAGAGGATTCAAATTGGGTTCGGAGGGTGAGTCTATAGGCAAGGATATGTGCAGGAGCAGATAGTTACGAGACATAGTAGTTATCACATTGGCTTCAATGGGGAGAACATCATAATAAAAACAATATCCATTTATGGGGGTGTCTTTGGACATAATAGTTTTCCGCATCGGAGGATGATAGCACTTATATATATTGTTAAAGTGCCCAAAAATACACATATCAGTGCATGAGGGCCTAATTGGTTGGTCTAATGTGGACATAAGTGAACATGACACTCTCATCCTGAGGTGCGATGCAGTAAGGGATTATGAAGTGTAGATTGGGGGTAGGAAGTCTAAAGAAGGCATAAAGGAGTTTGTTCACCAAGGGATAGAGTGGCTTATATGTTAATGAGGTGAACTAATAACAAGGGTAGCCCCACCCAAAAAAAAACAACATTTGGTGGAGCATTACTCTGAATTGTAAAAGAACTCTTGTTCTTTTCTAGAATATGCCCTAATTTACGCTTCGCAACACCATTATGTTGTCGGTGTATAAGAGCTCAACGGTTCATGAATAATCCTTAGATCCTTAAACATGGATGTAGATTGAAAGTTGATGATTCACATTGACGATGGCATCATGTGAATCAAATCATGAATGGTAGTAAGATACTCAAATTGAGTCTTCATGAGATGAATCCGGCTCAAGCGACTAACATCATCAATGAGCATAAGAAATCCTCTAAAGCCATGGGCATTTGGAAATGGGCTTGGAACCCATACATAGAACTGTATAATTTCAAATCTTTTCTTAAAACTTGATTGTGTGGAAGGGTAAATAATACGCCTATGTTTCACAATATTAAAAACATGTAAGATAAGAGAATCTAATTTTATTCCCTGACACGAGTCCAAAAACATTGTTTTTAAAGCATGAAATGATGGATGATCGAGATGTTGATGAACCAACCAGAGACGCTGCTCCCCAAACAACACAGCAGTAGAGTCCATATGAGAGTGAGTAGGCAGAAGAGTTGGAGTAGTCAAATAATCGAGGCCATCCCAGATCCTAGCTGGCCTATGCTTCACGCCTACAAGCTTATCACATTAAAGGCATAAACCCCATCAAATATCAGCTTATAAGAGGCAATTATAGCTAATCTTTGAACAAAGATCAAGCTCACACATAAGTTGGGGACAATACCTGGGTAAGTAGTCGGATTGGGTCAACTTCAATACTACCAATTCTTGTGGCAATTAATAAAGTACCATCAGTGGTTTGGACTCTCTTAGTGCTTCAAAATGGTTCATATGTTTTAAATAAGGTTTCTAAATGTGTCATATGATCACGAGCACTGGAATATAGGATCCATAAATCGGAATAGGAATGAGATTTGCTAGCACTAGAGAAGAAAGAAGTAGTACCTGCCAAAACAAGGGATATGGACCCGATAATATTCGTATTTTTCACTAAGTGGCACAGCTGTTGTCCTTCTTCTTTGACTTTTTCCATTTTACTTGGAGGATTTCGTGAATCAGATTGGGAGCCCTGATCCTGAACTTCATATATGTGAGTCACAGTGTTGCTTTTAGTAAAATAGTTGAATGCCGATGCAGGATGACCATCTTCCACCTGGAGTCATTAGTATGACAAGGAAATTTGTAGTGATTTCCCAGTGTTGGTCCTTGTCTTCATTTTGCATAGCCTTAGACTTGATAGCGCCTTTTGTAACTTGAATTTCAAACTCAGGGTCAGGATTTTAAGACATTTGCTTGGGGAGATTTCCCTTCCCCCCTTATAGGCTTGATTAAGCAAGTAGAAGTTTCCACATTGGTCTCATTCGGACTACATAGGTATTTTCCTTTTTATGTTTCCACATGATTATGTCTTCAAAACCAAGTTTATATTTTTGGTGAAAAATAGCAGGCGCCACACATTCTCAAATTTGGGTCACAGAGCACTAAGATAGAAGTAAACATGGTCATGAAGAACATATTCACGGTCAATGGAGTGTGCACTTGGTGGTCGATAGAAACCAATCTCCTTCCATAAGGCTTGATGTTCGTTCTCAAACTCCAACGCAGTTTGATTTTCCTGGAGAATGCAAATAGATCAATCCTCTAAGGCTGCTATGGTAGATTCATCATCTCTCTTTGAGTTGCGTGTATGAATGTCATCTCATATTTCCTTAATGTTCTCATAGTTCATGTAGTTGCGACCTAAGTCAGGAATCATGTAATGTAATATCCAAGTATTGAAAGAATGCCTTCTTCGTGTTAAAGACACGAGCCTCTATGAAAAGATCGAGGATGTTCCTCAACCGCCATCATTGACAACCTTGACTCACCTCCCACCGATGCCATCACCGCCTGATACCAAGTGTCATAAACATTACCAAGCTATCATGCACCGTGATGATGGCCATGGCATCATTTCAACGGACTTCATTTGAATCTATTATTCCTATCTCATAAACTAAGGGACATGCATCCTTATAAATACTAAGTGTATTCTTATGTTTGATACACTAAAAACTTCTTGGCGAATACTTGTTCTCGTCTCCCTATGTCTTTTCTCTTCGTTGCATCTCTATTTCAAACACTTCACAACTTGACTTGGTATAGTTCTTATCCTCACCAATGGGAGGATCAGTGTTCAGATGGTAGGCTTGACATCATGGACGTAGAATAATTTGGACATATTTACTCTAGTAAAGAGATTCGTAGGAGCTATGTGAGGTAAATGAGTATACCATTTATCCCTAGACTGGGAAAATGAGGAACTTGTATCCCTACCGAGTATGTTGTCCTCCATGGCCATAGTTATACGCAGATGATGAAATGGAAACCAAGAGCGAGTTTTTGTTGCAGTAAGAAGATATGGAACAATCACACCTGGAGCTCAAAGTATAGGCGAAATGGAGTATTCTGCAGCAGCAAAGAAGTTTAAGTACAGCTAAGCTCCAAGTTGTGTGGCCAGCTTGGACACCTCCAAGTACAACTGAGCTCCATTTGTAAGGTCTGATACCATGTCAAGCAAGTAAAAATGTAGAGAGGATACTCATCAAGTGGATCATACAATGCTTAATTTTATAGAAAATAACTTCAATGTAAGTGTACCGGAGTCTATCTTCTTGGATGACTTGGAGAGAATCTTCTGGATCAATGTAGTGGAGACTGAATCCTCTTCTGCAAATTGGGGGCTGGAGGGTCTCACGTCCATACATGATCCAGGGACCACAATCATTCTTTTATAGGCCTTCATGGGCATATCAGTTTACAAGACCACCCATTACGATTGTGTAACTGACCCGGTTTCTACACAAATTTGCAGCCATAGCCATTTGAATGATGCCTTAATCCCATCATTTTAAAACCACATCAAGTGGGATAATATATTCGATAATAACCATGGATATACAGTACATTGTGTGTAAGCCCAAATTGAGATCCAGCATAATTCTCTTACATATTGGGTGATACAGACACACACATATTTATATGACTGAGTTCCAACTTAAACCTGATGGCTATATTGGCCTAGAACAATGTGTTGCCAGCTTGGACACCTCCCCTCAACAACTATAACGGTTAACAGCTCTCTAACCAAGTTCCACTCTTCTTTCCTTGCTTTTTTCTGTGTTCCATCAATCCACCCACAACTCAATTATGGTAAAAAAATAAAGGGATCGAAGACTCCTTATCTCTCTCTTCCTCTCAATTACTACCTTTATAGAGATCTCTACATCTTTTTCTACCTTATGTCTCTCCACTTCTCTTCCTCTCTTACTATATCTATTTATGTCTCTAGATCTCCCTTGCTCATGTCTCTCTACCACTCTCTCTTACTATCTCTATTTATATTTCTAGTTCTCTTTCTCCCTCATGTCTGTCTACTTTTCTCTCTCCCTCTCTCTTCATCTCTCTCTCTCTCTCTCTCTCTCTCTCTCTCTCTCTCTCTTCCTCTATCTCTTTCCCTCTCTCCGTCTCTCTCACTACCTCTCTCTCTCCCTCTCCGATTCTCTCTCCCCCTCTCCGTTTCTCTCTCTCTCTCTCTTCGTCTATCTCTTTCCCTCTCTCTGTCTCTCTCACTACCTCTCTCTCCCCCTCTCCGTTTCTCTCTCTCTCTTTCTCTATCTCTTTCCCTCTCTCCGTCTCTCTCACTACCTCTCTCTCCCCCTCTCCGTTTCACTCTCTCTCTCTTCCTCTATCTCTTTCCCTCTCTCCGTCTCTCTCACTACCTCTCTCTCCCCTCTCCGTTTCTCTCTCTCTCCCTCGCTCTGTCTCTCCGTCTCTCTCACTACCTCTCTCTCCCCTTCTCCGTTTCTCTCTCACACTACCTCTCTCTGTCTCTCTCTACCTCTCTCCTCCTCTTTCTCCCTCTGTCCATCTCTCTCTACCTCTTTCTCCTTCATGTCTGTATACTTCTCTCTCTCCCTCTCTTCATCTCTCTCTCCCTCTCTCCGTCTCTCTCTCTACCAATCTCTCTTACTATCTCTATTTCCATATATAGCTCTCTTTCTCCTTCGTGTATGTCTACTCCTCTCTATCTCTCTCTCTCCCTCCCTCTCCCTCTATATTTCTCTATCTCCCTCTCTCCCTCCCTCTCCCTCTCTATCTCTCTCTATCTCTCTCTCTCTCATAGACAAAAGTTTGGAACCAGAAAATGTTTGTACAAACAATTGAGATGCAAAATAATAGTGAACAGAGGAGAAGAGCAGAATTGATGCCAGAGGCGCAAAGGTGAAGAAGAGAAGACTCTCTAAAACCTATACTCAACGAGGCAAAGAACAAGAGAGGTATGCAAGTCGTGCCTCCTCTCTGTCTTGGGCAGCTGCCTTGAAAACCGCCACTTCAGTTAGCATAAACGTTAACCTTCACCTGGGCTGTGACCTCTGGATGAAGCTTGAGCTCTGCAATGTACTCCCCCGTCTCTCGGATCTCCGGCAGCTCGATGATCCTCTTGTCCACATCTCTGCAACACAGAGTCACCAACAATTAGGAATCGTCACGCCTGATGACACTGACGTGTGACATTGGAAGACGACTGGCCGATTACGTCGTCGACATCAATGGACGTCAACGTCATCGTTAACCATCTGTAGTTTAGGAAAGTTTTCATAAGCCATCGTCGTCAACTAGGCGGGTTGATGTCAACGAAGACATCGACATGGGTGATGACTTTTTTAACTAGAATTTTACTAAGTTGATGGCTGATGGTGATGGAGAGCACCAGTTACCTGTGATACCCTGTTATTGTTCACCACCATAAAATTAGCCAACATTATCGTCAATGTCAGCAAGGATCGATGACATTGACTATGATGCTGATTAGTGCCAAACACGAGTGCCATTATGAATTCTTTGAGCTCCACTAATTTTATGTAAATGAATTTTCAATAATGTTTGGAGATTATAGAATGTTGGGCTACCTTTGGAGTTGGGCCTTGATGATGTCAGCAAGATCTTGGGCAGTCACGCTGGAAAATAGTCAAAGGAAAATCAGAGATGTGGCCTCTCTCTATCCGACTATTTATGTGTGAAAAATATTGTGAAAGATACTTACGTTCCGAATATTTGTTTGCCCTTCCCACCCTTGCGCTTGACCTTGAATGAACCGACAGTCTGGAATATCTGCGCTAGCTGCTGGGCTTCTTCTTTCACCTGGTCGAGAAATGCATGCCCAAATCAATACTATAATTAAGCAATTGTTTTCAATACTATAATATCTGTTTCCAATCTACAACTACAGCAGGTAGATTTAAGGACATAAACGAACACATGCTTTACAAGAGATACATTAATCGAATTCGAAATGTATTCGACCGTGGAAAGACTCTGAGGTGATTGATTTTTCATAAGGATATTGAATAGTAACAAGTAAAAGATTTGCAGATACAAATTGAAGGTCTGAAGAAGTGGAACGAAAAAGACTTTGATAAGAAATACATGGAAGCAGTTTGACCATCATGGAAAAAGACAATGATGAAAATCCGTATTTTGACCATCATGATAGAGAGTTCTGCGAATTACGTAGGCAAATATCAATGCAGGAACTAGGAACTAGGAACTAGGAAAGAGGCATTCCCGACACATATCAATAACCCAACGAGAATCAGGATTAAAAGGGGCTAATAAGGCCAAGATTAATCTTGAACATCCAATTATTAGCAAATTGAGTAAATAAAAAAAGTCAAGGACAACAACGGTTGGTTGCACTTCTCATTGTTCGGGCAGCGTCGTTAGAAAGTTAAGTATTATCTGAAAATTTCAAAGGAGCGAGAGAGTTAAAAGATAAACAGAGAAAGTCACTTACCCGCTTCTTCTCGGCCTCAATTCGCTCATCTTCAATCTTCATCTCCCTGAAAAATCATTTCCACAAGGGCGATAAATTCGACCACTAAGATCTGAGCAATGGGCATTGGAATAAACAAGAGTTAAACCGCACTTGAGGAGGAGGGGAGTGACAATCTGAGCCTTCCCCAGAGGCAGCAGGTAATTGCGGTAAAACCCGGCCTTAACATCGAGCATGTCCCCTTGCTTCCCCACCATCTCCACATCCTCCTTCAGTATGATCTGCAACGAGAACGAATAAAAGACCTCAAACCCTAAAAAAATTCCACGAATTTCCACAAAATTGGAGTAAAAACTCGGCGAAAGATTTCACCTTTCGCACTTTCTTCGCCTTCTTCTGTGCCACGACGAGGAGAACGGATGACTTCTCCGCGACGCCGCGCTTTGGCAGCTCCGCCGATGGAACGCGAGCCCAGGCCCCGGAAGAACGCCACGCCAGAGACGCTGCCATCTTCCTTGTTTTGCTCTCTCTTGCGAGCACCGTATCCCTTATCTACTAGCAAGGGTGAGATGTGCAAGAACGCAGACTGAGAAGCCCAAAAGATAGAAAATAAATAAATAAATGGGCCTAGATCAGTTTTCACAAGCCCGGTTAGTCAGGCCCAATAAGTATCCCACTGGAGACCGGAGGTAGTGATTGGCACAAGTCAGAAGAAGTGATGAAGAAGTAATGATGATGGAATTGATGTGACGGTAAGTGAATCATGTCCCTCTCGTAAATGTACATCGCGTCACATCACAGGGATTGTAGGTGATGGCATTGGGGGCATGAATTTTCACTAGAGTGCGAGTTCACGAGTGATGAATCACATTCTAAAAGAAACAAAGTCAAATGCGCAAATTTATGAGCAGAAGCATTGCAACTAGGGAATGGCAGCCGTCATCCGTACCATCACACGTCACGGTGACAGCAACATGATGGTGACGGTGACAAAATTAGGGGCCAGTGACGGTGACGGTGACGATGACGGATGACGAACGGGGTGTGATGGTGACACAACGGTGACGGAGGTCCTCGGACGAGTGACGTGACGGGACGGCCATCACAGATGACGGTCGTGACAGATTTTTAAAAATGACCAAAAAAGCTTTAAAAACGGTAGATTTAAGCTTTTCAACGGCCGAGATCTCGTCACGTGGTGTCAATAACTCAATTTCTTAGAATTTTGCAGAAAAGTCCCTGCATTAATTCATGCGCACAAAAGGATGTCGTCCAAAGATAATTGGAGATGTGCCCCTCTAATTATCTCTCCTCCGCATGGTTGTTTTTCCCGTCACACGTGACAGTGACGCCGTCTGGTGCCGGGGACGTGATGGGGATGCCGCAAACCATGACAGTGACGCGAACGTGATGGATTTTTCCGAAATCCTAGGATGTGTGATAGGACGGTGACGTGACAAAAATTTTGTCACATCACCGTCCGTCATGGATCGTCATCCGTCCGGTCATGTCGGGGGTGCCACGTCCCGGACGTGCCGTTCCCTAATTGCAACAAGGTGTGTGGACGTTGACACTTGGGATTCAATCTGCTATTGTTCAGATTGAGCATTAGATCGATCAAATCCAATCCAAAATCACTCGGGTCCAAAATTAGATTCTAACATGATTCATCATTGGGTCAGGTCAACTTATAAGATCTGAGCAAATGATTGAATAGAATAACCCGGCGTAATTTGATTTTAATGTTCTGGTTTGTATTGGATCTAATATCTGATGAAATTAATAAATTAAACATGAGTAATAAGTGAAAAACCATGTCCATGTTGGATGTACGTTTTACTCTCTTTCACGTCCTCAATCAAGTCCACAACATCAATTGGCATGCTGCCTACCATGGATTAATAAGGATCTTATAGGGAAGGCTCTACCCATACCCATCATCATCATCGCTTCTTAAGAGGGCAACTTCCACTCCCTTCTCCTCTGTAGTGGCCTCCATGTCAGTACCCTCATGTCCAGCATGGTATCTTCAGATGGGCAGGTGGTGGCATTCGGGCCAGGCCGATGAGGAGGGTTTTTGGCCCTCTTAGGGAAGATGATGCAAACTCACACATTTGTGAAGGTTAGATCGTCTACCCTTGGTATAAGAGGAAACAGACTCAATGAAGATGATGCTAATAAGTCCTTAGTTAGGTTAGTGGGATACTCCCAAAGGACTTTCCCTATGATTTCCAAATAGATGATTGATTAGGGCTAAATAGTTTTCCATTTACCAGTGCACTCCATAAGTGTTAAGCACACAAGGGATCATATGTACATAATAACTTATGACATACATTTTCCATGAAATATCTGGTTAACTCCTTTGTACTTTATTAAAGGCACAGTATAGCTTAGTAACTTATGTGTCGGCTACTCAACCTATCAACACATTAAATTGATCCAAGATTTAGTAATTTATTTTTTGGATGTAGTTAATTAATTAGCTTTTCCAATGAAAAGTTATTAGGCTAAAAAAATAATTAGTAGACATACCAAGGGCCTGGAGTATCAGATGCATCAGGTTTATTGGACCTTAGCCGACAATCAGATGAATCACTTAGATTAAAGTTAAAGAGCTTTTATGAAAAAATCATTCAATTATAAAAGTACCAAAAGTCTCGATTGAGACACACCATGACGGGTTTGAGAAACCAAATGGAAATGGATTCAACTCCACATAAGTTGATTCAAACATCAATTTATTGTTTTAGTTTTAAACCTCTGATTGGATTTATATTTATTTTTTCGTGCCAATCTCATATTGGACTATAGATTGTGGCCATACGCAATTTCTTGACCCAATGAGATAATATAAACCTATTTATACTACCTGATGTGTGATGATTTTTAAAAAAGGACAATATTTGATTCTCAATGAATGGTTTATGTTGTATGGATATTAAGATATGTAGATGATGAAGAGGTAAAATTAAGTTATAGTGAAAATGGATAGAGATGGAAATATGGAACGTAAAGTTGAATATGAATTTTGGGAATGTAAAAGATATATAATCAAGATTTTAGGAAGAGAAATATAGAAGATGTAAAAGAGAGAGAATGTGGGTTTTGAATGGCTAACCCTAAATAACAAATGATTGTATCTGAATCTACTTTTTGAAAGGTAAATGTATATGATATATTAATCTTTCCCTTAGTGTCTACATCCCCTTAGCCTTCTTTCTACGCTTCTCCCCGATTAGTTATTTATAGGCTCATCTCAAGATCCCACTAAGAATATGGTTTTCCGCTCAATTTAAATTTCACAAGACAAAGGCGTGTGTGAATTTTCAACTTGTCAAACCGCTGGGGGGTACTCTACAAGGATAAGAGAGAAGGGGAAAAAAGGTATACATACATATGCAGTCTGAGAAATCCTGCAGTCTATTTTAACTGCATCCTAATTGACTATTTATTGTTCTGTGTGACTATGGCTCCATTAAGTCCACTAGGCACCCTTTCATTCTGGCTCATTATTCAGGTTTCATCTCTTTTAAACTAAATGAAACCTAATTCATGCACACATCAAAACTCAGAAGCCATAGTCACACAGGAGACTGATTGAGATCAATGAAACCAAGCAGGATTACTCTAAAATAGATGCATGAGAATGGAAAATACAGAAGATGGCATGTACTGAGCAGATTCCCAACTGGCATAACACAATGTACAAATAAGGCATAAATAACATAATGAAGTCATGTTATCGAGGTGAGATACAAAACAAAAGATTTCAAGGAAAATTATTTAAAAAGGATCAGATAAAGAATGGTAAAACAAAACCTACATTAACATATATATATATAGATGTTTGTCATTCATCATTTTTCAGAATTACTTTAAGAGTCTGTGCATGTATCTTTGACCCTACATAAACAGTCGATGACTAGTAAAGATAATCGAGTAAAATTATCTTTCCCTCGCTGTAAACATATCTTGATGTGGTCACTCGCCTGTATTTTGCCTTGGACTGAATTTACTGCCCAGATTGGAGCTGCATTCCCAGACACCCTCCCACTTTATTCCCCTATATATTGGGCATTAAGAGATCCCACAAAGTTTCTACTGATCCTTCTATGCGTGTGTTTAAAGTTCCGGATCCTCCAAGGCCTCAGACGGGACGGTTATTTCGTCCATGGACGAAGAAATTGTTCCGTCCAGGGACGAACGGACTATTCTTCATCCCGTCAATCGTCAGAAGTCCTGGATGGGACAATTTTTTCGTCTGCATCCCTGCACTATACCTGTGTTGTAAAAAAATTTTTACAACGCTAGAATTTCATCCGTTTGAATGAAGATATAAAGGCTATTACTGAATAACAAATTTGATTGAAGATGCAATATAAAAGTTTCCTTCATTTTTAAGAGTGTGCCAAAAAATTGGAATTTCCCTGGCTTGATGATAAGATCAGAAGAAGAGAGCTTCACCAGAGAGGGAGAGAGGTAGTAGCAGTGAAGATATAAAGGCTGTTATTAAATAAAGTAACAAATATAAAAGCTTCCTTCCTTTTTAAGAGTGCCCAAAAATTGGAATTTCCCTTGCTCGATGATAAGATCAGAAGGAGCGAGGTTCACCAGAGAGGGAGGGAGGTAGTAGCAGTGAAAATATAAAGGCCATTATTAAGTAACAAATTGGATTGAAGATGCAATATTAAAGTTTCCTTCCTTTTTCAGAGTGTGCCAAAAAATCGGACTTTCCCTGGCTTGGTTGATGATATGATCAGAGAAGAAGCGAGGTTCACCAGAGAGGGAGGTAGTAGCAGTAATAGTATCTACGAGAGGAGGGCAAAAGAGAGAAAACCAGAAAGAGAGGGACGGATCTAGAGCTCGTCGTGAGAGTCGTCATCGTCATCGGAGGAGGTGGAGGAGGAAGGAGCGCCGCCGGATCTCTGATAGACGGCGGAGATGATGGGGTTGCAGACGGCCTCAAGCTCCTTGAGCTTCTCGTCATAGTCCTCCTTTTCGGCGGCCTGGTTATCGTCGAGCCACTCAAGCGTCTCCTTGAGCGCCGCCTCGACCTTGTCCTTCTCCCCCGCCTCGATCTTCTCCGCGAGCTTGTCCTTGTCCCCGATCGTGTTCTTCATGTTGTACACGTACGTCTCCAGCGCGTTCCTCGCGTCGATCCTCTCCTTCACCTTCTTGTCCTCCTCCGCGAACTCCTCCGCCTCCTTTACCATCCGCTCGATCTCCTCCTGGCTCAGCCGTCCCTTGTCGTTCGTTATCGTGATCTTCTCCGACCGTCCCGTCCCCTTGTCCTCCGCCTTCACGTTCAGGATCCCGTTCGCGTCAACCTCGAACGTCACCTCTATCTGCGGCGTGCCCCTGTAAACAAGAACACCCCTATTAATGAGCCGAAGTCCTTGTAAAAATAAGGTTTTGCTTAACAAGCTCGAGGTGTTCTCAATGGGCAAAGCCTCCAAGGTGTTCTCAATCGGCAACATGTGCGAATGAATTATGATATAGTTTGTTGGGTTGTTTTTTGTTGATTTACCGGGGAGCCGGGGGGATGCCGGAGAGGTCGAACTTGCCGAGCTGGCGGCAGTCCTTGGTGAGACTGCGCTCGCCCTCGAAGACCTGGATGGAGACGGTGGTCTGCTGGTCCTGGTACGTCGTGAACACCTGCGACTTCTTCGTCGGGATTACCGTGTTCCGCGGGATCAACTTCGTCATCACCCCTCCCACCGTCTCGATTCCCAGCGTCAAAGGCGCCACGTCCAACAACAGGATATCTGCACAATCCCCGTTCAAACTGATGAATGGATGACGGAATGCAGATGACGGAATGTAAGAGAATTGGACGTTGATACAGTTAGCAATTAGTCTCCTCCACGGATGATGGAACGGATGACGGGAAAGTAGATGAATTGAATTATACTGATCATGGAGAATTAGACGGAAAGTATATGAATGAATTAAGATTAAATCAAATTGTGGGAGAATTGGACGGACTGGACGCGAATTCAGCCACTAATCCGTCTCGTTCATGGATGACGGAACGGATGACGTGAAGTTTAAGAATAAATTAAGACTAATACTAATCGTGAGAGAATTGGAAAGTATAAGAACGGATTAAAAAGTAATTCTAATTATGAGAGAATTGGACGGACCAAAGGGATGACGAGAATGGTTGACGGGAAGTTAGAGAGTGGATTCTAATACTAGTATGGATCATTGGAGAATTGGACGAACTAAACGGATGACGGGAAGTAAAAGAGTGAGTTGATACTAACACTAGTACTAATCATGGGAGAATTGGACGTCAATGATACGGTTCGTTTACGAGCGCCGGTTATGGGATGACGGGAAATGGGTAATGATTATTGAATGACGGAAATGGAGAATGGTAAATGGGTGGTGGTAATGGATGACGATAATGGATGACGGGAAAATAAGAGTGAATTATGAGAGTGCAGAAAGAGGAAGTGTACCTTTGGTCTCGTCGCCGCCTTCCCCGCTGAGGATGCTGCCCTGGACGGCGGCACCGTAAGCGACCGCCTCGTCGGGGTTGACGCCCTTGTTGGGCTCCTTGCCGTCGAAGAAGTCTTTCAAGAGCTGCTGGACTTTGGGAATGCGAGTGCTACCGCCGACGAGCACGATCTCGTCAATCTGGCGCTTCTCCAGGCCGGCGTCCTCCATGGCCTTCTTGACCGGCCCCATGGTCTTCCTGAATAGGTCGTTGTTCAGCTCCTCGAACCGCGCCCGGGTCAGCGGCTCGGAGAAGTCCAGACCCTCATACAGCGCCTCAATCTCCACCCGCACCTGGTGCTGGTTGCTCAGCGCTCTCTTCGCCCTCTCCGCCTCCCTCCTCAGCTTCCCCAGCGCCCTGTTGTCCTTGCTAATGTCCTTCCCGTGCTTCTTCTTTATCAACTTGATGAAGTACTCCATAATTCTCTGGTCAAAGTCCTCCCCTGCAATTGACTACATTTCAGTATAGCTCATGGGTTGTATCTACGTCCCAATTTTCAGAAGTTTGTCCCAATCATCCCGTCTAGAGCTCATCCCATCCCTAATATTTCCATCCACGTCACATCCAAGACATTCTCGTCCCGTCCCACGGGACCAGGATGAAGCAGTGCATAAGGCCACTCGGAATTTAACACGTGGCACAGCACGTGTCGAATTCCAGCTGGAGCTCTCACGCAGAAACTAGACAAAACAATCGTCCCGTGCCAGGAGAGGCAGACAATTCTTCGTCCCGTCAATGGTCTGAACTCTGGGACGAGATGATTATTTCGTCCACCGACGAAATTACCGTCCCGTCTGCATCCCTGCACTAGTTGTATCCCTCTTGTTATGTTACCTCCAAGATGGGTGTCGCCGTTGGTGGCCAGGACCTCAAAGACGCCATTGTCGATGGTGAGGATGCTGACGTCGAAGGTGCCGCCACCGAGGTCGAAGACAAGGATGTTCTTCTCGCCGTCCTTCTTGTCGAGGCCGTAGGCGATGGCGGCGGCGGTGGGCTCGTTGATGATGCGGGCTACGTTGAGGCCGGCGATGACGCCGGCGTCCTTGGTGGCCTGTCTCTGGGCATCGTTGAAGTAGGCCGGGACGGTGACGACGGCATCCTTGATCTTCTTCCCCAGGAAGGCCTCAGCCGTCTCCTTCATCTTGGTCAACACCATGGCGCTGATCTCCTCCGGACTGAAGAGCTTCGTCTCCCCATCCTTGATCTTCACCTCAATGTAAGGCTTCCCATCCTTGTTCACAATCTTGTATGGGAACAGCTTCATGTCTTTCTGAACCTCCTTGTCTTCAAATCTGTAGCCAAAGAAGATAACTTTAGTTTGAGCAGAAATCTTGTTGAAAGAGTGGGTGAATTTTGTTCTGGGCCTTACTTTCTGCCGATGAGCCGCTTGACGTCGAAGACTGTTCTCTCGGCGTTCACGGCTGCCTGGTTCTTCGCGGCCTCGCCGATCAGTCTTTCACTGTCGGTGAAGGCCACCCAGGAAGGGGTGATTCGATTACCTTGGTCGTTGGCTATAATCTCCACGTGACCATTCTTGTAGACACCAACACACGAGTACGTGGTTCCCAGATCAATTCCGATTACAGTTCCCAATTTAGAGGCTTCCTCTTTTGCGATAGACGCCGCGAAGAGGCAAGCTGCGATTGGGAAAACAAAAGCAATGTAAAAGATTGAGCAACTTTGATAATGACTCAAATTTGTTAGGTAATGACTCTATCAGATAATGGCGTAATCGCATCAAAAGAATATCCGGGGTAGATCACAGTTCATGCATGGGTAAAGATTTCAGACGAGCGTTGAAGATGACGGAGAGTTTATCGGCGAGGGTTTCTGAGAAAAATTCAGATCTATGAGCGCTACAGGAATCCGAGCGAAAATCATGTCTAAGATGCAGGTCGATCAAGGAGCAGAAGAGAAACAAGAGATCCGGCATCTCCCACTGAATTAGCCTTCGTAAACGGGAACCATTCCAGATAAACTAATCAACTCAGGATTCAGACAACGGCTTCTCCGATCTGGACAACGACTCACATCACTTTTCACTTTGATTCAAACCTAGTGCAAGGAAATCGAGTCAGACAGATCTATCAACCTACCCGATCGATTTCAAACCCAGCCTACACGAAAAAACCCGATCGACTCCATACAGACAAACACATAAAAAACAGACAAACGAACATCGAACCGCCAAAAATCAAAGCATCATCGGATAAACATGATGGAGAAGAGAGGTAATAATGAACAACCTAGAAGCAAAACTCCCAGCCAAACAAGGGAGCTCCTTCTCCCGCGAGATCCGGCCATGTCTGCCGATCGAAGCACAACGCAATGCCTATCAATGAACTCCTCTCCTCTCTTCTTCTTCCTCTCTTCTTCCTCTCCCTCTCCTTCACGGGCTCTTCCTTGAGACTGGCGTTCGAGGTTGTTCGTTCGAGATTTATAGTGGCTTCGGATCGGCAAGGGCAGGCGTTGCGGAAGAGAGGGTCGGTTCTCAACATGTCATCGTGCCTACGTGGACCAATGGAATCTCTCCTCCGTGACCTTCCCACCAATGGCAGGCGTCTCCATGTTGGAACGACGACAGCGCTTCGATTTGGATCTGACGGTTGTCCTGAGACTCGTTGCGTCATTCGGAGCCGCCTCTCAAGGGTTTACTTGTACATTTCGTCATTTTCGATTGACGGGAAATTATCATTTTAATTGTAGGTCTCCGTACATCTCTCCCTCTCTCTTCTTTTCTCTCTCTCCCTCTCCCTCTTTTTTCTCTATCTCCCTCTCTCTTTTCTCCTCTCTCTCTCTTCTCTCTCTCTCTCTCTTTCTCCCTCTCTCTTTTCTCCCTCTCTCTGTTTTCTCTCTCTCTTTTCTCTCTGTCTCTCTCTCCCTCTCTTTTCTCCCTCTCTCTGTTTTCTCTCTCTCTCCCTCTCTCTTTTCTCTCTCTCTCTCTCCCTCTCTTTTCTCCCTCTCTCTGTTTTCTCTCTCTCTCCCTCTCTCTTTTCTCCCTCTCTCTGTTTTCTCTCTCTCTCCCTCTCTCTGTTTTCTCTCTCTCTCTCCCTCTCTCTTTTCTCCCTCTTTTTTCTGTCTTTCTCTCTCCCTCTCTCTTTTTTTCTGTCTCTCTCTCTTTTTTGTCTCTCTCTCCCTCTCTTTTTTTCTGTCTCTCTCTCTCTCCCTCTCTTTTTTTGTTTCTCTCTCTCTCTCTCCCTCTCTTTTTTCTGTCTCTCTCTCCCTCCCTCTATTTTTTTGTCTCTCTCTCTCCCTCTCTCTCTCTTTTTCTGTCTCTCTCTCCCTCTCTTTTCTCCATCTCTTTCTTTTTTCTCTCTCTCCCTCACTCTCTCTTTGTCTCCCTCCTCTCTCTCTTCCCCTCCTCCCTCTCTCCCCCCCCCCCTTCTCTCCCTCTCCCCCCCCCCCATCTATGAACATAAAATTATTATTTTGTACATAAATAGTATTCTACATAGTCATCTCCAATCTAGAAATTTATTTTTCATGTGATTTTTAAAGTGAAGTCCTTGAAATCATCCAACTACAAAGCGAATATGATGAGGTCATAATACATTCTAAATACTGCTATTCGGGAAATTCAAGATGGACATTGTAATTTCTTAGATGTAATATCACCGCCTAATCACATTGGTGTGATGAGTAATATTGCTGTCATTGGAGTGGAGGTTGTAAGGATAAATGATGATTGCTCTTTAGGAAAATAGTTCACTATATTTATCATTTAGAATTCTCAACTTCTCCACAAGTTGTGGTATGTAGTATGCTCCTGCACCCCTCCCTCTTCATCACTTGGCACTAGTAGACATGGTCGTTCTGTTCCTTTGGTGCGAATTTGTGCGAATTGTTCGCTTTGCTTGGTTTTCCGAACAGAACAAAAACGAATTGAAACAGAACATAGAACAGACCCGTGTTCTGTTATTTTGTTTGCTTTGTGCGAATTTTAGTCTAATTTTGTGCGAATGTACGAATGTGCGAATTTGTTTGTTTTTGAAAAAGAAAAAGAATAGAACAAAGAACAAGGGCTTGTGTGGTTCTTTTGTGTGAATTTTGTGTTCGTTTCAAACGACCATGTCTACTTGGCAGGACCTCCCTGTGCGGCTCGCGGTTGTCATCTCATTGAGAGCCTCATCTTGCCTGCTCTCTGCATGTGTCGCCTCCTACCGAAGGCTAGCCCCCTAGAGTGGCGTATCGCTTGGAGCACAAGTGGCGGGAGTGCGTGACCTCCTGCCAAACTGATGTCCTTCCACGCACCTCCACGCTCACATCCGAAGATGGCGTGATGACCTTCATGATCCACTTAGCACCAACTCCGAGAAACACTCGCACGGTGTGGAAGCATGCAGCTTTCTCTAGGAGCAGCCTCAGTATCATCTCTTGTATCTTTTTCTTTTTGCACCATGGGTGTGGGCGAGTAGGGTACGTGTGTAATTGGGACATTTACGTGTGTTCCATGCCTATAAATGCTTATAAACACTCAATTTAATATATAAACCCCCTTGGGTGGCGTCCAGGGCACGACTGGATTGGTTGACAGGCACAACCTGTGGGTTGGCCGTACCCGGCACCGTGTTTTTTTTGCCCCAAAAAAACAGAATTCTCGACTTATATTATTCTTAAATCTCAATCAGGTTGATTCATGTCAATGTTAAGTGAGCAGTCATGAAACTCAAGACACCAAAGTCACCATGTGGATGGAGGATGTTGTTTTGACTCTGACTTACTAGTGGTTAACTATGAGATTCAAATAAATCATGCATTAAATGCAACACAAATTTTACAAAGGTGACTGTGAGGTCAAGATAGGATTGCAAGTCCTCGGCGTAAGCGAATATTGACTCACGGAAGAATTTGGAGTTGAATTCCTAGCAAAGGTAATGCAAATATTAGAGAAAGTATTCTTTAAAGAGTTTCATATTGCATTATTGCCAACTAGAATGGTCAATTATGATTTGATGGTTAGCGATAAGTCAATAGGGAATCTAACGCACACGAAGGACTACACAAACAAAAACTGATTACGATAAATGTTCCATTACAGAGTTGACATACTCCTTTACATCTTCTATAGCATGAGGTGTAGCTTGACACCTCATAGATTCACAACTCAACCATCAATTTGTGTGAAACTTGTCTTTTATTAATTATATATAAATTGATATAACTAATTATTAAGGTTGGAAAAAAAAGGTTATTAGGATATTAGAGTTAGTAGGTGGACTAATACACAAGCCTACACCGTCTCATGCATGTATTTTGAGACATTAATAAATATAATATAGTTTTAGAGACTTTATGAAAAATGTTTATAAATAAAAGGGCACCTATTTTAGGTGCTCATGCACCTAGAGCTGGGTGGCACCCCCTCTTTTGACGATTCTCTAAGATTTAAAGCAGAATTGCATGTAGTGTTGTTAGAGGGGACGATGAGGAGATATAGCCTTTCAAAGGCCTTGTTGACACGTCTATAATTCAGACATGTGAATGACTCAAAAAGACTCGTCCAAGAAATCCATTGATAGCAACACTTTTTTTCCTTAACGTAATATGAGAGTCTAATGATATAGCTTCCATCTGTTTCCATTTCTTCCTGCCGCTGCATGAGTTATCAATTTATCGCATTCTTCATGTGATAAACGACAAATTTTGATCTCTCACTCATAAAGGTTAAATTATATTGTTTGAAAATGTTTGCTTCAAACTATCCATGATAGTTGCTTCCTTGAACTGTTAGTTGTTTTGATATAGTGTGTATTTTTTATTATAATCCCCTCTGTAAAATATATTTATGCGTGTGATATTCTTATGCTCAAAGAATTTTCATGCTTAAAGTCTGATATTTTAAAATATCAAAATACTTTGCTAGAAAATTGAAGTATTATTCTAAATGAATCTTGCTATTTTGTGTTACTTAGGCATTCATTTTTTCTCTGAAAGATAATTACGTTGCAATATTATTTGATTGTATAATACGTATAGTAAAACCCATGTGAAATTTTCACATCGAATGCCATTTAGAACCTTTAAATTTTGTAACAAAACATGTTCTCCATATTTAGATTACTTTCCTTAAAATCACATTCAGAAAAGGGATAGTACTAAAAGTTCCCATCACATAATGTCATTAAAGGCAGAGTTGTCCCTTTATACGTGTTAAATAGAAATTATTAACAGAGGTATGCTTGTGATCATCCATGTGGCCTTGTCATCTTGACAGAAATTGTATCTCGATCTATTTCTACACTATGGCGATGATTTGAGGATGTTGTCAACTTCATAAGGTATTTACAACATTAGTCGTGTATAGACTTACAAATTCAAATTATCAATGTTGTAAATCCCAATACTCTGTTCATAAGGACCACAATGATTTCCCCAAATGAATCACTCATTAAACTCAATTAAAAAATAAGAAAGTGATGGCAAATAACCTAACCGCAGGTGAACATAACTCCCCAAAATCAATCGCTTTATGTTTCTCATAATCTTGATCTCTTCTTTCTGCATTATGTGTGCTAGTCTATCCTCTGAAAAACCCATTTTTCTAATATTTATGATATTTGAGTTTGGGTAATAAGTTCCAAGGCTTGTTTTCAAGAATCTCTATTTAATTTTGCAGACATTACGTTAACTCATTATCCCTTCACCAAATTATCATCAATCTCCCTAGGGTTTATATAAAACCTAATCTCCTGTAATATTTGTATATGTTAACATCTATCTATGTATCCTTGGGTTGTTAAAATTTCAGAGCTTGACAAGTGTTTTGTTTATTCCAACCCTTTTTCTTCAATTTCTTCTGATACCACTCATTATGTTTTTTGGTTTCTTTATATTTTTGTTTGTTAAGCAAGCAATACAATTTTTTATAAAATAGGATATAAATAAGAATGTACATGTAATTGTAACATAATCCTTTTTTACTAACTCCATGAAATATGGGTCTGTTATGATACACTTTAAGATTTTCCAAACATATAAAAGATTCCTCTTTTCCCTATCATCTATATCATTTCGATTTTTTCCTAGTAAATTGTAAAGGTTCTAGATATCTCTCTGAGTTTTTCCCCTTTAGTAGCTACAGTTTATGGGCTAAATATATTTATATATATATACTTGGATGGTATGAATGTAAATATTTTTATCATGTTCTCCTCTATTACATGTTTCAAAATGGCATACATTATTCTCTAAGTCTCCGAGAAATAAATTAGTGTACTAGGTCCATAATCAGCTTTTTACTAATGTGTTTGTAACTTATGAATTTTTTCTCCTTTGTTGTATCCGTTTTATTGAGTTCAAAATAGCTTCAACCTTTGCGTAGTTTACTTATTGGAAAAATATGCATCTCTCAATATCGTCCACATTTATATTCATAAGAAAAGACATTTCCAAAATAAAATTGATTTAATCATACTCTAAATTTACAGGTATTCCTATGGTATCATTTAAACCGACCCTTACCATATTCTACTTATTCATTTAGCAATAATATTTTTATAACTTTGTGCTGAATTTAACTGTTAACACATGTTTTTGATAAATTTGACATTCCAACACCATATTATCAATTCGTGTCATTTTCCAAAACCTTATTCTCAGCTAATGAAAAATTGGTTTCTTCGCATATTATTTTTCCTATTTGTATGCTTCCATGTTATATTTTTCTACAAATTTAAATGTGCTATCATCACTTTGCGCACATATATCTAATATATGTAAAACACATTATTTTAAGAAATATTAAATAAGTTTTCACAACAACAATTAGATGATTTGGTGTCCAAAATTGATTTATAATTCTGTAATAACTTCATCGTTTTTACACTATCCATTTTTTTATAAATATACTCGGAAAATTGGTTTTTTATCATGTTCATTCATTATTCACACCCATAATTTTTGTCTATGAATGCATCAGCTTCAAAATTTGATAATGTTGAGCATTATTTTTGCATTATTTTTACATTATAATGTAGCAGCCATGAAGCGCAAGATAATTTTCTTCACTCTAAAGATAATTATCATTCAATTGGTGCTTCATATTCAAAATTTTACTTTTTATTTGTATAATTTTTATTCATCAGAGAATAGTCATATGTGACATGTCACAGATTGCTACACTTTTTTAATCAAAACATTATATATTTCACTGTTTCCTACCAATCATCTTTTTATATTCCTAAATATCATAACAAAGTTTTCATATGATGATGAATATTTATCAAAAAGAGAACACTTGTATTTCGTAGCTTCCATAGAATATATTCTACTTAGCTTGTAAATCAATAAGGATCTTACAATTCTCCAGAAATTTCAGTCAAATATTTGCCCTTCCGTAGTTTTGAGTTACCCCATGCAGCTATCCTATAACAACACAAAAAATAAATTCAAATAATAAGAATACACATCCTCAGAGGTTAGAAAGTCAACTCTCAAAGATGAACTCGCAAAGGTTTCATGTATGGTTGACACATTTTAAGTGCTTCGCATTGTGAGCCGATGTTGGTTGATGAGATATTTGGACTCTAGGATTAGTCCAAAAGCCCATCAAGTAGAATTTTATCAAATGTTGAAGAGTTGACCCTAGTTCCTGCCACCATTATGACCCATGTTCAATCTTTGAAGTTTTGCAGCAGATAAAGATTAGAATAATGGATGGGAATACTGATTCCATTGTGTTGCAAAAATGGTTCCGAAAAACTGGGCTGCTGCTAACACTCTCAGGCTAACTCAGGGGAAGTAAGAACTAGATTAAGAGGCCTAGACAGAGAGGGTGCCCGGCGCCGGCTCTGCCACAGGGGCCTTGGGCTTGGGCTTCTCCACCACGATCGCTTGCGTGGTCAGAACCATGCCAGCCACCGACGCCGCGTTCTGAAGCGCGCATCTCGTCACCTTGGCTGGATCAATCACGCCCGTCTCCACCAAATTCTCATACTTGTCTGTCATGGCGTTGTACCCAATCTCCCACTCGCTCTCCTTCACCTTCTCCACCACCACCTCGCCCTCCACTCCGGCGTTGTGCGCGATCAGGGCCGCTGGAGCCACCAGAGCCTGCAATAACACACCAACCCATCGTCATCGTCATCGTCATCATCACCATCATCAATTGGGTTACTACCTTCTGGATGATGTCAGCACCAAGGCGCTCCTCTGGGTCCTCGATCGTGTCCTTGATGGCGGGGACGAAGGTGGAGAGGTGGATGAGAGCGGCGCCGCCACCGGGCACAATGCCCTCTTCGATGGCTGCGAAGGTAGCGTTCTTCGCGTCCTCGATACGCAGCTTGCGGTCCTCGAGCTCGGTCTCAGTGGCGGCGCCGACCTTGATCACAGCAACACCGCCAGACAACTTGGCAATCCGCTCGGCCAGCTTCTCGGAGTCGTAGACAGAGTCCGTCTCTGAGAGCTCCTTCTTCAGCTGGGCAATTCTGGACTGGATCTCGTCCTTGCTCGCCGCGTCGGCGATGAGGGTGGTCGAGCTCTGCGACACCGTCAACTTCCTCGCTGTCCCCAGCTGCTCCACCGTCGTGCTCTCAACCAGCAGCCCGAGATCCTTGGCCACGAACTCCGCCCCTGATCCATGAACAGAGTTAATTCCAAATCATAGGATGAATCAGGGGACATGGGTAGCTTTCATCATGGTACCTGTGACGATGGCGATGTCCTGGAGGAGGGCTTTGCGCCGCTCGCCGAAGCCGGGGGCTTTGATGGCAGCCACGTTGAGGATGCCACGGAGTTTGTTGACGACGAGGGTGGCCAGGGCCTCGCCGGTAACGTCCTCGGCGATGATGAGCAGAGGGGCCCTCAGCTGAGAGGTCTTCTCCAGAAGAGGAATGATCTCCTTAATCGATGTGATCTTCTGGTCTGTGACCAGGACCTTGGCGTTCTCAAACTCCACCAACAGCTTCTCGGGATTCGTCACGAATTGAGGAGAGATATACCCACGGTCAATCTGAAGTAAATCAGGAAATTCACCAACCCAGATGAAACTTAGTGTTAATGATGGATAAGGAATGAAGAAGAGTGTTGTTTAAACGTACCTCCATGCCCTCCTCGACCTCAACAGTCGTCTCGAAGGAGGATGAAGACTCAATGGAGAGGACGCCGTCCGGACCCACCTTGTCAATGGCGTCGGCGATCATGGTGCCAATGGTCTCATCATTACCGGCAGAGATTGAAGCCACGGCTGGAAGTAAACATAGAACACCCAATTGAGATACCCCCTTCAAGAAATTCTCAAGAAACTCGAAGTTCGTTCGCAAGTTTCCCAGTTGATGAATACCAATGAGTTTGCTTGAGAGATAGAGAGTGAAACCCCTAATAGAATACCCAGTTTGATCTATCACAGAAAGTTGCAATTTGTTTGCAAGTTTCCAGAGAGAGAGGGAGAGAGAGAAATACACCCAATTGAATACCCAGTTGAATCTATCACAAAAAGTTGAAGTATGTTTGCAAGTTTCGAGAGAGAGAGAGAGAGAAAGGGAAGTACCTTTGATATCGCCGCGTCCCTTCACGGGGCGAGCCTTCCTCTCGAGCTCTTCCACTAGCCCAATGACAGTCTTGTCGATGCCCTTCTTAATGGAGACGGGGTTGGCGCCAGAGGTGACGCTTAGCAAGCCCAAGTTGATGATTTCACGAGCAAGAACACAGGCAGTAGTCGTCCCATCACCGGCAGAATCGTTCGTCTTGCTGGCAACCTACATCAAACAACAAGATTAACAAACGAATAACTAAAAACAAGTATAAATTATAAGAACCCACCTCTCTAATTAAGGCAGCGCCGGCGTTTTCCATAGGATTGGCGAGCTCAATGGCCCGAGCAATGGTAACACCGTCGTTGACAACCTTGGGAGTTCCAAACTCATCAAGAACAACATTCCTACCTGAAAGAAAAAACCCAGAAACCCAAACCAAAAATAAAATTCAAAACAAGACTTCAGATTCATGACCCGGGCGAAAATTCCCTCAAAAGACGAGAAATTCAAGAGGAAGAAGAAATCACCTCTGGGGCCGAGAGTGACCCCGACGGCATCGGCGAGCTTCTCGACTCCGGCCTGAATGGCGCGTCTAGAAACCTGGTCGAAAGCAATCTCTTTGCTGCTCGCCCTGACGACGAAACGGCCAGCGGAGGAGGGCCTGCTACTGGGTCTCTGCCCATGGCTGATCCGCCTAACGCTCTCCTGCAGAAAGCAGAGAAACCCATGAACAAGAGAGCAAAATAAAGAGATGGGTAGAGCTCGGACTGTGAATTCAGCCATCTGGGTAGAAGATGAAGTACCTGGCGAGGGGACCGGAGGATGGATGCAGAGGAGATGGCGTTAGCGGCGGCCATCTGGGTAGAAGAGAAGAGAGTGAAGAAGACGGGTGGCTGGGGAGGAAGTCTAGCGCTCAGGGGGCAGGCGGAGGGGATAAGGCGAGGGGGCGAGGGTTTTTGTACATGCAGATTGGAGATGATGAGAGAGGGCGAGCGGAGGAGATTGCGAGGCGCTTCCAGAAGATTCCGACATCCGGACAATTCAAGAATTCTGGTAGCTTCGGCCCATCTCTTCTTAGCTTCTGGGTTTGGCCCATCCATGATGACTTCGAAAAAAATTGTTGTCTTTGGGGAATTCCAGCTAGTGATTGTGTGTGGGGAGTGTCTGTGAATTTATTTTTTGATGGAAATATTGAAAGTTTTGGGAATAGGATTACCCGTGTATATCTCATAATGTTCTTCAAGTTATCAAGAGTTTTGACTTTATTTGGACTTTCACTTGTTGATCCATTTTTGTACTGAGGCATTATTTTTTTAGATATAGATGTCATTGCATCCAAATATGTCATTACCTTGAATGATATTCTTTTATCATATTACTATTTTGTCTATTTTTCAAGTTTTATATGCATACTGACTCTGGTTATTTTTAATCATTTCATTTCACCGTTAAGTTTAAGAAAATATGGCCTTTTAAACTAAGTTGGAGTATATTCTCAGAAACCTTTCATATCTCTATATTAATAATGGTGGGGCCGATGACTTGTACCAGTGGAATGTATTGACCATGGTGGAAAACTTTGTCTTTAAAATTTCCTGAAGATTCTTTTAAAAATAGTATGATACCACAGAAACAGTAAACAATTAACATGATAAATAGGTTTATTTTGAGGGAAATATCCTCTAGGATTAGGGGATCGTAAAATTATCATGGAGGATGAACCATTATTGATGATCACAAACTAATAAATAGATTAAGTATAAATCACATTCAAAGTCAATACTTAGCAAGTGAAGCCCCCAATGACCAAGAATATGGGAAAGTAATATATTAAAATGAGGTTTGACTAGATGAGTATAAAAGTATATTTTTTGAATTAATATGGATTTAACATGAAACATGTTATTTAAAAGCATATGCCAAATGAAATACTTAAAACTGTCCCATGGATATCCACAATTGAGTGAGTGAGAGACAGGCAAATTACTATTCTGCAATTTTCTTTCTCACTACGAACCAACATAACCTCTAAAGAAAGATAATTTATTATTTTGTAGTCACGTGATTATATACCTCTACTGAAATCCAGCTCTATGGTTTTTTTTTTGGTGCCCAAGGGAAATATGAGGGGGCGCGACTTAGGCACTCAAAAAAAAAATGATAAAATATTATATATAGAAATTAAATCTATATTCTTAGCTCAATATGACTTTATAAGTATAAATTAGAATATGTGTAAAGATGTGGATATTAATACATATTCGAGTTAATCATTTATCTTTTCTAACTGACTTTCTTTACCCATAGCCTTGCTCTCAATAATTTTTAGGACAATGAGACTTAACCACGTGAATAATAGCATTCTACAACACTCAATGTAAATATAAAAGTTAACATTTACCTACTATTTTATAATTTAACTTCTTGCATTTGCCCAAAAAGGCTTTCCATAGATGTTCTCCTAGAATGGCATCTTCACTTACATCTTCTAGTGAGTCTTCTATAAGTCATGCAAATGTTTAACCTATATCAGATCAGATCAGTGTAAGGTTCTTTAAATTGTTAGCACTTTACTTCGGTTGAATTTTAATATATGTATCACGCTTACCAATTTCATTTTTCCTTAAAGTTTATTCTAAATTTATATTAGTTTATATAAGATCCTCAATATTTAAATTTTCCTCACCCTAAAAATCCTATCGCTACCAGTTCTAAATCACTTTCTTATTATTGATTTAAATATAATATACTACAAATGTATATCAATTCCTGAATTTCACTCTTTCATTCAATTTCTACCCTCCCCTCCATCTTCTTTTTTTGTAAATATATATGGTTTTAAACCTATTTCCCATTCCAAATCTTGTTCAATGTTCAGTGATACATTATATTCATCATAGTGCACATGTTATGTTATAATCAAAGTCTGTAACTACATCCAATAACTAAGTGAATTATGGTGATGTCATACAATGGTGATAATTAGTTTTTTAAAATATTTCTAAATCTTCATATTCAAAGGATACTTGAGAAGGACATCAAGTTATCCACAAAGAATAGTTTTTGTCTAGTCTCACCCATATGATGATTATGACCCGTCCTATAGCCATTAGTGTGGAGATACTAAGGACATATAGCGGGTGCTCCTTCGAAAAAGAGTTCATTGGATCGACTCATGAATGATATTATACCTAACATCAATCTAGCCTGGATGCAACAAAGTATCCACAAGGTGATTGTGCGGTTAATATGGGATTGTCCACCCACGTTATTAGATGAGACAGACTTAAGAAAAGAAGATCTAATTTAATCCTTTGCTATGGCAGATATATTATTGAATACTATTTTATCTAATTATTTTTCCATGGATTAATATTAACTAAAATGACTGATTAGGGTTTCAAGATTAACCATACCCTGAGTCATTGAGGAAGATCATGCATATGAAGGGTTATATACACGATAACATAGGATAAAGGTTCCGTGATAGAGTTTTCATACTCCTTTGTATCTTCTTGGGCACGGGGTGTAGCTTGTCACCCCACAGACCAGAACTCATCCTGTGGATTATGAGGAATCAATCATTAATTAATGATATTGTCAGTAAGTCTTTGTGAGCCCTTCAATTTATTAACTCAAACTAATACATGAGCCTAGAGGTTCAAACATAACAGTCTAAAATGTTGGTGTATATATTCCAAGTTGGAGGACTTTTTCTCTTCCCAAGTGATGCTTCCAATGAAACTAGGTGGAGTTAAAATTAGATTTCTAGCAACATATTTCGAGGAAATAAGAAAATATCTAATGTTCTAAAGATCATGTGGATATGTATAGAGACTACACATCTAAATGCCTTGAATAATCTCATTCAAGGAACCAAGAAATCAAAAATTCAATCCATCAAGGATTCTATCCATATTCCTCTACACAATTGATTTTTAATCGAATCAATCAGAGTCACACTTTCCCATAATTTATCTCGATTTATCATAAATTGAAGATATCATTTATTCAATATATCATTCCCATCTTTTTTAAAAAATATTTGGATGCTTAATCCCCATTTTTTAAAAAATATTTTTGGTTCGTGTCTACATAAACTCCCATATCTTATTACAATTTCTGAGTCTCTCAAATTCTAACATATTTCCAAATTATGAACCCATTAGTTTATGCTTTTTAACCTCAAAAAATGTCAATTCATTTTGACACTTCAAATCCAAAAATTATATGCTTATTGGAATTGAGTAATCTGTAAATGTATGCTTATTGGAATCTTAAGGGAACATTCACAAATCATAGATTCCATTTGTGACCACTCGACTACTTTGTTTTGGAGAAATGAACCTTAATCAAGAATACACTGAACAATTTTAGACCAGCCTTCTTAAGAATTCTGATAATAAAATCAAACTCTGTATATTCATTAAAACTATAACACATGCACTCCAAGTCAATGGCAGAAACCTTGATTCTTCATGGACATATTTAGTCCTCAAGAATTTTTTGCCTTCACTTCTGAAATCTATTGATTATGGGCAGTGATAATATTTTATAAACTGTTTGAGTCATCTTATCAAGCCATTGCTAACGGAGCTCAGCCCTACAGGCAAGGAGTGTTGCAAATGATAACGCTAGATGATGTCCTCTTTTTGCATCTACGGCTCATGTTGTGCGAGGGTGATATTACTGATAATAATTATCACTCCCACACTATCACATGGAGAAAATCACACAAGGAAAGGATGATGTAGGATGACTAGGGGAGACCGGATAGGAAATACTATCTAGTGTAGGGTGGGATAAATCAGACTACAATTCACACGATCAAATTTGAAGATTTAAATCCCATGTAAATATTGATGGTGCAGCCCCTTTCCTCGTTCGAGGGAGGGAGTATTGTCTTACAACCACCGCTGTGAAAACAAAGCAACAACTTCAATAAAGTTGAATGGTCGATCGCTAGAAGATTCAAAGGCCTAATCAACTAATCGCTAGAAGATTCAAAAGCCCAAAGTTAATCTGACGGTGGTGGACAAACAATCAAAGAACAATGGATGAAGAACACCGACACTAAAGAGGATAGAATTTACCTCAACACTGGAGTAGTGCGTCGCGGCGGTGCGGGTAATTCTCGACGCGCCGTTGGCGGGGTGAGAGACGTGCGCTTCGACAGGGTGTTGCGGATCCAACTGCACAGTTAGTTGGCGGGGGGGTCAAGGGGGGAGTCGCCCCCTTGCGGGATCTGGGGCAGCGCCCCGCAACCTAAACGGTAAACAAGGCGCGCTGTCGCAGGACGTAGGATTTGAAGCATGTGGCGGTTGTGGGCATGGGCAGACGCTTGCGGTTATGTGTGTGGCAAACGCGGGCGGCCGTGCACGCGGTGGGTGAGTGCGGCCGTGCGGGCGGCCGTGCGTGCGGTGGTCGCGGCGGCTGTGCGCGCGGATCCACGTGGCCGTGCGTGAGGCAGATGGGGTGCCCGTGCGCATGGTGGGCACGGGCGGCCGTGCACACGTTGGGCAGTTGCGGCGGGCGGTTGGAGACGACGGCGTGCAGGCGAAGAAGCAGGTAGGGGGGGGGCTCCTCTCAACGGTGGTAGCGGTGGCAAAATGTGGTGGCAGTGGCGGAAGTCAGAGGCTAGGGCAAAATTCTCTTAGATGAAGAAAACTTCAATTCCAAAAGAAAATCACCCAGTCTTTCTTACAACATTGCCCTGTGTATAGGCCTTGGAGGAAAGAGAAAATAAGATAACCGCAAATTTTAGAAAAGCCTAATATTAAACGACGTTGGCGACTTGCTAATGTGTCACGCCAATGGACAGTTTTGAAGTTGGCGTTGGCAACGTGTCATGATGTGGGATGCCTCATGAGAAGGTGGAAGCACGTCTGGTACTGGTTCATTGTCGTGGTCGCCACCAAAGGGACATCACCAACATATGATCAAAAGAACATAGGTTATAAGCTGGATACTTCAAATAATCTTATTTCTTTGCTTCAAATAACTTCGAGGTATCCCAATTATAAGATTGGGGGGAGTTAAATTATTTTTAAATGGTATTCTTGATGTAATAATATGGCTTACAAGTGAATCACACTTTTATGCTCATTAAATAAATTATGTTCATTAATATCGTTGTGCACCATTTATAATAAAGTCTAAATATATATGCCTTGATTCTTGAATATGATGAGATCACAATATGATGATCCCTTATCAATATATATTATAACATTCTAATCCACATGATATTACACCAAATTATCGGGTTGGAAAAGCAAATATTTAGTCACATTTTAAAAGTTATTATTAGTGTGATGTTAATGCCCCAAATTGAGTGAGTCTAAGTAAACACTTAGTTACCCTCTAATAAAGAACCCATAATTTTATTTAGGTATTTACCAGTAATTTTGGCACAGTTTCGTTGTATGTACTAAAATATTATTTAGTCACATTTAAAAAATTATGATTAGTTTGATGCGTAATGCACTGAATCAAGGATATTTAGTAAATACTTAAATGGCATCTAATAAAACAATACATAATTTTATTAAATTATAGACCAGTAATTTTTGACACAATATTCAATATCGGCATTTATTGGCACCTACAGGGTGACGACATTCAAACTGAGATATCAGATGTCCAAAATCCACCACAGTAGTGGCATCCAAAATGATATCCAGGATGACATCTTGATCTTGTTCAATTATTCCGGATATCTGATATTGGCCTGGAGACCATTATGCAAAACTTTGTTGGCCTCACATAGATGACTATAGATAGGGTTTGACAGTCCCAGTCCAGTCTGAGTTTTTACCAAAGACCTAAACTTTACCTAAACTTCAGTCCAGTTCTGGTCCATTCTTGTTTGGTCCCGGTCCGACCTGGACCCGTCGTGGTCTAGTTAGGTTGACTAGTTAATGTCAAAGTCAAAGTACACAATTTATATTCATGGTTATGTTAAATATCCTCTTTATCAAGTGGGTGCCCACAGATGGTCATATATATGGTGGATATGCTGAGTTCAATAGAAACGTCTCCGGTGAATTGGATTCACTATTTTTAGAATTCACATAAAAATTCAAAAAAATTTAATAACTTACTTCCAGTTCTGATCCGCTTTGTCCCTCGGACCTAAACTTGACTGACAAACCGGTCCACCCTCAAATGGAGGACCTACGGTCCCGCTTCGGTCCTGTCAAACCAGTCCCTCGGGCGTAAATGTTCAACCCTAATTATATACGATGATAACATATTAATCATCTTTCTCATTACTCCTCCAATAAGGTTAATGGGTTTATGTAGGTGATAGTGAAAACCTTAATTATCATTCGAGTTGCAACGATGACGATGATTCTTCGTCACCGTCCTAAAACAGTAGTTAAATCCTCCAAGCTCTGGTTTTTCCTGCGGGAGAGAAGTCTGTTGGCGTTCTTCTCTCTCCCTGGCGATCGCTCCGCTCGCGGAGAAGCAACCCAGCAACTCCTATCCACTTCTTCATCCATGGCCTTCATCAAGCTGAATCTTTGATCTTGATGCCGTCTGGAAGAAGACCCATCTCCAAAATCTAGGGTTCCGGCATCGCCTTCCTCAATGGGCGGCGCAGAGGTGCCGGGTTGGCTTCAATCCCTTCCCCTCGCGCCCGAATATCGCCCGACAGAGACCGAATTCCTCGATCCGATCGCATTCATCTCAAGAATCGAGCGAGAAGCGGCCCAATTTGGCATCTGCAAGATCATCCCCCCCATTCCAAAACCCTCCAAGAAATTCGTCTTCCACAACCTCAATCGATCCCTCTCCAAATCCCCCGAACTCGGAGACGTGGTGGGTTCGTCGTCGAACAAGGCAATCTCCCCCGGCGAGGCCCTCTTCACCACGAGGCAGCAGGAATTGGGATCAAGGCGGACGAGAATTCCTGCCCATAAACAGGTCTGGCAGAGCGGCGAGCTTTACACCGTAGATCAATTCGAGGCCAAATCGAAGCTTTTCTCCCGTTCTGTACTCCCCGGCGGCAAGTCCGATAACCCTCTTCTCGTCGAGGCATTGTTCTGGAAAACCCTAGAAGAGAAACCCATGTATGTAGAGTACGCCAACGACGTTCCTGGCTCTGGTTTCTGCGCTGCGGAGGAAGATGTTTGGGAGGGATCGGACGGCTGGAAACTGTCGATCAGTCCCTGGAACTTGCAGAAGATTGCGAAATCTCCCGGTTCGTTGATCAGATTCATGCCCGATGAAGTTCCTGGGGTGACTTCGCCGATGGTCTACATTGGAATGCTCTTCAGCTGGTTCGCATGGCACGTTGAAGATCATGAACTACATAGTCTGAATTTTCTCCACATGGGGTCGCCCAAGACGTGGTATGCTGTTCCTGGGAGTTTTGCGGAGAAGTTTGAGGAGGCTGTGCGAGTTCGTGGCTATGGAGGGCAGGTTGATCGGCTGGGTGAGGAAGATGGCTGAGTCTTCTTCTTGTTCGTTGTTGTGTGCTGTGCTGTGATGTGATGAGAGTTGGGTTTCTTCTGTTTTGGCTGGCAGTTTCTTTCGCTCTGTTGGGAGAGAAGACGACGCTGGTATCCCCGGAAATCATCACCCAGACTGGAATTCCTTGCTGCCGGTGAGCCTTCAAGATTGTAATTCTCGACTTTTTTGTTGGATCCTGCCAGCCAAAACTTCAATACATCGGTCATCATCATCATTCTCATCATCGTCATCATCCAAATTGTCGTCATCATCACCAGCACCATCGCCATCATCATCGTCTTCCTCTACTTATTCTTCTACTTCTTCTTCGTCTTTTTCTTCGACGAATTCGTTACCTTGATCGCCATCATCATCACCATCACCATCATCATCATCATCATCATCATCATCATCTTCTTCTTTTTCTTCTTCTTCTTCATTACATTGATCATCATCGTTGTAGTCTTCTGCTTCTTCATTACATTGGTCATCATCATTGTAGACTTCTGCTTCTTCATTACATCGATCATCATCATCGTCAATCATCTTTTTCTTATTCTGTCTCTCCATTAGACTGATCATCATTTTTCACCATTATCATATCTTTCTTCTTCATTACCTTCATCATTATCATCGTCATCATTTTCTTCTTCTTCTTACTCTCGATTACCTTGATCATTATCATCATCATCATTTTCTTCTTCTTCCTACTCTCCATTACCTTGATCGTCACCGTCATTTTCATCATATTGTAATCATGAACATCATGCTCATTGTATCTTAATCTTTATCATCATCGTTCTCATCTTATTCTTCTTCTTCTTCTTCTTCCTCTCCCTTACCTTCATCATCATCATCATTGTCCTCGTCGTCATCATGTTATCTTAGTCATCACCATCGTCATCTTCATCATCATCATCATCATCTACTTTTTCATTACCGTGATGATGATCATCATCATCATCCTCTTTTAATTTTTGTTACGGTGATAACCATCGTCGTCATAATTATTATCATCCTCTTGATTTCAGGATAGTACAGAATCCTGGGGAATTTGTGGTGACGTTTCCAAAGGCTTATCACGTTGGATTCAGCCATGGTCAGGATAGATTTCTTATGGAAATGGCATTCGCCAGTATTCTTTAATGTGTAATCTAAATTTTTGCTTGAGTGAGTAGGCTTCAATTGCGGCGAGGCTGCCAACTTTGCCAGCCCGACTTGGCTCCACGTGGCAAAAGAAGCTGCAGTGCGCAGGGCCACCATGAATCATCTTCCTATGCTTTCCCATCAACAGCTGCTTTATATGCTGGCCATGTCCTACATTTCAAGGTGTATTTCAAAAATTATTTTTATCTGTTACTTCTGCATAATTTTTCCTTTTGAAATTATGGGGTAATAATTTTTTGGAAGAGAACCAGTTCGGTTTTGTTTGTTCTTCGTTTGGAATATCTTTCTACTTATGTTTATGTTAGCTTGGAAGCTAGAAATATCTCATTTTTTGTTATTACCTAGTCGTGTAAGATGGCAGATAGTCATTTTTCCCAATGGTTCAATAATTTTATAATTTTACATTTCCGGTGTCTAAAATTAGTTTGAAAAGGCTTCAGATGAATTATCTTTTTTTACAGATTTAATAGATAGATGTATGGGAGCATTAATTGGAAGTGTCGTGTAATTTAGAAATACTCTTCTTTTTTTAATGGGTGTCCAGAATTAATTGGACAGGGCACCTGATGTATTAACTTTTTCTCCAGTTTGAATCCGCTGGAATTCTTTGAATGCCAGAGTTCCTGGAGCATTCCCCTTGGACCAGCAAAGAGAGGAGGGAGAAACTCTCGTTAAGAAGGCCTTCTTGGATGATCTGCAGAATGAACTCCGCCTTGTCAATGCTCTCTTGGTGAACGACTCAGGATCCTCTATGGCTTTGTGGCACCCGAGCTTGCTTCCATCATCTACAATCTCCCCCAGAAAGTCTCCTGTGGTCAATATTGCCCAAGATGAAAGTAAAGAAGCTGTTTTTAGCCCCGAAGACGAGTTACCCTTTGGTCTGGATATTGACTCCGGCACGTTGACTTGTACTGCATGTGGGATTCTTGGGTATCCTTTCATGGCTCTACTGCAGCCTGACAAGAAGTCAACTGTCATGTCAGCCGCGGAACTTGGGCCCCAGTGGGACTTGCTTGACCAGTCAATGAGGCCCAGGATCTTCTGCATGGAGCATGCAGTGCACGTCAACGAGCTTCTTCTCCGCAAAAGTGGCTCCGCCCGTGTCCTAGTTATCTGCCATTCAGGTCACCCTCTCCCTCTTTCTCTTATGCTGGTCTTTCTATCTCAAATTCTGCTGACCCGTTTGACTCTCAGACTATCTCAAGATCAAGGCCCAGTTGGGAGAAGTGAAGCTGGAGGTCAATGATGGGACCATCCTCCTTCGGAGAGCTGCGCCAGCGGAACTGAACTTGATCTACGTCGCCATCGACGAGGAAGGTGGCGGGGAGGCGGTGGCGGAAGACTGGACTTCAAAGATGGGTTTCAATCTGCGCAACGGCGAGAAGAAAGACCTGCACAAATTGTCTCTTCAGCACACTCTGGAGTGGCAGGGCAGGAGATCCCGCACTTCATTGCCGACAAAGAAGCGACGAGGTTGTCTGACGAAGAATTTGGATGAACCTCCATTCGTCAAAGAAGAAGAAGAGGAAGAAACAGCCAAGCCCTTTGATATCACACCTGTTGCGGGACGTCCGGTGGTAGAGCTAAAGCAGTACCAGCGGCGGCCGAAGAAGGTGGATGAACAGATGAGGGAACTGGACGTGGGTCTGAGCTGCTTTGCCCGGGGTCCGTGTGAAGGGTTGCGACCAAGAAATAGACCCATGCAGATGCCGCTGTCTGTGCCTACGAAGCATCAGTACAAGGGGAAGGGCTGTGTGAAGCGGTTGGCAGTGCACTAATATGCACTCTGGCGGCAGTGTGTGCATGGGGAACAGAGACTGTTGAAGTGCCCTTGGAAGGGATGTGGGATGAACTTCAAGTGGGCATGGGCGAGGACGGAACATGTCTGGGTGCACACTGGAGAGGCCGTGCCGGTGCAAGGTCGCTGGGTGTGGACTAGTTTCAGGTTCTTGTCTGACTGCATTCGCCACAGAAGGAGAATGGGACACTGTCAATGGTAGTGTCTTTGAGAAGAGTCTCCTATCCTGCCATTTGAACATCATCTAGTTTAGTGACTTTTAGGGTTTCCTTCTTCCGGGGCACATAACTTGTGTCCCCACTTCATTAAAATTCAATCCTCATTCTCTTTCGTATTCTACCCATTTTTTTATCTCACTTCTTTCTCTTAGTCTCACCTCTTTCTCTTATATTGTGTCCCTAAATATGCATAACAATTCACAAAAATGTGATAAATAAGGTGTAATCTAACCTATCAGTCTAAATTGGGCTTTACTCATCGCTATGTGTAAAGTTCTAACGTAGCTATGAGTGTACTATACAAATATTTGTTCAACATACTTCCAACTACTACGATAATCTTCTACATACATACCGACAACTATGTGATCCCCATAGATTGATATGAAGAAAAACAACACTATTCTTTTAGTCAGATGGGAGTTGCTGCCTACTAATGCCCAGAAAAGTAGAGAATATAGGTAGAGATGTAGACACAGCAGGGTCTTTGCCTGAGGCAATCCCAAGCCCAACAATCTTTGAGTTGCTATAGAAGCACTTCTTAGGCAGCAGACGATCAGATATGCAGGTTGAGAGGGGTGCCGAGAGGAGAAGAGGAGAAGATAGATAGAAAGACACGTTTAGGTTTCTAAAGAGGAAAACTCCTGTTATCTTCTTTAGGGCGTTACATCTCTATTTAACTTACCTCATTAGGTCATTTAGGCAAAAAGTTATTACAACGGTCAGTGTGGAATGTTAATAAATAACAGGTAGAACGGAACAAGAGTGATAACTGGACGGGATGGAACGAAGTTCTTGACCCTTAACACTCCCCTTCAAGTTGAGAGTGAATATTCTTCCGTCCCAGCTAGCCTATAAGCCGGTTGAGCATCAGGTTGTGCACCACTTTAGTGAGGATATCTGCGCATTGATTAATAGATTGGACATAAACTATGTTGAGGATTCCACATTTCTAACTTTTCCTTAATAATGTGACGATCAGTATCAACATGGTTCATTTGACCACTATGGATTGGATTTAATGAAATCTCAATAGCAGACCAATTGTCACACATCAACTTTATTGGCATGGTAGGTGAATCTGAAGGTCCTGCTGTACATTCCGAATCAATAGTGCTTCATAGACTCGTTTTCTTGAATTCAGAGCTTCGGCACTAGATTTGGATATAACAGATTATTTTTTGTTTTTCCTAGTAATTAGATTTCCTCGGTGATAACACCCTAAATTTGGTATTTAATCACAAAATTAGTACTATTTCATGCATTTAAAAAGTTTAAAATAGGGTTGTTATCATATATTACATGTAAATTAATTTTTCCAAGTGAATTATGATTTTCCATAATTTTTCTATTAATTTATGAATTTTATGGAATTTATTTAAGCATGGAATAATTCTATTTAAATGAAAATGGATGGTTTAAAAGTTAATTTTTGAATTAAGGTGGGGAAAAATTTCTGAATTTTCTAGATTTTTCTGGAATTTTATTGGATTTTTTGGGAATTTATTTGAGGGAGAAATATTTTTTTAATAGAAAAGGTAAATTCATTACGAAAATACTAATTTAAAGAAATTTCAAAAGTCGGAGGGCTTTTTCTTAAAATTTTAATGCAATTATGCCCTTAAAACAGCTCTTGGTCACCTATTGCAGGCGTAAAGATCTAATTAAAATATTTACAGGGTTTGTATGAAATTAATCAGGATTTTTAATGTTCTTCAGGAAAATATGGAGGAGAAAGGAATATGAGGGACATATACATAAATATTTTTTGGGCTGCGTCCATTTTGTGCGCGTCAATATTTTTAGGGAGATAAGTGCAAAACTGCAATTATACATTTCAGATGGCCACCTGGCCAAATCGCGGCTGTTGGATGAGTATTTGACGGCATAAAGGAGATTCATTGAGGAATCTTCTTTAGGCAGTAAGTTCACCGCCTCTGCAGCACATACAAAGAGCGCAAACGTGCAATGACATGACTACTTCTGACTGGGCAGCGCTAGGAACAACATACATGTAAGTGCGTTTCAAATGTATTGGTATTATTTTTGGATCTTTTTTTCTTTATTTTGATTTCAGGACAGGGGGTACATGGCGCTCAGTGAATGAGCACACCAAAATTTCTTCAAAATGAGATAGCCAATTGGAGATCGACACGTAATTCCGTGTTTCAATAATTAAAATTAAATAAATAAAAATTGATCTAATGACCCAGATTGGTCAACTTGCATTTGTTAATTAATTTTTATCCTGAAGTCCAATTGAGGTGATTTTTTTATGGATTTTCTCGTCTCAACCTCCTCTTTCTATCTGCATGTTTGGATTCATATCAACCCTACCTTGATGGCTAAAAATTAATTACTAATTGAGGATAAAATGGTAATTTTTACCATTTAACGTAAGTATAAAAGCAGGATTTCAAGTTGAGGAGGTCATTCTAGAGGTGGCTCTATCACCAGTGCAAGACAGAGAGGAGCTTCATCTTGGATCAACCCTATAGGTTCTTTCTATTTCTTTGTATTTGAATTTTTAGTGTAATTTGAATGATTTTTTAGTGAATTTCTTTATCATTCTTCTCGATCTTGGTCTGAATATCTAAATTGCTAGGCTTGAGTGGAATGTACAAGCCTTTACTGGGATTGAGTAGAGATATTGGGAAATTTACCTAGCTATTCCATTTGCACATTAAAAAAATTATAAAAAATAATTTCTAGGATAAATTATATTTTGTTTATGATACAGTAGCTAGTGAATTTTGATACCCAATTCCCCTAAACAAACTAAAGCAAAATGTCCTTCTTCAAATGTCTAACTCACCCTTCTTTGATCCAATTTATTGGATCAAAGAAGTCAATCTAGAGCTCCTCACTTCTTCTATTCTTCCCATCTCTTCTACCCTCCTTTCTAAAGTCTTCATCTAATTAGGGTAATTTAGTCTTCATTGAAGATTAAAATAACTCTAATTAGGGTCAAATTATTCAAGGAGATAAATGATTCAATTCCTTACTAGCTTCCCTTTGACAATAGCTATATTTATCATTATACATATTAAGTTAAAGTTTTATAAATTTTATTGTATAAGCTAAAATCAACAATGACAAGGTATTATAAAATTGCATAATTTACCCTTATTTTTTGCTTATAACTCTGAAAAAGGATTAGTTTCCTGTGGTAGACCACCAATCTATAATATGCCTCACATAGTCTGCATTCGTAAAGATATCAAGATTCGTGTGGCCTGTTGGTCTAAGGAGTCTCCCGTAACCAGGTGTTCCATTCAAATAACTGAGCATTTGATATATGGCACTTTCATGAGCATCACTATGATCTTGCATGAATTCACTTACTTACTCAACATTGAATCTAATGTCTGGATGCACGTGAGATAAACACAAGAGTTTTCCAACCAATTATTGATAGAGTCCCTTGTTAGTGGGAGGCCCCTCCTTCTCGAGTCCTAGTTTATGATCTCGATCCTAAGGAGCAGTGGCAGGTTTTGAGCCGAGAATACCATTCTCTTTTAGGAGATCTATGGTAATCCAAAGGTGTGCCATCAAACTTCCCTCCTTAGAATATACTCCGGTTCGATTCCCTGAAAATGTTTTAGTTGGCCTAATCTCTTGATGTTGAATTCTTTGGATAAACGGTCATGGAGTAGGCAGCTTTATTCAACATCATCACTTGTAACAATCATATAATCCGCATACATAAATAATATAGCATCTCTGACTTGGATATGTTTAATGAAAAGAGTATGATCGCCATTTCTTTGCATAAATCCCATATGACGCATAACCTTGGTTAATTCACCAAACTAGGCCTGTGAAGGCTGCTTGAGGCCATATAGAGTTTTATGTAGTTTGCACACAACAACAACTTTTTGGGATGTCTTATAGCTAGCAGGTGTATGCACATATATTTCTTATTCGAGATTACCATGAAGGAATGCATTTTTAACATCTAGATAATGCAATTCCCAACCCTTGATATTAGCGAATGCATTCTCACCTTGTTCATTTTGGCCACTTGATCAAACGTTTTTCTGTCATCCATCCCAAACATTTATGTCCTTTAGCCACGAGTCATGCTTTATGTTGTTGTATGTTTCTATCTGACTTGAACTTGACAGTGAACACCCATCGGCAGCTCACTATCGAGTAAGTTGGACAAACATCCAAGTATGATTTCTTTGAAGCGCCACCATCTCGTCCTCTATAGCTTGTTTCCAATTTGGGTTTGCTAAAGGTTTCGAGATGGTTGTTGGAGGATGAATTGAACCCGCTTTAGACATGAACACTTGATAAGGAACTGAGAGACAAGATGGACTAATATATTTTTGAATTGGGTATTGTCCCCTAGCTACATATCCAACAAGACCAGTGAGAAGAGTATACACCTCCTTACTGGCCGTTTGTTTTCTTATGGTGTGGCTGAAATCTTTGGTAGAGGAATATGTGGGCTATTTTTGTTGTGTCTATGTGATTCAATCGCATGTCTCTGTTGTTTCTATTGTCCTCATGGTTCACTATAAGTTTCTTGGCGCACAGTTAGGGCATCCTCTCGATATGAAACTGTGTCTTAGCGCTCTTTGACTAAAGATAGCTCCCTCTGACACTAGAAATTATTCAGTTGATGGTAGGGAGTATCGTCATCAAATGTTACATATGTAGTGAAATAGTAATGTTTTCTTGTAGGATCATAACAGTGGTATCCTTTCGAAAAACCCCTGATGCATACCAATTGAAAAAACCAAATCTTCTTGGAGGGGCAGAATACATCAAAATGATCTTCACATGAAGACATAAGCTGAAGCATTTATCAAATCCACTTCCTCCCACGACCAGCCCCTTATTGGATAGATGGGTTGAAGCTGATGCCCTCATCAAAGCCTGGTTATTAGAATCAATGCATCCATCTATTGGTCACCCTTCCTTACGAGTGCCTACTTCCCGAGAACTATGGGATTGCGTGCATCAACACATTCTAAATGCAATGTAAATCATTTACTTTGATATAGGGCAAGCTAATTGTGTTTGAGCATATGTATGCATCAGAAGATATATGGAATAAATTAGACCGCCATCATCTTGTTCAGAATCATGACTCAGCAGCACACATAGATGATAAGCTTGAAATGTACGTGTTTATATGTCGTTATTAAGGGTTTTCGAACTTAAGCAATAATATTTATTTTATTAAGGGGTCAAAACCTAGGGATGCGATAGGGGTATTCAGTTTTCCTCAAATTAGGGATTAGAATTCGAAACTGATATGAAATAATGTTTTAACTACTTATTTATATGCTAATACTTGTAAATTGCAACTAAATTTCTATCCTTTTGAACTTAAATGATTTTAATAATTCTCTGTTATTTATTAACACAGATATAAAATCACTTAAATTTATCTTTTTATTTGATTTAAAATCTTTAATTGTTTTCAATTATATTTTTTTAATATTCTTTTTAATGAATTTGAAATCTATTTCTAAAATGGATTTAACTCTAAGTTTTTTGTATTTATTTAATTTGTTTTATTTATCAGAGGATGTTTTAAGTAATTCTAAAGAATCAGAAAACTAATTTTTATGCTATTTTTAAGAGCATTTTTACTATATATTTTTATTTTATCCTAACTAATTCAAAATTGTAAAAATGTCTTAAAATAGCAAATCGTGAATACGATTAACGATTTGCTTATTTTAAGAAGTACGAGATTGAATTTGATGATTTGTGGGACAAATATGATTCGAAGTAGGAGATCGATGATCAATCAATGCTAATTGGTTTGAAAACGAACTAAAATTTATGAATTAAGATGATTAAAATTGGAATTTGGGAAAACGACAAACGTGAACAGGATTGCGAAATTGAGAAAATTTAAAACCAATCTGACTGTAAAATTCAGTAAAATTGAGCCTAGAGGTACCAGAGATAATCAGAGACTCGATATGGACTGATTCCGCGCAACAAACGCCCAGAATTTTCAATAATTTGGCTTGAATCAGCTGGAAATTGCAGCGATGGATCTGAAAAATTCTTCAAAAATTTGAGCTCCAAATTGCTTATGGTGGATTCTCGAAACTTCGAGGAGCCTGGGCTTCTTTCCTCAAGCTTTAAAATCAAGAACACTGCTTAATTTTTTGATTTTCCCTTTTTATCGATGCGCGTGCATGAGTGTCACGCACCGAAGGGTGAGCGCGGCTTGTGATTCAACTGCGCTCTCCTCAATGCATCTCGCTTCACACTGAACACCAGTTAGCGCTTAAACTGCCCCAATAAGGGCCAGTTTCATTAAAAAAACAATTTTAAATGGAAAAAATCTGAAAATAAATCCTAAAAAAGTGTATTAATACCTAAACATGATTTTATTATTTTCTAATGTATATTTTTTATAGAAATAGGTCAACTAATCATGTAATTTGATTTAAAATTCATTTTAAAAACATTTAAAATGTAAAATTGACCTAAATATTGATTAAACGTATTATTTAACTTGAAATTTAAGGAAATTATCATTTTAACCTAAAATCATGATAACATGCTTAAAAATTAATTTTTTATGCATTAAAAGCCCAAAAGTATGATGAAATTAACGGTATATCAGCTCTTATTTGCATGCTATCAATAGACATGTTGGAGGAACATGTCAACAAATTTTTATCAATTTTGAGCCCCCAACTTGACACTTTAAAGACTCTTCTTATCAACCTAGACTGCGTTCTCATGTTTGAAGAAGCTGTCTCTTTGGCGCTCAAGGAAGAAATTCTGCTGAAATCACTTGGCAATCCTTCCCAGAAAATACTAGATACTTCTGCCTTCAGTTCTAAGTGTTACCCCATTGAAGGGGCATTCTGATTGATCTTTTCTTCTTCTGCACCCTAAGCACAGGAATCCTGTTTATACATCTTCCAAGGTTATTCCAAATCTAACCTATGGTATTCCTATTGCAAGCGTCCTCTTTACACCGTAGATACTTGGTAGAAGCTACATGGTAAATCCCAATTCACACAACAAAAAACCTTTTTTTGTTAGGATAGAAATGGACCATCTTGCTGTGCTCGACCATTCTTTGAACCATCTATTTAATTCTCCTTCAATGCTTGGTTCTTATACATCTCCATCAGTAGAAGAAGGGGAACTAGAGCATATGCATTGGCTACTACTCAGTACCTCATTGGCTCATGCAGTATCATTCACCAACACATCGGGTACTCCTTCCTTTGCATATAATAGTATATCATCAGAGACACATACACATTGGAAATATGGCTCCTTTCCTATGGGAGTACATCAACAGATTTGAGCGATTATTTCATGTGCCACATCTATCTTGCAATATTATTTATGTTAGTCGCCCTATGCAAGTCTATTACACATGATCTATTATTCATTGAAAATGTTGTATTATTATCAACATGGTGACATGGTGAAGAAGTAGACTTCTCGCTAAGGAAAAGCATAGGCTTTTCATCAATGATACCTTAGGATAATTTTTTCTAGCACCAAGCACCATCCATGAAACTTCGTGCATCAATACCCTCCCAGCAGAATGGGGTGGCCAAACAAAAGAACATGCTCCTGTTAGAAGTTACTTGAGCCCTACTCTTCTAGAGTAATGTCCCAACTTAATTGTGGGCAGACACACTCATCACTGTACTCATTTGATCAACCAGTGGTGAACCAGCACTTTGGGGGGGAAAGATCCTCGTAGAAGAGATGGAATCCCATGTGCCCTTAGCTCATTGGGGAATTAGTCCTCTCCTAAAGGTCTTTGGATGTACAGCATGTATTCATATGTTGTCTACCACTAATTTGCCCCTAGAGCACTGAGATGTATCTTTGTTGGATACTCAATGACCCAGAAAGGATACCACCGCTATGATTCTCCTAGAAAATGTTATTAAATCACCAAGAATGTCATATTTGATGAAGATACTCCCTACCATCAATTGGGTAATTTCTAATGTCAAAGGGAGCTACCTTAAGTCGAAGAGCGCCAAGACATAGTTGTGTATCAAGACGATGGCCTAACTATGTACCAAGAAACTTCTAGTGAACCACGAGGACAACAAAATCAATAGGCATATGTGATTGAATTCCTTCAACACAACAAAACAGCCCATATATTCCTTCTATCAAGGATTTCAGCCACGCCATAAGAAAACAAACGGCCAGTAAGGAGGTGTATACTCTTCTCACTGGTCTTGTTGGATATGTAGCCAAGGGAAAATATCCAATTCAACAATACGTTAATCCATCTTGTGTCTCACTTCCTTACCAATTATTCATGTCCAAAGTGGGTTTGATTCGGCCTTCGACAACCATCTCAAAAGCTTTATCAGACACATTACGCATATTTAGAAGGTGAAATAACAGATACATGAAATAGCGTCAATGTATCAGCCATGACTCCGAACAAGTTGAGGGGAAGCCCATATGAAAATGGAAGGAGAGATGGATATGTATCACAAAAAATGTTAGTTTTCTAGGTGAGGAGAACTTGAAAAACTTTAATACAATACGTACTAGCACTGAAAAATATACCCTCTAACTGGGATTTTAGGCAAACTTTTAGTGGACACTCCTGGCCATTGGTCATGGCTGCGAGAAGTTCCATGATCTGTGTGCAATCATATCAGGATAAATTCACCCAACAAAGAGAAGCATAGATTGAAAGGAAGAAAGCACCTAGTTAGTTTAAAAGTTTGAGATGCATGTTCCAAGAAAAATGCCCACAGTCACGAATGTCTTATCTCTGATACCAATAAGAAATGTAAAGAATGTGGGTAGAGATGTAGATGAAACATGCATCTTTCCCTTAGACAATACCAAGCCCAACAATCTTAGAGTCGCAACAGAAGCACTTCTTTGGCAGTGTAATATCATATATGCAGATTGAGAGGGGTGTCGAGAGAAATAGAAGAGAGAAGAAACGAAGAAAGACGCAATAGGTTTCTAAAAGGAAAAACTCCCATTATCTTCTTTTAGGGTATTTCATCTCTATTTATCTTATTGGGTCATTTAGAGCCCAATAAAATATCACAATGGTCAGTGTGGAACGGTAATAAATAAAAGGTAGAATTGCACATGAGTGAATAACTGGACGGGACATAACGGAGTTCTTGACCCTTGGTAGTAAGGTTTGTGAGACGAACATCAATTTGTTGATTCATTTTTCACAGTGTCTGGACTTTTGGGTTGAGGAATGGACATGATGAATGGTAGAATGGACAGATGATGATTATAAATAAGAGTAATGAATCCAATTTTTATGGGATGAGTAAGGAGGAATAGTTTTCATGCTTTTTTCCACTTTGAGGTCATGATGGATCAAAGATGATGGATTGGATTTATTCCATTCCATTTGTCATCTCTCCTCATACCTTACCAGGAGACAACACTCCCTCGCCCAAAGTATCCTTGGAAAGTCCAAATCAGTAATAAAATGATCAATTTGCCTTTAATAAAATGACCAAAGAAACTAGCAACCTCTCAGGCTACGAGAGCAACCAGTATAATGTTACTTTAGCTCAAATTTCCACTTCTGTTGGTTACATGATGGCTTTAAATGAACTTGGAAGCTAGAGGGGCTGAATTAGGCGGTACAAAAATATAATTATTTTGAATTTGTTTGACAATGATAAACTAAGTGTACAATTAGTATGTATATTTATAAATGTACTAGTTGAATGGGATAGCAGGAAATGATTCATTAAAATATATTTTTATCTTTGTTTAGAATATTCTATCCTCAATTTTGTTTCTGAAAATTCTTAAGTCTCACTTCGTCATTCTTCAATGTGACATTTTTTTTCTTTTTCTTTTGAGCCCTCTTATAAACACGAGGTAAATTATAATAATTCATACAAAATTTGTTGAGTCTTCCTTGGAGAATCATTTCTAAATAAAATTACTGTTTGAATTTCTCAATCTTGTATGATTACGTGGAGGCTAGTCAGATCACATGAACAATTTGAAGTAAAAAAAGTTGTCCACTTTTGAAAAAAATTGATTTTCAAGGGCCTTATGTATAAAGCGTAGATCTGATTCTACTACGTAACTCAAGCTGAAGTGATAGAGTCCCAAGAATTCTGCTGAGGTTATTGGAGTCTATATCACAGTGCCACCAAAATGGTCATTTGAGGCATTCAGAGTCAATAACAATGGGGGAGACACTTTAATTGGGGGTTGTTGATTTGATATATGAATAATAATAGGAAAGCTAATATCTTTAAGGAAAATAGAGTACAAGTGTCTATGTCAAAGATGAGAGAATAGAGAGGAGAGGTAGTTGGCCCTCACGGACTCAATAACAAAGATTGTCTAAATACTTTCTACCCAAGGTATAGCATTGATGCACCAGAAATTAGGGTTAGATATGTTGTTTTGAGCTTTTGGTTTATTCAACAATAATTATACATTTCCTTACGACTATAGGACGAATAGGGATTGAATCCATGGGAACAAGTATTGAATACATGAGTTTTAGCTCTAATTGCTATTGCTTTGGATTTTTTATATTTATTTCATGAGTATACAAAAGCAATCTAGTGAAAAGTTATTCAAAATAATTCTAAGAAGGTTAAGAATTATGAATACTATTTATTCAAATTTTTTAATATATATTTGGAATTTTGTGTAAATTTTTATGGATAAATAAAAATTACAGTACTTTATCCAGGACCGTCGGAGCACATGGTGACAATTGATAGTGTGCTGTGAGAGGAGTGGAGAAGATGAATGAAGTTCTTCCATTGATTGCAATGGAGATGGTGGAAGAACAATACATGTGATGTGGATTTGCTGTCACTAGCGAAACAAAGATGGGGCGGATATGTGCCGGTGAGTTGTGAAGTTTGGTGGATGCATGCGACATGAGGAAAACCTAGACTATCAATAACGATACTGTAGGAAAAAGGATGAAGGCATGAGTTAGAAAAATACAGATTACACGAACCTTGTCATCACATGCCCAAGGTGGTGAGTGGTGCTTTTTCTTCACATATCCTGATATTGACGCCACTAGTTCAATCATTCACTCTTGGAATACAAGAATGGGCCCAAAAGATATTTTGAATGAGCAAATCACTCCTCGAATTATAGTTAGGAATATAATCCAATTGTGTCTTTCTTAAAAGGATGGTAAATTCTACCCATAGATCTAAGATGGTGACTAGATAGAGGAGGTGAATATGGAATTACCCTCATTTCAGCTCAAAACTCCTTCATGATCATTACAAATCATCATTTGAATTTGGAGTGATCTGAGCATACAATTTTATCTCTCCTCCAAAATTTTCTCTCCTCCTTTTCAAGCTGCACATTGCTGCACACAATTCTAGGACTAGAATAGTTAAATAATTCAGTTATATATTTGAATAAATCATTTTATTTTTTGACCTATAATATTATTTTCTTAAATTATTTAAGGTTGGAGAATTCCCAAAAAATAGCATAAATGACGCAACACGTACGGCCGGGATCGTCGGCGCGCATTGCAACAAAGGGCGGAGGTGAACGACACGTAATTCGCTAGTGAATGCAGGGATGCAATTTTTTGAAATAACGAGAAGTACGGCAATGACTGAAATAGGACGGAGCCCTGAAAGAGTTCCCGTACGTGTCACATACGATCCGACTCCCAGTGACACGATAGATCAATCGAAGGACGCCGTAGGAGCGGGTATCCTCGATCCAACTATCTATTCCGTAAACAGTGGAGATGGCTACCCCAAATCCATAGTACGAGAAACGAAGAAAGGCGAGGCCCGAGGGAGGAGCGTGTGAGAAAATATAGCAAGAGGTAAAATACGCAAGAGAGGGGTTAGCATCGTGACCTGCGGACTAAGGTCCGGTAGTCGCGGTGGTGGAAGCCGAGTTTTAATTGGCGTGGCGGTCCAATGCAGCGAGACAGAGGGCAGGCAGAGGTGCTTATCCGGATAGGGCGGAGTAGTCGGCGGCGAGCTGCGCTGGCGCGCGCGGCGGCAGCGGTGAGGTGGTGAGCGGCGGCGGCGCAGCGGCGAGCGGCGTGGCGGTGGCAGCGGCGGCGGTGGCGAACGGCGAGGTGTCGGCGAGCGGCGCGGCGGCGGTGAGCGGCACGGTGGCGGCGGCGGCAGCGAGCGGCGCGACGGCGGCAGCGGCGGCGTGCGGCACGACTGCGGTGGCTCGTCGGTGAGCCCTAACTCGTTCTCAGATCAAAGAAAGACAGGTTTACCCCTCCCATTGCCAGTAATTACCAAGGGAGGCCCTTTCTTAAATCCGGGTTGACTCAGCGTCGACTCAGTCGGAACGGCCGAGTCGTGACTCGGTGACAACTCGGGTCAAACCGGGGCGATTCGACGCACCGAGTCGAGTCGGTCGCGCGACTCGTCGCCTTCTTCCCCGGCAACAGCCTCCGGCAGCGGTGGTCTTGAATGCTCTGGCATTTTCGGGGCGGCAGTCGACATTCAGGCTGCCCTAGGGAGGCGGTCTAGCGGCTGGCTGTGTCCCGAAGATTGTTCGTAGGGCAAGCAAGGGAATGGTGCGTCCGAGCCCTAGTTCGTGTGACGTAGGGTCGTCAAGCGGAGCGAGCGCTCAGCTGGCGTCTGTCGGTTGGTGGTGCCCTAAACTAGCGCCGCTGTTGACCGGTGGCGGGCGCTCGAGTCGGGCACCGGCATCTGACAGAACGCCGGCCGAGGACGCGGGGCACCGGAGCTGGCGGCGGCGGCAGCGGGGACAGGACGTCTCGGCGGTGATAGTAGTGAGCCCCGGTGGTTTTCTTCTCTGAGAGACAGGGGTTGAGCGGAGGCGGCACAAGCCCGGCGTTTCTGGTACGAGTTCAGATCGACGGCCGACGGTGGTGGCAGCGTGGCGGCGGCAGCTTCTTCTTCTCCCTCAAGGACCCTTCCCTCCTCTTGGAGGGCTTCTTCTCCCCTAACAATCTGCAAACAACTCAAAAAACAACTTCTCTTATCTCCTCTAGGGCATCTCTTCTCCTTCTATAGTGGGAGAGAGGGAACCCTAGGGGCGGCCCGTAATTAGGGAAAAAAACCCCTAATTGAGCCGTAAAATGCGGTTCGAAGTACGACGGAAAAGCCAAAACACGGAGGCCCTCCCCAAACAAAACACAACGAGAAAGTTCAGGAAAATGCGAGGAAAATAAATTGGGGAAGCCTCCTCGTCACGTCGTGTATTTGAACTCCAGGTCCTTCTCGTCAGCTCGGGTGTCGCGACGTGGTTGCTGACGTGTCGCCGGGGGTTGACCTTGTGCTTCGGCTTGCGGATGGTCCCCGATCAATAGAAATCAGAATATCATTATAAAAAGATTATAAAATATGAAATATTTAAATAATTATAACTAACTTTGAGTTGTAAAATATATTTTTACATGAAATTAATTTCATACAGTTGTGTTAAAGAACCATAAAATTAAGCAAAATCCAATGTTCATTCAAAAGGTGCAGCAAATTATGTATGTATTTATAACATGTATTTATAATCATTTTAGAAAATAATCATATAGAATACATTAAATTACTACTAAACATAACATGATATTTATGATGATCAATCATATAGATCAATTATGGTCATATTGGTACATAATGCATCCTAAGAGACCTAAACAAGACTTTAAGTAATGACACTGATTGGTTGGATGAAGCAACATGTGGCATAGAGAGTTTATCATGTATAATTTTATCCCATGCTTCATCTAATATTTTCCCGCCAACTATTTACACTTATACAAAATACTTTAACTTAAGCATATCCACCAACGTCCATAGTTCATATGCGTGTGATCCTCTAGGCCCTTATATGGGTCTACTAACTAAATTTAATGGCCCAATAATAATTATTTACCAATCCTATTAATTAACTATATCCACTTATAGATTAATTAATCAACAAACTATTTAACCCTATCGATGGGCTCAATATCCAGCCCATGAGGTGCTAGACTACATGTGATAATCTAGAATATGCATAGTAATAAATAAAATCCCGATTGTTGTATGTGTTCACTCCTCTATTCACGTGAGACTCCTGAATGAAATATTATTTTTTGAAAATCAATCTAGCCCTGTAACCATACACAACATAGGGTGCTAGAGGGGTAACACCTTAATTTCTCCAAAGCTTATCAAAGCCATACTATCTCATGAGTCGTCTCTGCTGTGGCACAATTTTTGGCTTTTTCACTTGAGCAAGATGTAAATGCTATTGTTTTAAAATCATTTACATTTTTAGTGATTGACTCCAACATAAGTGTAGTATCAATTCAATGGTTTTTAGACACCCTTATCTCCAACATAACCAATATCAGAGTAGACTTAAACCTGTCGGTGACCATGACACTTGCAGATAAGTCCCTTCCCTAGAGGTCATTTGATATGTGTCAGCATTGTGAGGATTTGTGATTTTGATCAAAATTCAGAAATCGATTTCTTAGAATAATAATGAATCAAAAAAATATTTTAAAACTAAAAATAGGAATGATTTAAAAATAAAATTTACAATCTTTTGGTTCTTCTGCTAAGTTTCTATAAGTCGTTCAGATGCCCAGTCTTTAGATGTATCCATCCAATATTCATAGCACTGGATCTCCTCTTCACTCACTCGAAATACGAAAGCAATACCCAAGAAGGAGGAACATGAGATAAGGAGGGCGATCAACAATGACTCACATAGGTATCAAATGGCCCCCCTTTCTATTTATACTATTCCCCTTTTTACTCATAAAAAATATTCCTTGAGCTGTATCCTCCTATATCAAGAACGAACCATCCCATCTTGACTACTCAACCATTTTAATGAACTTATTGCTGCAACCAAGTTAATGATTTGATATTCAAGGAATATGAAGTCATAGGTCTTAATCAAAGTACACCATCCATCCACAAGTTGTCGTTGGTGTGTCAGCTCTATGAACCACTTACAATACCATGATATGAATCAACTTGATTGACAATAATGTATAATACTATGTGGGGATTCATATGGATCAGTTTATTGAACTCTTTCCTTAAAGAGCACCCATATTTGTCGTTAGTTTCTCCACACTAATAATGGCTACAAGAATGGCCAACCTCATCATATGAGTGGGATTCACTAATGCCACTTTGAGTGTCTTTGGAATAGGAATACTAAGAAGACATTTTTAAAATCTGTTTATCTCCATGTTAGGATCTCATCATAATTCACTCGGTCATTGCATGTATTCTTGGACTTGATTATAAACATCACATGAGAATAATAATGAATAGTAGTGAACTTAAATGAGATAAGCAATCTAGATGCGGTGCAGGTCAAGAGGTTGTGGAAATTCTATGATAATAAGATAGTGAAACCATATGTTGGGTTCTAGAGGCCTTGACATGGATGAACAAATCAAAATGATATGCAACGGAAGACATTTGCCAATCGAACGACATCATTAAAATCATGAAACAAAGTACCTTTACATGGATCGCATCGTGATTGTTTGGATCCTAGAGTGAGCCAAGTCAAGCTATTAAAATGTGCAGCCTCTAGATGTATCCAGGCGATCCTCGGCACGTAGGATCTCCTTCTTCTCATTGACGAGTCCCGTTCAACCTCCACCGTCGTCTTTACGCAGTTCCAATCACGTCAGGCATGGAGAGGGGGTGGAGGGAGAGTGGAGAAGAAGGGGACGGCCCCTGAACAATTCTGGCTTGGGTGAATTTCATTTAGAGCCTTCCCCAATTTATACTAAGTGGGTATTTTTCATAAAATCCCTAAAACTCAAGTATATATTCTGACATCCAAAAGACCATTTGCGTGTGACCCTCTAGCCCCATGTATTAGTCACGTTAACAACTTCAATGGCCCAATAACCCCTATTGGCCATCCAAATTAATTAACTATATGATCATATAGATTAATTAACGTCAGATAAATTTAATATAATCGATAGGTTGTCTCCAATATGTGGGGGTCAAGCTACACCTCGTGTTCTAGAAGATACAAAGGAGTGTGTATCGACTTACTTCATGGAAACTGTTCATCATCGATTACTGTGTATGTGTAATCCCTCATCCACTTGACACTCCTTGGACAACTTAGGGTATAGTCAACTGTCAAACCCTAATTGGTCATCCGAGTTAGTACTGATGCATTCAAGAGTCATCAGAGAACTCTTCTCTGATATTTCACTACCTTAGCCAAGGACTTCATCGCATCATCTTCCTTGAGCTTTCACCTCTTATATCGATGGGGTACGATCCCATATTGACCACTCAATCATCTTCGTGAACTTCCTTATGTACCCGAACTAAGATCGTTTAGAATCCCATGATAAGAGACTTGTTGGCCATAGTCAAAGTACAATTGTCTGTCCACAAGACGTCTTTGGTGTCTCAGGTCTAAGGACCACTGACACAACCATGACGTGAATCTACCTGATCAAAAGTTCAGTATGATACCATTCAGGGATTCATACAGATCAATTTAGTGAACTCTTTCCATTAAAGAGCACCCACTGTCTATCCTTAGTGTCTCCACACTGATGGCTACGGGACCGGCCGTACTCATCATATGAGTGAGGCTAGATAGTGTTATTCAAATCAGATACTTCGATGTCCTTCTCGCGTATCCTTTGAATAGGAATGCTTAGAACACATGCTTAAAGACTAGTGATCTCCGTATTACAATCTCATCATTATTCACTAAGTCTGATCATGTACTCATGGACTTCATTATAAGCATCACACATGCACTATAATGAATATGTTGTATTTGTGAACATGGAACGAGATGTGGAATGTGTGATTGGCTTGCTGGCCACATATTTCCATCACCATATTCATTTCCAGAGCTGGGTCATTGACAAAGGACATGAGAGGTGGGGACTCCAAAAACATAAACATACGCATATAATTGAGAAAATAAATATATGAATGGATAAGCAGAGATAATCAAATATAGGATTTGGAGAGGCAGATGTCCATAGAGGTAAGGAAGAATGAGAAATAGGGAGACTCCTCATGGAATATCAAGTCAGCCAAAGTCACATAGCCATGAGACTCAAGAATATATACCCCACAACATTGAGTGTGATCCTAACCCAAAAAGATCCTTTTGATGGTACAATGAGAATGTTAGGAGTGAGAGGGGGAGTGGTCATGGAAAAAAGCAATGCATCCAAAGGTGCAAGGGGGTAAAGTGAATAATGGAGTTGTAAAAAGGTACTATAAGGGCGTTGGACCACTTAAAAGAGTGATAGTTAGGTGATTTTGAAGATATGTGACAATCATAAGAGCATGATCCAAGTAATGGCAATGAAGAACATGAATCTCAATTAGTAATGTGCCAGTGATGTCAAGTAAGAGGTCATGTTTGTGCTTAGGGACACCATTGTATTGATAAGTATATGGGCAGCTGGTCTATTGAACGGTGCCATGATTGGCATAAAGGTACATAGAGAACTGTGAACATGCTCTAGAGCCTTATCTGTGAGAAGGATTTTGGGGATGGTAGATTGTTGGGTAAAAATCTCAGTGATGAATTGGACAAGAATGGGAAGGACTTGACGCCGCTCACGAAGAAGGTAGATCTAATGCACTCAGGTGTAATCATGAACAAATGCAATAATAATATATATGCCCCAAGATGGAGGCGAACCCAAAAGAGCTCCAAACATCACAATGAGGAAGATAAAATGGTGTCAATGAGGGAATACCATCATGACCGGCATACAATGGTGTTCGCCTAGTTGGTAAGAATCACACAAAAACTCACGGAGTGAAATCCACGATATTGTATGTTGAAGTTGTGGTAGTAAAAAAAAGGCAGGGGAATGGCTAAAGATTCATCTGGCACAATTCTAACATCCTAAACTATTCCTATATCTAGTATGAAGATACTAAATTTCAATCAAGAACATCAGAGCTTGTATAATGCTGCTCATGGATAGAAGATGGGTGAGAAAATCTAGAGGGGGCAGGACTTTGCATAACAAAAGGGTAGGGGTAAAAGGAGTGGCTCCATCACCTTTGGACAAAAAAGTCTAACCCTCATCAATGGTTATTGGGGTTAGGTAGTGGTGTGATGGACGGATGAAAGATCGAAGAATGTGCTGGTTATATAGGTGATCCTAATTAATAATCCAAGAAGATATGAAGCAATCAAGGTGTGTGTACATGAAATAGGAGGGGCCTACATATATGCAAGGCTGGAAAAGGAAGGAATATAGATTGGAATGATTATATATTTCTTCCAAGGTTCATATTCTACTGGCACAAAATACTTGTGAAATTTTGGAGAGGGGAGTGAAAGTGGCACCATAGAGAAAGAGGGGAAGGATTCTCAAATGTAATGCATAAGAAGATTGCTTGTGCCCATTGATAACACCCTGAATTTGCCTATTTAAAGAGTTTAAAATTGGGTTTTTATCATATATTTACATGTTACTATTCCAAGTGAATTCTGATTTTACCCAATTTTCTGTTAATTTAGGAATTTTATGGAATTTATTTAATATTGGAATAACTCTATTTAAATGGAAGTGGCAGGTTTTTAAAAAATAAATTTATGAATTTTTGAGATTTTTCTAGCATTTTATTGAATGTTTTGAGAATTTATTTGATAAAGAAATGAATTTTTAGATAGGAAAAGGATATAATCACAAGGAAAATAGGAGTTTAAGCAATTTATTAAGTAGGAGGGATTTTGTTTAAAATTTGGTTGCAAATATACACTTAAAACAGCTCTAGGTCGCGTGTTGCAGGCGTAAAGATCCAATAAAAATAATTTCAAGGTCTGATTGAATTAATATGGATTTTTCGATGGTTGTTTAGGGAAATATGGAGGATAGAGAAAATAGAGGGGCATATTTCTAATTAATTTTGGGTGGCGTCGGTTTGCGCACATGAATAAAAGCAGGGACTTTTTTGCAAAACTTCAAGAAACTAAGTTCATGGAGCCACGTGACAAGATTTAGTCTGTCGGAAAAGAATCCCACAGGTTGAATGCGCTGGCAGCTGCATTTCTAGCCCTTTTTAGCCACAGGTTGAATGCGCGGGAGGTGACGCGTTGACTCCTGAGTGGGTGTTGATAAGCCGAAAATAGGGGTAAAAACTATGCAATTTTTAGCCCTTGTCGTTGTGGATTTTGGCTTATGCAATAAAATTTATAATAACTCCACTTAATACGTATAGTGATAAGTATGAGTGTTGTCCAAAGGAAGCTAGTAAGGAATTCGATTTGGTGATTGTATTGGTCGTTTCACTCTGATTAAACTGAATTTGATCTTCAATGAGGATCAAGTCACCCTAATTAGATGAGAATTTAGAAAGGGGGGTAGAAGAATTGAGATGAATAGAAGAAATGTGGAGCTCTAAATTGGCTTCTTTGATCCTAATAAAAGGATCCAAGAGGTCAATTAGAGAGGTTAAAAGGGAATTTTTAATTTGAGTTTGGTTTGTATTTGCAACTTTGATAATTCAGAACTGAAATGGGGGTAATTTAATCTCCTAAGAATTAAAACTAATTTTTTTAGAGTTTTTCTTTGGAATGCAGTTGAATGCTTAGTTGAATCCCTCAAATTCTCCTCTCAATCCTAATCAAGGCTTGTACATGCCGCTCAAGCCAAGCGATTTTGAATTTCAGATCAAAACCAAGAAGAAGAAACAAGAAATTGAACTAATCTCATTCAAAATGCACAAATCCAAATACAATCAAGGAAAAAGTACCAGATAACTTGATCCAGGGTGGAACTCCTCTTTGTCTTGCAGCTGTGATAGAGAACCATCAAGAATAAGCTCCCCCTCTCGAAATTTTGCTTTTATACTTAGGTTATATGGTAAAAATCACCATTTTACCCCCGTTTAGTACTTAATATTTATCTATTAATGTAGGCTGTATCTGAATGATCCAACCGTAGAGATAGAAAGAGGGGATCAAGACGAACAAATCCATAAAAAATTATCTCAATCGGACTTCAGGATCAAAAGTTATTAATAAATCAATTTTAAACCAATTTAATCCATTGGATTTAAAATTGATTTATTTATTAATTTCGTTTTTAAACACGCAATGACGTGTCGCTCTCTCATTCGCTGGTGCATTTTGAATCCTCCTTTTTGCAGAAAAGTCCTTAAAAAGCTTGGAATTGCTTTTGGGCGCCGCCCAAAAGTAATTGCGTATATGTCCCTGGCCCACTCTCTCTCCTCCGATTTCTCCTGAAAACATTAAAAATATATATTTAAAATTGCATTAAAACCCTGTAAAAGTTTAAATTGGATCTTTACGCCTGTAGTGGCGACCGAGAGCTGTTTCAGGGTCTTTTTGCAACGAAAGTTTGCAAAAAGACCCTTGAAAGTTCGAAAATAATAAAATACTTTTTTTTCTATTATAAATATACTTTTTTTCCTCTAAATAAATACATTTCCTCTTCAAATAAATCTCAGAAAAATCCTAAAAATTCGTAAAAAATTCTAAAAAATTCTAAAAAATTCACTGATTCATTGCCATGCTGATAAATGTCGAAATAAAATATTAAATATGCCATTTTCATTTAAAAATAATTATTTTGAGCTTCAATAAATCCTTTAAAATTCATAGAATTAACAGAAAATTAGGGAAAAATCAGAAATCACTTGAAAACACTATTTTCATGTGAATCTATGATAACAACTCCATTTTAAGCTCTTTAAATGCATAAAATTGTGCTAATAACATGAAATAAAGACAGAAATTAGGGTGTTATCAGGTGTTGTTGGTAAAAACGCTTTGGTAAGTGAAAATTGTAATGTATTTTTTATTGGTTTTTTTATTTATCCTCTTGTTTCCAGCCAGGGGTATGTGGCACGCTGTGAGAAGAGGTGTCAAAATTTTAGTATAAATGCGCTGAAAAATCAGAAATGGAGACAAATTTTCAGGTACACGAAGTTTAAATTAAATTAATTAAATGTTGATCCAACGACTAGGATTGGTCAATATTCATTTGTTAGTTACTCTTAATCCGGAAGTCAGATTGAGTTCAAATTTTATGGGCTTGCTCGTCTTGAACTCCTCTTTCGATCTATATGATTGGATCAATTGGATTAATCAGATCAATCCTATATTGATGAATAAAAATTAATTAAGTATTGAGGGTATATGGGAATTTTACATGTAAGCTAAGTGTAAAAACTGAAATTCGAGCTGAGAAGCTCATTCTAGAGGGAACTCTCACAGCTGTAATATAGAGAGGATAACCAGCCTGGATCAACCTTATTTGGTATTATTATTTCATTATATTTGAATTTCAGTGCATTTGGGATTACGTTCAGTGAAATTATTGATTTCTCTTCCTCATCTAAGTCTGAACTTCTAAATCGCTTGACTTGAGCGGCATGTACAAGCCCTTACTAGGATTACGATGAGCGATTGTGAAATTGAGCTAACTGTTCCACATGCAAAAAAATTAAGAAAATTATTGAGTCTCAAATCCCGCAAGCCATAGTTGTGGCCAGTGAAGACATACCCTGGTCTAGTGAGTGATTCAATGATTGAATGACATGGGGCAAGGAGGGCTGACCGAGGAAGGACGTTGACCAGAAGAGGAGTAGCATGCTTGGAGCCATGAAGTGAGCACGAACCACCAGGAAATAAGATAAAATTTCAAGGTAATACCATCAGATGTGTGTGGATGGCCCTGGATGGAAAACCATGACATATGAGTGCGAATACTGCTTAATATGCAGTAGGTCATACTAGTTATGATGTAGTCAGCACATTCCATTTGTGCCACCTCCAACATTCACAATCATGCACCACCATTTCAACCCTTGGGTTCCTTTTACTTTTAGTTTTCTTCAACCGTGTTGATAATGTAGAAAAAAACTAATTGAAACCCAAATCCCATTCAAGAAGACAAAGAGAATATCTACAGAGAAGAGGAGAGTAGGGAGAGGACATGTAGTACACACTAATGGGTCACATCAAGGAGGGTGTTCAAACAACGGGCACCATATGGCTGGCCTGTATGGATTGGCAGTTGTTCATCTTTCATTTATTAACATCATCATTTTAGGATGACATTGAGGGTGATGATGAAAATAATACTCAATGGTTACTATGGCATTAACACAAGACTCGATAATGATAACATAATATCTATGGGCGACCATAATGATATCACCATCGTAGGATGACTATTCAGCTACATTTCTTTCTCTGTAATTTCTCAATTCATTTCTGGTTCCTAAATTTTCTAAATTATTCATCAATCATTTTTAATGGAGACTGCGCGTGTTTGTAAATTATGCACACACAATATGAGCAAAAATGACCATTGCCATATTTCCCATTGTTCTTTGCCTTCATGTTTTGGTTAGGACATCCATCAGAACTACTCCATAAAGAATGGCAACAAGGGTTACAACCAAACCTAAGGGCTTCCAAAATATAATTCTATCTTCCATTTTGTATCAAGTCTTACGCTATTGCAATCAATCTTCGCTTCTCAAATAGGGTTAGAGCCAGAGCAAATTGTTTTTATTCAACACCAATGTTCGACATTGATGTTGATGTGAACCAGTTTTGAAATTTAATGAATCTGTATACTATCGAGGTTGATGCCATTGTTGTGATTTTGTTGTCCATTCATTGTCATGCATCATTTTTTGTCCAACTGTACTCATCTGTTATGGACAGGGAAAGCCTGGTGATGGAGGTTGTGAAATAGGGTGGGGTTTTTGGGAAGGTTGGTGGGGGCGGGGAGGGGGGGGGGGGGGTGGGAGGTTTTAAATGAGGGGTATAAATAATTAGTGGGTGAACAAGTGCCCAGTACTTGGGGTGATCCATATTTGGCTTTGGGGTCAATGGGCTGTTTGAAACCTTGGAACATACCTGAATCGAATCACTCATCACTCTTTCAAAACAGTCAAAATAGTCTAGAAGAACATGTTATCATGTGAGTCATTTAGCTAGTTAAGCTAAGAAAAATGATTATGATAATTAAGTCTGAAGAAATTGGTTTGAAGAGATATGATGAAAATTGTGCTGTAATCACCTAAGAAATTTTTTAGCCTTGTACTTTAAAAAAAATCAAGTTGTCTTATTGCATTATTGCTTCAACCACCATTTTGAAATAATAAAATTTGAGGATACTCTTTTAATCAGTAGATGCAGAATCATCAATAGATAGAGAATTTTAAGCATGTTGTGTTGATTTAAAAAAAATACATTAGAAATAGGATTTTTATGATTAAAATTAGTCAATCCATCTTTGTATAAATCACTGAAATTCTACTTACGAGCACATGAGAACTTGTACACCCACGTGAACAATATATTAATCCTTTTTTATTTTCTCAAACTTTCTCTTTATCTCGTATATGAATAACAAAGAAGTCACAACGACCGAAACATAAGGCACAGCAAATGTAGAAATTTGCCGCTGGAATTTAAGGATTTGGCAAATTACCATCAGATTAATAACATAATCTCTTTCACTGCGTTCAGTAGACGTCCACTTTTTTTATGAAAGATAGTTTTTTTGAAAGCTAGTAAACTTCCCTTTTCTAAAAAAGAGGTTCTGCTAATCAATTCTTTAGTTTTCCATGGGAGGGATAATCACGAACAATTTAAAACCACGGTCCATGGGTGGAGACAATTTTACAAAGTTCGCAGAAAGCAGATAAGAGAAGAGGGATCTCGACCCCGTCTTGTCCTGGTCCCCCCCAGCTGAATTAATCTCTTCCAAAATATCTGCAGGATCTTCACCACAGGTGAGGAACAGTACATAAATTGGCTGAGAGAGAGATGGGTTGAAAGAATTACCAATCTGGATTTGTTTCAAAGGCCGAATTACCTCAGCCAAGACACCTTCATATTTTGCCGCCAAAAGAGGGCTGCCACCATGAAGGCAAGTTAGTCATCATGATCTCTCTCTCTCTCTCTCTCTCTCTCTCTCTCTCACTGGATAACTCACAAGGGAAAAAATAAAAAATCAGATAATTAGGAGGAGACCTTTGCAGGCGCCTTGCCGAAGAAATTCTGCCTCTTTTCGGCAGGTTTGAGAATCTGGAAAGAGCACATCAAGGTGTCGTCTACGCTCATCATGGCCCCAGCATTGTCAAACTCTCCACAGTAGTTTGGCGCTGAGAATATCGTTACCAGCTGTCGATCCGCAAAGAAATCATATCCGTCCTCAACAACCTGAAAAAGAGAAAATTTGAGATTTTTTCTGAACAGCCAGTGAGAGAGAGAGAGAGAGGGACAGAGAGAGAGAGAGAGGGGGACAGAGAGAGAGAGAGAGGGACAGACAGAGAGAGAGAGGGACAGAGGGAGAGAGAGAGAGAACGGGAGAGAGAGAGAAAAGATCAGAGGGAGCAGGAGAGACCAGAGAGAGAGAGACCCACAGATAGAGAGAGAAACACCCAAATATAGAGAAACCCAGTGAGAGAGACCATTGTGTTGCTCAACACCCATACAATGATGGTTTGATTGCGGGTATTGAGCAGTCGTGCAGTGAGGTTCAAAATTTTGAACAGCCCGCTTAGCATTCATTCCGCCCACCAACTGGGACTGGCGGAGCAAATGGGCAGTTGTAATTGGTTATTAATCAAGAAAAATCACATATTGAATAGATGACACATGTGGATGATTGGGTAAAAGGTTTAATCAAGGCTTCTAAATTGTAGGTACTAGACCTGTCAAAAACATAATTTTTTGCTGATATTTTTTATCATCAGCGGGCACCAACTTGCAGGCCATCCCCCCAGACAATAGTCCTGTGGGGGGAGCTGTTCCGGGCAGTAGGTGGTTTGGATTTCTGATCCCGAAAACCCCCTCGACATTGATGGGGTTTGGGGCTGCCAACAATTAACCAACTTGGGATGAATTTCTGCACTATGCAGGCCGGCCATCCCTATATCCAGATAGAGGAACAACCAGATGGAGAAAGAAACACCCACATAAGGCAACACCATAGTAGAGATAGAAACACCCAGAGAGAGAGAAAATGACTCAGATAGAGAGAAAAACACCCAGGTAGAGAGAAAACCACCCAGATAGAGAGGAACACCCAGATACATAGATAGATAGATAGATAGAGAGAGAGAGAGAGAGAGAGAGAGAGAGAGAGAGAGAGAGAGAGAGAGAGAGAGAGAGAGAGAGAGAGAGAGAGAGAGAGAGAGAGAGAGAGAGAGAGAGAGAGAGAGAGAGAGATACTGACTTGATGAGCCCGGCACACGAGGTCAAGATCGTGCTTCTCAAGGAAAGCTCGCACAACATCGGCGCCAAAGGTGTAGGAAACCCCCCTGTCATTCATCCCCCATCCGTCAAACTCCTTGGAAGGGTCTGACCAGAGGAGGTCACAGAGAAGACCAGAATCAGGCACATCAGTGGGCCTCGACAGGCTTTTGATCTGGTCAAAGTTCTTCAAATCCGGGGAGAGGCCCCCATGCATGCAGAGGATCTTGTCATCAACTAGAGCAGCCACAGGGAGGCAGTTGAAGCAGTCAGTGAAGACCCTCCAAAGCTTCACATTAAACCTCCTTTTGCACTCGTCGTAGAACCCGTAAATCCGATTTATTGACGCGCACTCGTGGTTGCCTCTAAGGAGAAAGAAGTTTTCAGGGTATCTGATTTTGTAAGCAAGCAGGAGGCATATTGTCTCCAGGCTCTGTTTTCCTCTGTCCACGTAGTCTCCCAAGAACAGGTAGTTGGCTTCGGGAGGGTACCCGCCATACTCAAAAAGCCTCAACAGATCTGAGTACTGCCCATGTATGTCTCCTGCAATTCCATTCCATAGCATGATACTAATAATGATGATGACACTATCAACGTGCATCATTAAGCTACATAAAACTCATATTTTTATAGGATAGAGAGAGAACGATAGAAGAGAAAATCAAAAGATAACAATGGCTATAGGCCCCTGTTGGATTAATCCAAAAGCTTCTTCTGGAAAAACTAATCTCAGGAAAAAAGACGGAAATTTCGCAGACAGGGATGAGGATCTTACCGTAATGCATCGTAAGATCCATATATCAGTTTCTTAATGCCCCAATTGGCAGATGATGAAATACAATACGCAAGCAAGCATCTTACCCAGAGATAACAAGTCCTGTTGTACACTTAAAATTCATGCACAACAGAATAGGAAATTTGAAAAATATTTGGAAGAAAAGTTTGAAAACTATGATTCTGTAGAACATCCAAGTGATCTTAGAGATAATAAATGTTTATCGAAACTTTGAATAAAAAAATACGTCAAGGAAGTGATTCCATTAAACTTAAACACGAGCGGGAGAACTACAAGTCATGAGTATCAATATAGAATGATAATAATACGACGCAAATATTTCAATTTTAACAATCAGAAAAATTGACGAATCTAATTGACCTCAAGCAGTAGCCAAAAAAATACAAAAAATATATTTATCGCCTACACAATCAGGAGTAGCAAATATTAAGGGACGGGTAGAAAAATTACGAACGAAACATTTAGTGGGCACAAACGGAAAGAATCGATTAAAAACACCATTCCTCCTTGACATAAGAGAGATTGTAAGCAACAATGACTACCATTTCTTGGTCGCTCTACTTGCTTCTTTAGCCCACAAAAGCACCGGATGAAAGCTAAACTAAGGCTAGATAATAACAGCGAACTCAGTAACTTTACCGCAAATTTTGATGGGGGCTTCGAGTTCCAAGAGATTTGGCTGCTTCAAGAAAATCTCTTTGGAAGCAACGCACAGCTGCCGGATCTCAGCCTCAGTCAAACTGGTCTGCTTCCCCGGCCGATGCTCCCCAGCCTCTCTCAGCCGTCCGATAATATCGTCCACGACGGCGGCCTCCATCTTCTCCTCCAATCAAATCAAATACCCACTTTCCGAAATCGCAAAAAACCAAGTTTATAGAACGAGGGCAAATCTCCAGAGGTCAAGGACGCTGCGACGGAGGAAAAAGATGGTTTTTTTCCCCCTTCTTTCCGCTCTGCCTTTCGCTGAATCTATCAAAGGCCGAAATCTCCCCTATCATTACTGATCTCTTTTTCCTCTGATGTTGGTGGGCATCAACGGGCATGGAAGAAATCAAGGATTTCGCCGTTGCCCACCCTCTTCGGCGATGTCAAACGAGAGAGAAAGACAGAGAGATAGGCGATTTTGAGAGAGGGAGAGAGGATTCCTTCTTTAAGGTCGTCGAGATGAGGTACGGGTTTGCTGCGTAGACGGACGGTCCTACTCGGCTGAGATGGGTTTGGCATTAAGAAAAAGTATTTATTCGAAAAGTAATTTTGAAAAAAGCAGGAGGCAGATCTTTCTCCTCCTCGAACCTAGCGCATGAAGGGCCGAATCTAAGATTTTGGGCAAAAAAAACGACAATTCGGGTGATCCATGCACTCCTATGGGCCTTTGCTGATCCCAGAAACGCACCTTGCAAGAGTGGACATGGATGTGTGAGTGTGTGTGTGTGTGTGAGAGAGAGAGAGAGAGAGAGCAAAGAGGGACCAAAGAGAGGGAGAGACTGACAAAGGGAGAGAGACACTAGAGAGGGACAGAGAAAGAGAGTGGGTGACAAAGGGAGAGAGACACTAGAGAGGGACAGAGAAAGAGAGTGGGTGACAAAGGGAGAGAGACACTAGAGAGGGACAGAGAAAGAGAGTGGGTGAGAGAGAGAGACCAGAGAGAGACAGACAAAGAAAGAGGGAGAGACTAAGAGAGAGAGAGAGAGAGACAGACAAAGAGAGAGAGAAAGAGACTAGAGAGAGACAGACAGAGAGAGAGGGAGAAAGAAAGATACTAGAGAAATACAGACAAAGAGAGAGGGAGAGAGAGAGAGACTAGAGAAAGACAGACAAGAGAGAGGGAGAGAGAGACTAGAGAGAGAGAGAGAGACAGACAGAGAGAGAGGGAGAAAGAAAGATACTAGAGAAATACAGACAAAGAGAGAGGGAGAGAGAGAGACTAGAGAAAGACAGACAAAGAGAGAGGGAGAGAGAGACTAGAGAAAGAGAGAGAGAGAGAGAGAGAGAGAGAGAGAGAGAGAGAGAGAGAGAGAGAATGATAGAGAGAGAATGATAGAGAGAGACACAAAGAGATAGAGAGACAGAGAGAGGCAGAGAGATAGAGAGACAGAGAGAGAAAGAAAGAGAGAGAGACAGAGAAAGAAAAAAAGAGAGAGAGACATATATAGAGAGAGAGAGAAAGAGAGGGACAGAGAGAGAGAGAGAAGAGAGACAGAAACTGAGTTTGGAACTAAAATTGCAAATAAGTGATTTATTAGATTTTTGATATATATATATATATATATATATATATATATATATATATATATATATATCAATAGAGCTTTATTTGACCAGTATAATGACAAGACCAATGCTGAAATATACTCTGTATGAAAAATAATGATTGAGTTTGGCTAAATCTTGAATTCAAAGTTTATTTATTTACAACAACATTAAATGGCATCAAATCTTAGTAGTACAATATTCTACTTAATAAATATGAATCTAAATCATAATCTATATGCTACACTCAGTATATAATCCATAATTTCCCTTTTTTATGTAAAGACATTTTTTTTAATATTAAAAAACTGTATGAATTTCAATAAACTTGCATGGAAGTTGTTGTGCTGTTTAATAAGGTCCCTTTGAAATAAAAACATGTTTGAACCACGATTTATCTATCTTGCATGCATGTCCTCTTGTCTTTTTAAGAGGTGCCTTATGATCTTCAATCACACAAACTGCTCAAGCTTGGCCATTTCTCAAGGGATCTATGCTGCCTCAATGCTTTCTGCTAAACACACATCTCATAGGAGTTCCCGACGCCTCATTACTCACCCTTCAAGAGACTTCTTTTAGGGAACAAGACCACATATATCATTCATTAACAAAAGGGATACCTAAGTTTATTTTTCTCAAAAATTTGATGGATATTATGTGGCCGTCAAGGCAATCACACTACTATGTTTATTTAAGTTCATTGAATAAAATATTTGCATTCATTATTATTCCGTATGATGTTATATTGAAGTCCATGAATATGTACACTGACTTGGTGAATTATGATGAGATCATAATACAGTGATCACTAGTCTTTAAACATGTATTCTAAATATTCCTATTCGATGGATAGTCAAGACGGACATCGAATTATCCGGATAGAATAACACTAGCTAATCCTACTTATATGATAAGTATAGCTGATATTGTGGCTATTAGTGTGGCGACACTAAGGACAGATAGTGGGTGCTCTTTGGAGAAAGAGTTCACTAAATTGATCTGTACGAATCCATGAATGGTATTATACCTAAACGTTAATCAGGTTGATTCAAGTCACGGTTGTATAAGTGATCCATTGACCTGAGACACCATTTTGACTATGACTTAGAGCCTCTAATCATGGGATTCAAATAAGTTATAGATCAGATGTAGTAAGAAGCTTCTGGAGATGATTGAGTCGATAAGACGGGATCATCCATCCTCGGTATAAGAGGAGATTGACTCAAGGAAGACGATGCAGAAAATCCCTGGCCAAGGTAGTGAGGACTTTGGAGAAGGTGTTCTCTAATGATCCCCGTTACGCATTAGTACTAGTCGAATGATGGATTAGGGTTTGACGATAAACCATACCCTAAGTCGTTCGAGAGTCTCGCGCAGATGATGGATTATACATATACTGTAACCGATGACGCTAAAGGTTCCATGAGAGAGTTCGAGACTACTTAGTATCTTCTGGAGCACGAGGTGTAGCTTGGCACCCCACGGGCTGGAAACTTAACCTATCTATTGGGTTAAATCGATCATTATTTAATTAATCTATATGTTGATATGGTTGGTTAATTAGGTTGGCCAATAAATTTTATTGGGCCACTAGAGTTATTAACTAGAAAGATACATGGGCTTAGAGGGTCACACGCAAAAGGTCATAAGGGCATTGGTGGATATATTTTACTTTTAGGGTTTTTGAGAAAAAACATTAAATGAAATATAAAGAGGGAAAGGGTTCTCATTTCAAGCACCCAGGCCGGCCAGATTTGAGAGCCCCTCCCTATCTACATTCTCTACGTCACTCATCCAAGGAGAGTATCTTCATGATGAGAAGATTTTCTAGATTTTCCAGAAGAGTTGAAGTAGAAGATAGGGAGATCCAAGCACCGAGTGATCGCGTGGATATATCTAGAGGCCGGACACGTGAACGGCTTCCTAGCGATCTCGGAGTGACAAAGTCAAGGGTGGAATGGGTTCCCCAAAAGGTACATTCAATGTATATTTTAAAAATCGATTATGAATCGATCAACACGCTTTCGTATCCATTGAAACATATTTTCATGGACGAGCCAATGCACAAAACCCAACAGGACTGAAGATATGGTGATGAGATGAGGAGGTGGATAAAGAAACATATATATGATTTTTTTAAGATTACGGTTTGAATGATAAGCACAGATGGGGTGACCATACAATCTGAAGATGATGGGTTAAGAGGCAATCAAAATGGTAAAATTAGATCTGAAGATAGAAGGAAATGAATCTACCGTAATAAAGATGACAAAAATGAGAAAATGTGAGGCGAGTAACTTGCCCTAGGTCCTTATCTTCTGTCAGGATCATGGTGATTTGATGCAGGCAAGCATATCCACTTATCTTTTGCCTCTCTTCATTCAACCAAAGCACCAAGAATCATTTGATGAATCCGTTACTGTAATCTATTTCAATCAGCCTTCTCAAGTACAAAGAAAGTTCCAAGACATTTCTTATGGTAATTAGTACCTCATCTTATAGATCCAAGGGCTTGGATAGAAAGCAGGGAGACTAACAAAGCTGTCCTCAAAATTTCATATTTATCAATATTTTGGATCCTTAGATATGAAGCATGGAAATTGGATCAATCCTAGCCACTAATTTAGATACAATTTCTTTCTCCGAATTGCTGACATCATTGTTGCACCACTAAAGGGTTTCCTTTGTTAAATTTAACAAAATTCTTTTAATAACTAGCTGAAGTTTTGATGGAGGACCATCTGATAGGATAAGCCTAGACTCATCATCAGCCACGTCGCGGAGCCCGAGCCGACGTGAAGAACTTGAGGTTTTGCTAGCAGGTTTGAGGAAATGGTTTTTGCATCATTTTATTTTGTGTTAGTGTCTTCTTTTGGTTATATGGATGCCTTCCATTTTATGGGCCCCTCTTCTTGCCATTTTGGTCTTACTTCGTTTGTCCCCTTTGACTACCGGGAGGCCCCTCCTATGTATGGAAGGGCCTCCCCCTCCTCGTTCGTCATTTTGTTTGTTCACACCTTTTAGAGGGGGGGGGGGGGGGGGAGCCCATGCTTGGCTTCTTCTCCCCCAAAGGATCCTTTAGGGGGGAATCCCACTTAGCTTCTCCCCCCTAAAGGTTCCCACTAGGGTGCACCTATAAGCCCCCCCTCTCTCTTTTTACTATAAAAAGGGAAGGGAAGGCTCACGATAGTTATCGACTTTGAAAAGAGACCATTTTGAGAAGAATGATACTTATCATTTTGTTTCAATATGTTAGGGTATTTTGCCATCATCTTCTAGTGTAGATCACAACCCACTTGCATCAGAGTGCTGCATGCTCTGTTGAAGGCATCAGCAAGCCCTGCCCGTAGGAATCCTAACACCGCCACACACACTCGGCGTCAACTCAGTGCCGTTGTGGAATACTCTCGATCTGGTGATGTCATCAGATACTACCAATGGTTGTAACCCTATCACCGGTTGCACTCCCGCGTGGGTCAACATGGCGCCATGGTGAGTAGGATATCGGATTGCTGGAATCATTGGGCAACTCTGACCGTTTTCGTCTAGCGCCAAATATACCCCATTCAGCACTATTCAACGCCGTAGAGGGTAGTATTAAGACACTGACACATTATCATACTGAGGAATGTCGCATGAGTCGTGCACCACCACACACACACCCTAGTGAAGTATTGTCCACATGCTGCCACAATCTGTACACCTCGACTAACGAGGAGTCGGTGAAGCTTCTCGAACTGAGTATGGACACCTCCAGCTCCCTCGGGCCACCCAGTTCTCTGACACGTTCGCGTAGCTCAAAGCCAGTTGTCGCCTGGTCCCGAGGGGATTCTCACTTGGCGGCAATCCGCGCCACGAAGGCCGATGCACATCATCATGGCCTTAGGCCTGGTGACGCGTAGCTGGTTTAATATTTCCTTAAATGCCCAAACCGCCTTGTGATGCCTATAAATACCTGGACACTTTGTCATCTGGGCTCATGGGATTTCCTTCTCCAACCCTGATCTATTATTCATCTACTTCTCTTCCTTCCGCTACCACTCCATCTGCTTACACTTCTTTCATGGTATTAGAGCTGAACGAGGCAGTCAATGCCTCCACTGAAGGCATACCCATGCCAATGCCAGCTGAAGCACATGTCGGCCGCAATCATCAATGGCCTCGAGCATCCACCGTAACAACAATGTCGGCCATGTTGCTTAAGCTTACGAAAGCCAACTATCTAATATAGAAAATCCAGATCGTGCGTATTGTGAAGGCACAAGGCCTGGGGCGGCACCTCACTCATCCTCCACCACATGAGGAAGAAGATACAGATGATGAAACTACTCTGTGAAAATGCAACAATTAGGAGGTATTATCTACAATTATATCATCCATGTCAGTCGAGCTTCTCCCTCTCGTGTCTCTGTTTTACAGCGCAAGAAGCCTGGGAGAAGCTCAGTACCGAACTCTCTTCAACATCCAAGTCTCGGATCATTCAGTTAACTTCGCATTTTCACTCCATCAAAAAAGGGGGCCAGATCCCTAGATGACTACATCTGGGAGTTTCGGCAAGTTTTAGCTGAGTTGGTCAATGCCGGGGAACATGTGGCTGAACGAACAATGAATTTTGTGTTCCCCCAAGGCCTCGATTCTAAGTTTTGCTCATTTTGAACTAGAGTTACCACTTAAAATGAGAACCTCTCTTCTGATGATTTACTCATTGCTCTTCGATCCGAGGTCTCTCTAGACAACTTCCAAAGTGACGACGAAGCCATGGATGCCTTTGGTGCGCTAATGGGAAATCAAGGCCAGACGAATCTTCCCAACCAGTCCTCTTACAGTAATATCCAGCAACCTACATCTCACGGAGAGCGCAGTACACGTCATGGCCCTCATGGAGGAGATAGTTATTGTCGAGGAGGGCGCAATGGCCGGTTCATTCAAAGATGTCAACTCTACTTGAAAGCAAGGCCACTGAGCTCTGGAATGTTGATCAGTATGTATGGATTCTCCTTCGACCATCATGATGCCTCCATCAGGACATGCCTTTGGAGGACCTCCACAAGCTTATTCCACCACATACGTCCGATCAGTTGCTCGACTGTTGCTGACTCCTAGATTGCACCCTAACCATCAAGCATGGTATCCTGACTGTGGTGCGACTCATCATGTTACGACCGACGTATACAACCTCTATGGGACCATTCCCTATGAAGGGTCGGAGCAGCTGTATGTGGGCGATGGTTCAGGTTTGTCCATCAAATCATTTGTTTCATCCACAATTGATTCATTTCACATTTATTGCCCTCTTTTGTTAAAAAGTGTTCTTCATGTTCCCCAAATTTCAAAAATCTTCTTTCTATTCATAAATTGACAACTGATAATCATGTTTCTGTTGAGTTTCATCCCATTGCTTGTTATGGCACGGATCACACAATAGGGGAACTGCTCCTCACCAGAATATGTGATGGCTTGTACTGCATCAAACCTTCACGAGCAATGGCACTTTTGGGTGAGCGACAATCACAAGATGTCTGGCATCTTTGTCTTGAACATCCAGCGTTCAACATTTTGAAACAGAAAATCTCTTGTTTTGGGCTCCCTACATCTCAAACATTATCTTCCTTTGTGTGCTCAACATGCTCTCTTGCTATATCTCACAAACTCCCGTTTTCTTCCACCACTCACACTTCCTTACATCCCTCCAAGTAATTCATTCCGACTTGTGGGGTCCAGCACTTATGAAGTCTCACTTGGGATATTCGTATTATGTCTATTTTATTGATGAATTTAGCAGGTATACATGGCTTTATCCTTTGAAGGCCAAAAGGGACGTCTACTCAACGTTCATCCAGTTCCAGCGGATGGTGGAAAAGCAGTTGTTAGGAAAAATCCAGACATTTCACTCGGAGTGGGGAGGTGAGTTTCAGTCCTTACAAAAATATTTCCTAACATGTGGCATTAAACATCAGGTCTCCTGCCCACACACTCCAGAACAGAATGTCACTACTCAGCACAAGCGTCGAGAATGCACTCAACATGCTGCATCAAAACTCTCTTCCAATGAAATTGTGGGATGAGGCCGTGACAACGGCCACCTATCTAATCAACCGTAGGATTTCACCAGTCCTTGGTAACAAATCTTAGTTCAAACTACTTTATTCAAAATTACGTGATTACAAGTTTCTCAAAGTTTTTGGTTGTTTGTGTTTTCCTGACTTGCGGCCGTACGATAAAAACTAGTTTTCCCCTACATCTGAGCAATGCATCTTTCTTGGCTGTAGTTCCTTTCACAAGGGATATCGATGTCTTTCCCTTTCAACCTCTCGATTCTATATTTTATGCGATGTTATTTTCAATGAAGAAGCTTTTCCTTTCTCTCCCTCCTTTAAGCATACTCAGACATCAGATCGGTAACTGGGTTCTGCTCCAACTGAAAATTCTACTATTAATCTCTATACTACCTCTAACGATAATGTTCACTCACCGCATGATGCCTCCTCCAAACGGAGCCCTAGAGTTAGCCATTCTCCTTCAGATTCCGCAACTGACTTCGGTAAGACCCCTAAACCTTCTCTTACTCTTATTCATTTAGATTCTGCTTCCTCAACTCCACCTCCATGCACGCATCGGATATACAACTTACTAAACATCCCCGACTCTTCTCATGGACGAGCTCGCTATCTGTTCTCATCCAATGCACTTCAGACTGAGGTACACTCTTCTACTCGTTCTTCTCTTCCAACTAAACCAACCAGTACTTCACATGCCCTGAGCCCTCTGATCTGGAGAGCTGATATGGAGGCTGAAATCTCTGCCCTTCATAAGAACTACACTTGGGTTCTTGTGAAGCCACCGAATGGAGCGAATATAGTTGGTTCGAAATGGATTTTGAAACAAAAAATTAAAAGCGGACGGTACATTAGATAGATGTGAAACATGACTTGTCACTCAGGGATTTAGTCAAGCTCCGGGGATTGACTATGAGGACACCTTTAGGCCTGTGGTGAAGATGACGTCTATTCAACTACACATTTCTATTGCATTGTGTAACAATTAGGAAATTAAGCAATTAGATGTTTCTAATGCGTTCTTACATGGTGATCTCAACGAAACTATATTTATGAAACAACCACTTGGATTTGCCAGTTCCTCTTATCCTGATCATGTTTGTTTACTTAAAAAATCCTTGTGTGGCCTTAAATTATCTGAACTCATCACGGATTTCATAGTTCTTAAACGGACACTTCTCTGTTTTTCAAACACACACCCTCTTCTAAATTGTTCTTACTAAATTATGTGATGACATACTAGTCATCGGATCTAATTCTCATTATGTCGCAAGCACAATTTCATCGTTGAAAAACACTTTTCCAGTTTGAGACCTTGGTAAGGCGACATACTTTCTGGGAATTGAACTAGTCCAAACAACCAAAGATATCACCCTCTCTCAACCTAAATACTTGGCGCAGATTCTTCAGACTGCCAAAATGGGCGAGTGTAAGCCCACTAACACCCCATGCAACATCTCTTCATCTACACCCTCAAAATTTTCTGATCAGCCAACCCAACATTTTATTGCAAAATTGTTGGGAGTTTACAGTATCTCACAATTACTTAGCCGGACATTTCTTACGCAGTTAATAGGGCATGCCAGAATATGCATGATCCTTGATAACATGCATATTTAGCACTTCAATATGATCATATTTACATGTATTTTTTGCATTAAATCACTCATATTTGCATGTTATCAACCTTAAAATGATTAAATCTATTTTTAGAATGATTTTCAGAATTTAATGCATTTTTTGGGATTTTTTTAACAACAGATTATAAAATAATATAATTTTTGAGACAGAGTATGAATTTTCTGGAATTTTTAGACATTAAATTTGGAAGGATATCATTTTTCTAAGTCATAATATATATATATATATATATTATGTATATATATATATATTATGTATATATATATATTTATACGTATTTTTTGGGCTTCTATTTTATTTAATATGAAATTTTGAAGTATTTTTGCCTTTTTTTTGGCATAGAGAGATTTGGCACGCTCGCGCCCACTCATTTAAAATAAAGAATAGAGAAGACGGTGACGTGGTTCGCTGATGCGCCGCCATGTTGGCACTCGAGAAAGAGTTTTTTTAATGCTTTTTATTTTATTTTCTTTGTCCTTTTCTCAGGTACATGTGGTGCGGAATACAAATAGCGCCCACATGGAATACAAAAAGCACCTAATATCGTGCACTTTGAATTCTTAATGGACACAGAAAACGAGGACACTGATGTGGAGAGAGAATGAAATCAAGGGCTAGGATTTCTTAAACTTCAAACGGCCATAACTTTTGATCTATAACTCCGATTGAGCTGAAATTTTCAGCGCTACATCTTCCCCTCCTCTTTTGATCCATAATTTCTCAATAGAGGCCTGGAATACTGTGAAATTCATCTTGAATTTGCTTCCTACTTATGTGGGCTGATTGAAAGATAGTGAGTTTTGATATCCATCAAGTGCGTTCTTGGTGTCTTGGGTGTGTGGGAAGCATCACAAGAGAAGAGGGAGAGCTTACCGGTACTCACAAATTGGCATGATCCTAACAGGAACGTAAGGATCTAAGGTAAGTGTCTTCGCCTTACGTTGTTTCTCTTTCGACATCATTGTTATCATAATTATATTTTTTATCAACTTTTCATTTATCATTTCATTTACTTACGTCTCCATTATCTACTCTCCCTATCCTCTCCATCAAACAGTCTACATTCTACCACTATCATCATTCATACCATCGTCCAGCATCTTGTTCGTCACATTCACTTACTCTTTTCTTTAAGTTAAATTAACACATAACTTACATATTTTTAATCGATATCAGTAGCTCATATCTTCAAATCTTGCCCTCATCAATCCTCTTGTTGATCATCACTAGCATGAGAAATTAATTCCTTAATCATCATTCCCTATGAAGACGATCCGTACTCATCACTAACTAAGTATTCTTAAGTACAATTAAATATTTTTTTATTGAATAATCTCAAATACCATTGACGAATTAAACCCCTAAATTTGAGATTATCAATCAACACGTACATTGGGCTGCGGTTAGACATTTACTTAGATTCTTAAAGGGAACTTCTGATTATCCGTTATCGTTTTCTCGTTCATCTTCCGTGAACCTTAATGTGTATAGTGATTCAGATTTGGCAGGAGACCCAACTAATAGATGGTCCGCACAAGGATACCTCATTTTCTCAGTTCAAATTTGATTAGTTGGTCGTCCAAAAAGTAGTCCTTTGTCTCTCTCTCTAGCATGGAAGCTGAGTACAAGTCAGTAGCCAGTGCTACAGCCGAAGTCATTTGGATCAAATCAGTACTTACCGAGCTCCCCCTCCATCCAGGTATGACGCCTACATTCTGGATTGACAACCTAGGTGCTACATATTTAGGTACTACATATGTTTTGTTTCACTCTCAAACAAAACATATCAAACTTGCATTTAATTTTTTACGAGAACCGGTTTCCACATGCCGTCTTGATGTTTCCTTTGTTACCACTAATGACCAACTTGCAGATCTATTCACCAAGCGATTAAGCAAGCAACGATTTCAATGGGTACGCTCGAAACTCAATGTGGTACCCACTTTGGTTTTGCATAGGCCTATTAAGATAGTGACACATCATCATACCGAGGAGTGTCACAGAGGTCGTACGCCACCACGCACATGCCACAGTGAAGTGTTGTCCACATGCTGCCGCAATCCGTACACCTCGACTAACGAGGAGTTGGCGAAGCTTCTTGAATTGAGTATGGATGCCGCCAACTCCCTCAGGCCACCCAGTTCTCTAACATGTTCACGTAGCTCCAAGCCAGCTGTCGCCTGGTCCCGAGGGGATTCTCACTTGCCGGAAATCCACGTCATGAAGGCCGATGCACATCATCATGCCCTTCGTCATGGTGACGCTCAGCCCGTTTAATATTTCCTTAAATGCCCATACCGCCTTGTGGCGCCTATAAATACCCATACACTGTCATTTGTGCTCATGGGATTTCCTTCTCCAACCCTGCTCTATTCTTCATCTACTTCTCTTCCTTTCGCTACCACTCCATCTTCTTACACTTCTTCCAGGTAGTCCCTAGCCCGCCAAAGTCAACAGAAGCCCTATCGAAAGAAGTTTAAACGTCTATGACACTCCAGACCGACATTACTCGATGCCACGGTGGGGATAGAACCAAATATATCCTCTACTCGTGAGCATTCTATCACCTTCTGCCTCTCCCAATCTCATTTAGGGCCACGACGTTTGCCGCTCTCTAGTGGTCATTGATAAATCCAAAATGATAGTAATATATACGTGTAATTCTAGCTAATTTATCTACTTCTTTATCTTTATCTGGATATATTATCAAAATTTATTTGAAGTTGTGAAAAATCATGAAATAAAATCACATTTTTCTAATTTTGAGTTCATTATTGTCATTTTTGGGACTAACCCCACTTAACTCAATGAGTTAAGTGGAATGAATCTCACTCTCTTCTTAGTTTATGTGGAAGATGCAGGAACTAGGTGAAACTTTCATGAATAAAGGGGATAATTAAATGAAGTAGAAGCTATTTGGCCCAAAGGAGCAGGCCCAATCACAACCCTGGGCCAAGAAAGGAGGCCCAAATCAAGACAGCTGGCTCTAGTGTAAAGGCCCACTAACGAAGCTCCACTAAGCCCACTATGAGAGGCATCTTGGGCAAAAGAAAGGAGGGCAAGGGGAAAGGTCCAGTCATGATTATTTATGAACATTTCAGGTGCTTGGATGCTGATTGGAGGACACCCTTGGATGTGGATCCAAGCCAGAGAAGAAGATCCAGCCATTCAATCCATAAAAAAATCTAAGGGTGGAGACTTAAAGATAGCACCTTTAATGATAATTAAGGAAAGAAGTCTTGAACGTCCCTAGGGTATTTAAAAGGTCTCAATGCTGATTTTAGGACCATAATGGATGTGGATCATGACCCAGAAAAGAAGATCTGGCCATCCATTGTATTAAAAATCCAATGGCTCTCATTTGCTCTCTCTCCCTATATAAACCCCTTCACCGTATTGTAATATTCATCTTGTGATTCAATCTCAAGTAATGTTTGGTGGCCTAAGTTCAATTGAGTCATAGATCCATTCACCTTAGTGAGTGCCAGTCTGAGCAGGAAGCATCCAGGGCTGAAGAAGCTGGTGGAAAGGAGAACAAGTCCCTTGGGCCTTGAAGGGTGTGACAAAGAGGTTACCTTATTATTTACCCTTTTCACTCTTACCTGTTCATCTTTTGTCTTTTAATTAGTTTAAATCAACTATAAAATATTCAGACGGTTCCAACGCATCCAACCACGCTCAAAAATTCATTCTAGAACTCATTCTAGAGTGAAGTTAGTGCATGCCATTTTTTTCTCTCTCCTCCGCCAAGTCACTTCCCCATTTAGCATCCGGACTTAGCCAAATTTTGACTAAGTCCAGAGCGCTAGATGTTTCGTTTTCTATTTTATTTTGGCTTTAAAATACTCCTAAAAAATCCCAAAAAAGTATTTTCTACCTACTAATATTATTTTACATTTTAGAATTATATGTTAACTTTCTTTATTTTATATTTTTATTTAATTTGTTATTTATCTTCATATGTAGTGAGCCTACTTCTAAAATTATTAGAAAATATATAACTAAAGCACAAATTCATTAGAAAAAAACCCTTACTCCTTGTGGATCGACCCTTACCCTCCCTACGCTAGTAAGGTTATTATAAATTTTTGTTGTTTTGATTCGGATAAACCAACGACACTAATTAGTGAAGTTAGCCCATCACTAATTACCTATCAAATCTGAATCATCAACTGGCGTCGTTGTCGGGGAGTACGGTGATTTTTTTTAGTCAATTTTTATTTTTTTCCTCTTTTGCCGAAGTTGAGGACAGCTAACCCTCAATAAACGGTACTTCTTAACTACTTTTTTGGAGATTGATTGTCTTAACAAGGTCTAAGGTTGGGACTAGTGCTGAGGAAGATCTAGACACTCAATATCCTGGCCTTCCAGCAACACTTACAACTCAAGATAAAGAAAAAGTCGATATGGCAAAAGATAGTCAACAACAACAAGGGAGGAGAAGGACGATGCTGGATAGATCTACTCCGTCAGGAAGTCTACGGCAAACTGTCATCAACATCAATGTAGGTGAGGGGGTTATGTTTAGGTATGACAATGCCCTACTTAACTCTCTCCCTGAATTTACTGGTCATTTTTCTCAAAACCCCTTAGAATTTCTTGATGATTTTCACATTCGATGTTCCTCTTAAAATATTCCTGGTTTAACTACTAAAGCATTAACAATGAAATATTTTCCGCTTACTTTGAAAGATAAGGCTTTCGCATGGTACAGAAATTTAGGCATAACATTTAACTTGTGGGAAGAAATGCAGAATAAATTTCTCCATAAATTTTATCCCCTTTCCAAAACTAATTTTTATAGAAAAGAAATTCAGAAATTTTATCCCCATGATCATGAAGCATTTAGTGAAGCATGGGAAAGGTTCAATGAATTAATCCGAAAATGCCCTCACCATGGAATAGAAAAATATCAGCTAGCTGAAATTGTTTATGAATCACTTCCTGATATTTTTAAAAGCAAAGTGAATCAAATAGCTGATGGCTCATTCTATATGGCTTATGAGGATGAAGTGTTTGATCTTTTGGAAATGGTGGCTGAAACTGGCCTGCAGGAAATAGGAACAAGTCAAAATGGAAGAAACACCAACCCAAAATGAGGGGGAGTGCTACAAGTAACTTCAAGGGAAGCTGATCTTCATGCAGGGGTAAGAAAAACCAACAAGAAGCTTGAAGAATTAACTTCCACTCTAAAGAATGCATTTCTCCCTAACTCACCCCTTGTGAAAGCAAAGATTTGTTCTCAATGTTCTAGTAGAGATCATGTGGATGGAGCATGTCAACTAGGAGAGGAGGAGGTGCATGTGTTGAACTACAACCAGCAGTCTTTGGAAGGACCAAAAAGGCCCATCTACAACAACCAAGGAATCTACTCCCAAGGAACCAAGGCACCTTTCCAGCCACGAGTCCAATTCCAGACCCCACCACAACAGCCTTATCAAGCAGCTCCACAAAACCAGGTACAAGATTTGTCTACTCTAACACCTGTGATCTCTCACATGATAGAGCAGCAGAATTGAAGGCTAAGGGAAGAAATGGAAATGCGCATGGAATCAATGTTGGAAACACAGACGAAGATGATGATGGACGCCCAAGAGCAGACAAGACAACTTTTGGAGAGCTTGAAGCAAAGGACATTTGACCATGGAGGTAAGGGAGTTGAATCCAACTCCCACTCAGGTCGATTTCCAACTCAAGCTTCCATCAATCCCAAAAATTTATGCCATTTACAAGAGGAAAGCCTATATCATGACAATGAGGAAGATCTTGAAGAAATTCAAGCCATTTCAAAATTGAGAAATGGCAAGGAACTTCAAGATCCTCACCTAGTCAAGGAAAAACAAAATTGAAGGAAAATAACCTAAGAGAAGGAGAGGCTCCATCACCTAGTGTGGAACCCCTACCTTCAACTTACACCCTTCCCATTCCTTATCCTTCGGCGTTAAAACCCCTTAAGTCTTCTCCTGATTATGAGTATAGACTCCTAGGGAATTTCAAGAAAGCCATTATGTCAGTAGCCGTAGAGGATATGATTAAATGTGCACCTTTTAAAAATAAATATTTAAAGGATTCATGCACATCTAGGAAAACCAAGGAGGTAGTTAAACTTTCTGAAAATGCCTCTAGTATCTTAAACTCTGTTCCCATTAAAAAGAGAGATCTAGGAGCTCCTTTTAATACATGTGAAATTGGCGAAAAGACTTTTTCTAGAGTATTATTAGATACGGGAGCTAGTATTAGTATTATTCCAAAAGTTTTATATGAGGAATACGGTTTTGGGGAATTAGAGGAAATCTGCATAGATCTATTGCTAGCTGATGGAACAATTAGACAAACAGAGGGTAGATTATCTGATGTGATGATAAAGGTTGAAAATTGTGAGATCCCCGCCGATTTTATTGTAACTGAGGTCAAGGTGAAAGGGGATCTAAGTTTAGCACCTATCATTCTAGGAAGGCCCTTCTTGGTGACAGCTAGAACAATCATGGATTGGAAAAAATGGACTGTTGAATTTAAGGTATGAGAGGAAAGAGTGAAATTAGACATACCTAAGATGATGAAATGTCCTAAATGGAGTAACGAAGATTTAAGATTTTGTGATGAAGAGGAGGATGATGTTGAGGTTATTCGAGGGTTTCTATTGAGAGTAGATGACACCAACCAGGAAAAAGCAGAACCTGATCCTCCTACCCTCTCCCTAGATTTGAACTTAGAGCTTAAACCTCTACCATCATCATTGAAACATGCTTTCTTAGATTGTAGAAATTCCCTACCTGTGATTATTTCCTCGTCCCTTACTCCTTAAGAAAATGATCTGCTTAAGGTATTGAGAGAGCATAAACAGGCATTAGGATGGACATTTGAGGATATTAGAGGAACCCCTTCATCAATTTGTGAACACAGAATATTTTTGGAAGAGGATTCTAAACCTTCTAGGGAGCACCAACGTAGGCTGAACCCACATATGAGAGAAATATTAGAGAAGGAAATATTGAAATGGCTAGATGCAGGTATTATTTATGCCATTTCTGATAGTCAATGGGTCAGCCCTGTTCACATGGTGCCAAAGAAATGTGGAGTAACAGTAGAGATCAATGAAAAGGGAGAAAAAAATCCAGAAAAGACTGATAACTGGATGGAGGGTATGTATTGACTATAGAAAATTAAATAAGGCTACAAAGAAAAACCATTACCCCCTTCCTTTCATTGATCAAATTTTAGAAAAACTATCCTGACAGAATTTCTTTTGTTTTCTTGATGGTTATTCAGGATATAATCAAGTTAACATTCATCGTGATGATCAAGAGAAAATAACTTTTACTAGCCCTATAAGTACATATGCCTTTAGATGCATGCCTTTTGGCCTATATAATGCTCCAGCCAGCTTCCAAAGATGCATGAACTCTTTATTCTCTGATTTAGCAGGTGAATGTTTAGAAATATTTATGGATGATTTTTCTGTATTTGGAGATTCCTTTGAAAATTGCCTTCTAAATCTCACTAAAGTTCTTCAAAGATGCATTGAAAGTAACCTTGTGCGAAGTTGGGAAAAATCTCTTTTTATGGTACAAGAGGGAGTGGTTTTGGGGCACAAGGTCAACAATTGTCAACTGGAAGTGGACAAGGCCAAAATAGAAGTCATCGAGGGCCTTCTACTTCTCAAAAATATAAAAACCTTAGAGGGTTCCTCGGCCATGCAGGTTTCTATAGGAGGTTCATTCTAAACTTTGCTAAAATTTCCAAACCTCTGACTAATTTCCTTTCTAGTAAAACTAATGAAATCATTTTGGATAAAAATGCTATTTCTGCTTTTGAAGAGCTGAAGAAGGCCCTCACACATGCACCTATTTTACAAGCTCTAGATTGGAGCTTGCCATTTGAAATCATGTGTGATGCTTCGGATTTTGCTGTAGTGGCAGTCTTAGGACAGAGGAAATAGAAGAAACCTGTGGCCATATATTATGCTAGCAGGACTTTAATTGATGCACAACTCAATTAATCTACCACAGAAAAAGAATTCCTAGCTGTAATTTTTGCTTTAGAAAAATTTTGACCTTATTTGCTTTGTAGTAAAATAATAGTTTATGCTGATCATGTGGCATTAAAATATCTTTTGTCTAAAAAAGAAACTAAACCTAGGCTCATCAGATGGATTTTATTATTACAGGAATTTGACATAGAAATTAAAGATAAAAAGGGTTGTGAAAATTATGTTGCTGATCATCTTTCTAGGGTCAAAGTAAATGATCCCTCACTTATCCATGAAGCATTTCCGCATGAGCAAATTCTAGCCATCTAGACAGGAAATGTTCCATGGTTTGCAAACATTGTCAATTTTTTGGTGACAGGAAGGGTCCCTTCAAGATGGAGCTACAATGAGAGAAAGAAGTTCTTCAAGGACATGCGAGATTACTTTTGGGAAGACTTGCATCCCTCCATGATGATCTCACCCTACTTCGCCCAATGCAGGTCCCCTCCTCTTCCTCCCCCTTTACTTTGTAGTATCATTACATTCTCCACACTGTCCTTGTCTATTCCCCTGCCCCGAGAGTATTTGCGCTTGTAATAGGACTAGCCACCGTTCTCGTGGTAGGACTTATCTTTCATGGGTGTCGGGTTTGTGCCGCTGTCGGTCATAAGTGCGTGGATGCTCATGGACGGTGAACGTTCCCCACACCGTCAGTTTATGAGCCAGACACTCGGGTCATTGGGAGCCAGTCCGTGCCATGACCCCCCGTGTCGTCATCTGTGTTTACGCCTTGGGTCATCCGACTACCATCGTACTTCTCGTTGAATTTACGACACGAATGCATCATTTAATCTCGTTGCATCAAGCATTTTCGTCCGACCGCTGCTGTGTGACACGAGCCGTTCGATCCCGGAACGTCGTGTTACATTAGGTTTTATTTTTTATTCTAGATTAACAGCTGCACTTTTGCCACGTCTCCTTACGAGAATAATATATAATAAAAATAAAGAAATCACGAGTGTGTGATGTGGTGATGCATCACCTGCACCATAACTCACATGTGAATATACTTCATGCTCTTGAAGATGTAGTGTAGTGAATAAAGTTCTCGTGGAACCTTTATTGTGATTGGTTACTGAATATGTGTAATCCTTTATCTTAAATGATGGTTAAATATGACAATTATCATTAGATAATATCTTCTCCAATATCCCACTACACTGCCCTTGCAAAGTCTAATTTTCAATTAAAATCATCGAGAAGATTGATCAAGGTTACAAAGTGAAATATTTCCAAGGGCAGAGAGAGTTCAGACACTTATATTTAAAATATTTCCCCCTCTTATCTCATTTTATCTTTTTGTTGATGGCCTCATGCATGAATTTATCTGATCCACTCTTGTTCTAAAATTGTAGAAAGATGGTTAAATTTTGATCAAGATTCTTAGAGAAAAAACGTTACTTGCTCATTTGGGGAAGTGACACATGGTTTGCGTGATCTCTTATCCTTTCCATGTGAAGTAACTGACCATTTTCTTTAGCAAGTATTTGTGGGGATAGACAATACATCAAGCTTTCCAATCCCAGAAACAATGCACAAAGTTCAGTCCCATCTCATTGTAATAATTTTATGGTGCACACATCTCTGATATTCACTACCACAAGTTGCCTCTTTTTCAGCCTACAAATCTGACAATCACACATGGAATCGACCCCCCTGTAATCAGCAGCCATTGTAGTAAAACTATAGTCTTCCATCCACGAGATGTTCTTGTCATCTCAGATCAATCCATGACATGAATCAACCTAATTGATGTTTAGGTATAATACCATTCAAAGATTATTTGGATCAATTCAATAAACTCTTTCTCCAAAGAGCACCCACAATCTGTCTTTAGTTTCACCACACTAATAGCCACATGATCAGCTATACTTATTGTATAAGTAGATTCATTTAGTGCTATTCTATCTGGATAGTTTGATTCCCATCTCGACTATCCATCGAAAAGAAATATTATAATACATGTTTAAAGACTAGGGATCATTGTATTATCATTTCATCATAATTCATATGCCATTGCATGTATTAATGGACTTCAATATAAACTTCACAATAGAATAGTGAAGAATAAAATATTTTACTCAATGAACTTTAATAAACATGGTGGTGTGATTTGTCTTGACCGTTACATAATATCCATCATATCCGAAATGTACAAAATGTCATCTAAATAAATAGATACGTAAGCATCATCAACTATCTTTAAAAATCACTTGTTCACCTGGAGTCTTTGTTTTGAAATTATTTTTCACCAAAACTTGAAACAGATAGGAAATTTATATTCCCTAGCTCATCGAATTGATGATTCATAAAGTTATCCATATAACTTCACTGAATCTACTTCTACCTAGTTGACCATTGAATGTAACATTTACTTATTTTATCATCTTGTTATTAAACACGATTTTGCAAGTAAAAGAGCTACTGAATCCATAATTTGATATAAAAGAATCAAATCATTTAAGTATGACCAAATTTAGAAATCATAAATATTTCTAATTTAATGAAAATTTAATAAAATCATAAAAATGAACAACAATTTACCATATCATGCAACATATTTATGATATTTTGATCAATTATTCAAACTAATATAAAAAATGGTCAAACATTATGAAATATATTGTTTCATGTTTTCAATGCACATTTTTTCAAAAATAAATAGTTTTGAAATCAAAAGTATTGATTAATATCACTTTATTTTTTTCCTCCTCTTGTTCCATCATTTCCATCTTTGTTTACAACTATGGAAATCAGATTTTTTTATTACAACTAATGATACATATTATGTGTCCGTCAAGCCAATGAGACTTCTATGTCATGTTTTAGTTGGTTACGATAAATGTATATTCACTATTATTTGCTTGTAATATTTATGATGAATTGGTTGAATAAATTGAATACATGAATGATGGTGATATCAGAATAAAGTGAAATCTTAAATTTATCTTTCATCAACCCAACAATGAGCTTATGTCTAAAGTTTCCTATGGCTGATCAAGTGGATACTCCAGATGAATGTCAAAATAACCAAAATGAATATCACTATCTAATCTTACATATATTAACAATAGTTGATTTTGTGGCCATTTGTCTTGGGATACTAATGATAAGTGATGGGTGCTCTTTAGGTAAAAAAATGTACAGAATTGATCCATATGAATCCCTAAAAAGTATTTTATCTAGCCATAAACGAGGTGGATTCATGTCACATTCATGTAGGTGGTCCCAAGACGTAAGAAACCAAAAACATATTGTGGATGGACGGCTGTGTTTCGATTACAACTTGTGATTCCCTAATCATGACGCATATCAGTCCTATAATAGTATTTATCTATTAGAGCGCAAGGTGTAACTTGATTTCCCAACAAACATTCCAAATGAAGTGAATTCCATCTTTCATAAATCTATATGCTGATGTAGTTTATTATTAAAATAACTACTAAAGTTATCTAAATAGACTGATGCACGTACCTAGAGAGTTACTTTAATTAAGATTTATGAATGTTGGTGGATTTTCTTATGTTAAAAGGACATTAATAAAAATTTCCAAATAAGCATAAATTATGTGGCACCCATTCCAAATCCTCAGTAATACTAGGCTTGATCTCCCTTTTCTTCCGAACTTCACAGAATTCTCCCTCCCTCTCAAGTGTGACTTAATGGTGAGAGGATCCAACAGATCTAATGGTGAAATTTGAATATGAGATCTATCATTTCAATGATAGCATGAATACGTTGGAGGTAACATCTTTAAGAAAAATTGAGGCCATAACCAGTTCCACACAATGTGACATGAAAATATTTTGTTTCATAGTTTTAACATCAATTCAAGTTCTATAGTTTTTTGTTGAAAAATTAGTTTTTTGGACAGTCAATCAAGACCACCAAACCCAACTCCTATTATCTGGAATATAAACACTAAGGTTTATTGACTGCAAATTTTCATAAATTTCAGTAATAAAATTTAAAACAATAAAAATATTAAACCAGACGAGTAGTCTAATGAGGTGGTCTTAAATATTTTTTTAAAAGTTAAATATTTAAATTAAGCCACCCAATTTCAATGATCTTAATGTGCACGTCAAAAAAAAATTGAATATATCTGGATTATTCATATTGTTATGTGGAAACATTCAATGGTTTTATCATTCACGTATTAGCTTGGTGAAAGATGCATGAACTTATATATTGTGTGTTATGAACTCAACCTTCCAAAATATTCAATAACACATGCTCCCAGGAATCTCATATAATTATTCTAAACTAAAAGTTCATTATCCTACTTTCTCATCAAATAAATGGTCATTCATCAATGGGAAAAACAGTTTTCAAATTATTTTTGCAGTGTACATAATATAAATGTGAGTGAACTATATATTACAAATGCTATAAGATATTTAATATTTGATAAAAAGATAATACAAATAATATTTTCCAAATATGATATTATGAGATGTAATTTACTGAACATAATAGTCAAAATACAGTTTAAATGCCTCATAGCAGGAAACAACTTCTAGTTAATAGAGTTTGATTAAATACCAGATATCACAACTAACATAACACAAGTCATATTATCTAATACTTATAATTCAACTTAGCACTATAATTGACTTTCACATTATCTCATAGGAATACACTTTTGTGTAAAAGATCAGGAATATTTCATTATCAATTTTAAGTTCGTAGTGCCCCCTGGACCCTTTCATAGTAAATGAACTGAATTAGCATTATATTTTCTGTTTTCACCCTAATTTTTAGGTAATTCTATGGTTTTGGCTCCATCCATGACCAATTTTATTGTAAAATAAGGCATGGCTTGTTTAGAAAGATCCACAAGCTTTGCAAAGAGCATTCCATTTTCAAGAAAAAACATGTTATCTTCATATCCAGATGTTATTAATTTAGTTAGTCTACTAAAAAGGTTTCAACTTCATATAATTGACCATGCCGCCCTGATTCTCACCATTTTCCTTTTGGACTTGTTTCAAGAGGCAACTATGATATCATTTTTAAAGGGCTAGAAGAAACTATGGGATGATTTAAGGCAGCTAAAAGGACTTGTTGGATATCATCAATAACATGGACATGCATGCCATTTCAAGGGTATAAACTATGGGATGATTTAATTTTTCCTATTTAAAGAAATTAAAAATTAATTTAAATACCTCCATTTGTGGTTTCTTTTTGAACTAATCAAGTTCCAAGATGTAGATTGTATTATTATGATGGGAAAAATAGAATTCCAGATGGAATTTACTTTCTAAATATATATATATATATAAATATGATTAAGGATTAAAAATTTTTCATCTCACTAACCAATGTGGTCTCATATGTGAACCCTAAAAATTATGGATTTAAAATATACTGTTGGCCATATGATTTTGTTTACACACACATTAAAATTTGAAGTATTGGTTAAATAATGACATCAAATAAGGCCTATGTGAATTTCATTAAAGTCCTTCCCCTAGTTACACTACGTGGGTATTTTTCATAAAAGCTCAAAAACTTAAGTATATTTTCTGATGTTCAAAAGAGCATTTGTGTGTAACCCTCTAGGCCCATGTATTGATCTTCCACATTAATTTATTATATCATCATTACAACTCTGATTAACTTTTATTGGCCTTCCACATTAATTTACTATATCATCATATAAAGTAATTAAAAACAGATTAATTTAACCCAATCAATAGATTGATTCTCCAACCCGTGGGGTGCCAACCTACACCTCTTGCTCTAGAAGATACAAAGGGATGTATATCTACTCACTCATGTAACATGTTCATCATCGATTACCTGTGCATATAGTCCCTCATCCTCTTGATGCTTGTATGATGACATAGGGTATGGTCAACAATCAAAACCTAATCGATCCTCAAATTTAGTACTGATGGATTCAAAAATCAGCGGAGAACTCTTCTCCAATATTTTACTGCCTTGGCTAAGGACTTCATCAGATCATTTTCATTGAGCTGTCTCATCTTACACCTAGGGTGGACGATCCCATATTGACCACACAATCGTCTTCTTGAAAATTTTGATATACCAAACTAAAAATGTTTAGAGTCCCACGATTTGAGACTTATAGGTTATAGCCAAAGTACAAATGTTTGTCCACAAGATATCTTTAGTGTCTCAAGTCTAATGACCACATAACAACCGTGATGAGAATCAACTTGAATGACAGTTTGGTATGATACCATTCAAGGATTTGTACGGGTCAATTCAATGAAGTATTTTGACTAAAGACCACCCATTCTCTATATTTAGTGTCTCCACACTAATGGCTATAGAACCAGTCATACTCGTCCCATCATATGAGTAAGCCTTGATATTGTTATTCTATCTATATACTTTATTGTCCTTCTTGAGAATCCTTCGAATAGGAATATTCGAAACACATGCTTAAAGACTAGTGATCTCCATATTACGGTCTCATCATAATTCACTATGACCGATCATGTATTCATGGACTTCATTATAAGCATCCCACATAAACTATACTGAATTTGTTCAATTAAAAAAAATGGAATGAGATATAGAATGTGTGATTGGCTTGTCAGGCACATATATTTCCATCATTAAGGAGTTCAAGAGGTTGTCTTACATGCCTCCTTATTTTTAGGGATGACTCCTATTTGAATGGCATTCCACTAATCCTTTTAAAGGTGTATGAAATATGCATCAGAAATAGTGCTGGCCACTCAAAATTGTAGAATTAATACATAAACTACATGCGTTGGATTTTTCTATTTTAATTCTCTCTTTTGCCCGCTGATTGTTTCACCCTACAACTTTGTTCACAATTCCAATCGTTGTGGGAAAAAATCCGTCATATTCTCATTTGAGTTCATTCATGAGTCATCAAGAGTAGATTTCAAAAAACACTGAAGCTTGAAGAAGGAGATTCGGAGGAGAATCACTAAAGTTCATCGAGGGAATATCTCTACAAAGGTTAATGTGGTCTTCCACCTTTTACATTTAGATTGTTTGTCCTTTTTCTAGGTTCTTATATATGTTGATATCCTTGATCTATAGATGTAAAACATCTTCAGGAATATCTAAAAGTTATTACTGTAGAAAAAGTTTCATCATCTTTAATATACTGCATGCCACATCTCATCTCAAACCATCACTCCCAGTTGTTGCCCACTTTGTGTGGGCGCCCACAATGTCATCCACAGATCATGGGTCTCACTTGACTCGACCAATACCAAGTCTATTTGACTAAGTTATCAAACCAACTCGAACTAACCAAACTAACATTATTTTTACAAAGTTTTTACTTGTTTTCCTCTCAAGAATATTTTGAAAAATTACCGCTTATTCTTAATTCAGATAAATTATTTTAAAATAAATTATTGAAAATGTTATTTTAATCATTAAATCATTTTAAAGTATTCTTCTTACATTTTAAGTGAACTTACTTCATAAGAAATCATAAAAAATGATTTAATGATTAAAATAAAATTTTAAATAATTTATTTAAAAATAATTTATCTGAATATTTAAGAATAAGCGGTAACTTTTCAAAATATTCTTGAGAGGAAAACAAGTAAAAACTTTGTAAAAATAATGTTAGTTTGGTTAGTTCGACTTGGTTTGATGACTTAGTCAAATAGACTTGGTATTGGTCGAGTCAAGTGAGACCCATGATCTATTAAAATAACATACCCTAAAAATATAAAAAAATCTGTTAACTGAAAATTCACTTTCTAATACCTACTTTTTATGAATTCACTTTTTACTCCCTAAATTATTAGAAAAATATTATAATTTTTTTGCATAAAGTAGACCAATCAAATGACATTTCGACCCTAATTTCTGGCTGGCCAAGCAGACAATAGAGGCAAAATGTCCCATATTGATCAGTTTTGAAACATAAACTCATGTTAAGTGTTTTTCTTGAATACTTAATAGATACAAGAAACACATGGCTATATATACATAAATGATAACTTCAAATTAAATCACTAAAATTATGCTTTTATACTTAATTTTTACCAAATATTTTTAGATTTTCACTAGCATTATTCACTATTTAAGGATAAAATGATAGATTTATGATTTATTTTCCTAAGTTCTATTTTTATATATTTTATTGATTTTTTAGTCTAACTCCACTTGACTCTGTAGAGTCAAGTGGACTTCTCACATCTTCTTGGAGTTTTATTTGATAAACAGGACTTAGCTTAATATAATGATGAATTTGAGATAAAAATAGGAGGAAATTAGAAATAAAATGGATAGTGAGATAAGGCCTAATATACAAGAATCCCATTCTAGAAGTCCATTCAGACATCCTTAAAGATCGTGTCACTAAAAGTAGAATTGTGGAACTAACCCACAATATGGATTTGAATGGTCTTTTTTCAAATCAGAGAATGAGGGCACATGGGTCTAGGCAGGAAATCAGGAAACCCTAGCCCTCCCATCCCTTGGAATTAAATCCAATGGTTGGAAGAGTTCAACCACTTCTATTTATTCTCTTCTCCCCTCTCTTTGTACCTCATCTTGGGTTCTACTCCCAACTTGTTGTTGGAGGCCTAGTGCATCATATTTCTTTGATCCATTCTTGTTCTACAAGATTGTGGGAGAGAGAGTTCAAGGGTGATCAGGATTCTTGGAGAAAGAGCACCACTTGGCTCTTGGGGGAAGTGACAACAAGGTTCATGTGATCTCCTGAATGTTTGATTTGAATTTTCTCACCATTTTTTCAAGGTAAACATTCTAGAGGATAACATAGACTTCAAGCTTTCCAAACGCATCAAATGGCACTAAAAAATTCCTCCTTAAAAAAGCAAAAGTTACGTCGATTTTCGTCCATTACTCATTTCTGGCGTAATTTTACCAGGAAATGTCGCCTAAGCTTCTATTTGTCTTTAATGTTTATTTCTTGCCTTTTAAATTTTTTTAAAAATAATAATAAACAACATAAATACTTATTTTATTTATTTAAAATAGTTTTGATGACTTTTCTATCATTGAGTTGATTTCTATTTAGAAAATAGTTTAAAATCTAAAAATATATAAAAGTTATAAATAAAGTTATTTCAAAATATATTTGAATTATAATTTACTCTCTCATTACCTGTTCATTGAGGATTCGACCCTTACCCTACTCTAAGGAAGGAAAATTGTATCAATATTGTTGCATAAATCAGAGCCTTAAACAACTTATTGGACTCAAATTCTTGTTTATAAATAAACTATTTGGCATTTGTTGACTGAGAGTTACATATGTTTCTCCAAATATTTTCTCTATGGTCAATGCATAGATTTACTGAATGTGATAAACAACTTCAACCATCATACTTTTTGGAGAGAGGGGGGAGGAGGGAGGGAGGGAGGGAGGGGGAGAGAGAGAGAGAGAGAGAGAGAGAGAGAGAGAGAGAGAGAGAGAGAGAGATAGAGAGAGAGAGTGATGCAGGACGGACGCTGTCGACGTCCTACGGCGGGAGCGTGGGTCCGTCTGTCCTTCTCGGGGACGTTTATCTTGGACTGCACGTCCCGCTTGTTGGTGGGTGTCCCGGAAAGGTCCTGCACGGGGCCTCAATTCGTAGAAGCCGAGGGTGACCGTTCTCCACTCGGTCAACGCCCACGCGGTCGTCGTAGAGGCATTGGTGGGCCGGACGATCGGTGGGCGGATAGGTTCATCCGGCCGAATGACGAATACGACGGCGAATGATACAGCGGCTTACGGCAGCCGAGGGGCACGGCGCGGCGAGGCGGCGACCCCCGTGCGGCGGGCGGCTGCCCCGCATGGCGGGCGACTGCCCCGCGCGGCGGGCGACGACCCCCGTGCGGCGGGGCTGTCCCAGCGCGGCGGTTGCAGCCGCGGCGGCGACTGCTCCTGCGGCGGGGCTGTCCCCATGGCGGGCGGCAGGCCGTGCGGCGGGCTGCCTCGCGGGCGTAGTCCCTGAGCAGCGGCGGCGGCTCCGCGAGGTGGGGGCGGCCCCGTGGGCGGGCGATGGGCCTGAGACCCAGGATCCCGGCGATGGCGGCGGCTACGGCGGCGGCGGCTACGGCGGCGGCGGCTGCGGCCGTCTAGGGTTTCGTCGGGTGAGGCCGACGGAACAGGGGGGGGGCGGAACGGGACGGGCGGCCAAGTCGGCCCCGTTCCATTCCGCCCTACTCTCTCTCACCCTCTTTCTCTCTTCTTCTCACACGAAAATGGGATGGGGCTTTCTTTTCCAAAAATTCAAATGGACTTGTTCTTGCTGTTACCCTAGGGGTCCTATATATTGGCCCCTTGGTTTACAAAGGAAAGACCCTAAGCGAAAACAGGAAATTTTAACCTAGACTTAGAAAAACAAAAAAAATAACTAGATAACTTGAGGGCTACGCCATCAGAGAAAGAGAGAGAGAGAGAGAGAGAGAGAGAGAGAGAGAGAGAGAGAGAGAGAGAGAGAGAGAGAGAGAGAGAGAGAGAGAGAGAGAGAGAGAGAGAGTCTCTTACCCAATTAACTTTTCAAACTTAAGAATAATGCTTCAGAACTTTTAATCTAGAGTTTATAATGTGAAAATTTACAAATTGAATAAAAATTACATCGAACCTTGAAAAATCTCACTTCTGCATCTGTCATCCAATGTCAGCATCTAAATGTGATAATGAAATGAAATACAGATGCTTCTCGACTATTGGTAATTAGGGGTTGACATTTAGGACTAGTATGAGTGGACCACACCAGGACCACAGGTTTGTCATTTTAGGTGGACTGGCCGGTTGGGCGGGTTTTAGGTCTGAGGGTCAAATCAGATCGGGACCATTTATTTTGAGTAAAGTCTTCCAGCTCCATACATGAAGAAAAAGAGGTGTGGAGTGAGAAAGACCATAACGGAGATGGAGAGAAAGGGGAAGTAAGGGGAGGGAAGACATTGTCGTTACCCCTTATGCAAAAGCCAAAAATTTTAATGGTCAATGTATCCATCAAGATTTTTCTTCTTTGACTTTGACATTAACTAGTCAACTTCAATGGAAGGGGACTAGAATCAGACTAGATTATACCAACCAGAACCAGACCAAAATTTAGGTAAGGCTAAGGTTTCTGCAAAAATATCGGGACCGGACCAGGACCGGATATGACCGGATCCAAAATTTATTTAAGTTTTAGGTCTTTGTAAAAATTCTGGGACTGGACTGGACTGGACTCATATTGGAGTTATATCAACTAGATCCATACCAAAATTTAGGTAAGGTTAAGGTCTCTGCAAAAGTATTAAGGCCGGACTATGACCGGATAAGATCGGACCCAAAATTTAGGTAAGGTTTAGGTCTTTGCAAAAATTCTGGGACCGGTCTGGACTCAGATTGGAGTTACACAAACCAGAACTACACCAAAATTTAGGTAAGGTTAAGGTATCTGCAAAAATGTCGGGACCAGACCGGGACCGAGTAAGACCAAGCCTGAAGTTTAGGTAAGATTTAGGTCTTTGCACAAATTCTGGGACCGGACTGGACTCAGATAGGAGATATACTGATAGAACCAGACCAAATTTTAGGTAAGGTTAAAGTCTCTACAAAAGTATCAGGGCCGGACCACGGCCCGATAAGATCAGACCCAAAACTTGGGTAAGGTTTAGGTCTTTGCAAAAATTCTGGGACCGGATGGGACTCAGATCGGAGTTACATTGACCAGAACTAGACCAAAATTTAGGTAAGGTTAAGGTATCTGCAAAAAATATCGGGACCAGACCGGGGCCGAGTAAGACCGAGCCTGAAGTTTAGGTAAGATTTAGGTCTTTGCAAAAATTCTGGGACCAGACTGGACTCAGATAGGAGATATACCGATAGAACCAGACCAAATTTTAGGTACGGTTAAGGTCTCTACAAAAGTATCAGGGCCGGACCACGGCCCGATAAGATCGGACCCAAAATTTAGGTAAGGTTTAGATCTTTGCAAAAATTATGGGACCGGAGTGGACTCAGATCGGAGTTACATTGACCAGAACTAGACCAAAATTTAGGTAAGGTTAAGGTATCTGCAAAAAATATCAGGACCAGACCGGGGCCGAGTAAGACCGAGCCTGAAGTTTAGGTAAGATTTAGGTCTTTGCAAAAATTCTGGGACCAGACTGGACTCAAATCGGAGTTACACCGACAGAACCAGATCAAAATTTAGGTAAGATTAAGGTATCTGAAAAAATATCGAGACCGGACCAGGATCGGGTAAGACCAGACCGAAAATTTAGGTAAGGTTTAGATCTTTGCAAAAATTATGGGACCAGACTGGACTCAGATCGGACCAAAATTTAGGTAAGGTTAAGGTTTTTTAAAAAATATCGAGAAATGACAGGGACTGGGTAAGACCGAGCCCAAAGTTTAGTTAAGGATTAGGTCTTTGCAAAAATTCTGGGACCAGACAGGACTCAGATTGGAGTTACACCAACCAGAATCAGACCAAAATTTAGTTAAGGTTAAGGTCTCTGGAAAAATATTGTGACTGGACTGGGACCAGGTAAGACCCGGCCTGAAGTTTAGGTAAGGTTTAGGTCTTTGCGAAAATTCTGGGACCAGACCCGAACCCCCCAACACTTCCAATACTGTAGCAACCGATATCCAATACGGGCGTCCGATATCCGACTAGGAGAGCCAGTCCGATGTCGGCATCCAGGACGGGGGATCACTTCTGATAAGAACAAGCAGTGGAAAAACCAGATATTCTAACAGGGCCAAAGTCCCCACCATGGGCCACGCGGAAACCAGAAGGCGACCTGTTCCTTGGAACGCGCCAGATGCAACCGTCATTTAAACACCCGCGTACAGAAGAAAATTCCAAACGACCCGTCGTTGCAGAGAGGGAGAGAGATACAGAGAAGAAGAATGCTCTCGCCCACTGTTATTCTCTCCTCTGATTATTCCGAGGCGGCGCCGCCGCCGTCTTCTTGTCTACAGCGCCGCCGTCTCCGCCGTCAAGCCATACGCGCCGCCGCCGGGCGGGGGGATTACTTCGGGAGGCTGGCGGACGAGGACATGATCAACCTCCGCCGTCGGATTCGCGAGATGGAGGTGGCGGAGATGGGGGAGAAGGCGGCGCCGCCGGGCTGGCCGGAGTGGGAGCGGCGCTACTACCGCCGCCGCTACGCCGCCGACGTGAGCGACGCGGTGGCGGCGCTTCAGCGGCTGCTGCTAAGCTCTCGGCCCGCCGCCGCCTTCGCCGCCGTCGCCGTCGTCGCCGTTAGCGTGCCCACCGCGGCGGCGCTCCTCGTCTACGGCCTCGCCGCCGCCGTCTGCCGCGGCGCTCATCTCGGCTGATCGATCGTCGCAGTTTCGCGGGATTTCACTGAGCTCGAGTGTTTCTTTTCTCATTCTGAGAGAGGAATACTGATGCGGGTTGGATCGATAATCGCGTGTATTCGATATGATCCAGTAATTATTTGTAGAATTAACTGTCCGAGTATTTTATTTTACTCGTATTTATTTCTTCATTTCGAGAGGAATACTGATGCTATTTGGATCAATAATGCGTGTATTCGATATGATCGAGTATTTATTTTTGTAGAATTAACAGTCCGAGTATTTTATTTTACTCGAGTATTTCTTTCTTCATTTAGCGAGAAATATTGATACGATTGGAATCGATACTCGCGTGTATTCCATATGATCGAGTATTTATTTTTGTAGAATTAACAGTCCGAGTATTTTATTTTACTCGAGTATTTCTTTCTTCATTTAGCGAGAAATATTGATACGATTGGAATCGATACTCGCGTGTATTCCATATGATCGAGTATTTATTTTTGTAGAATTAACAGTCCGAGTATTTTATTTTTCTCGAGTATTTCTTTCTTCATTTAGCGAGAAATATTGATGCGATTGGAATCGATAGTCGCGTGTATTCCATATGATCGAGTAATCATTTGTAGAGTTAACGGTCCACGTATTTTATTTTACTCGTGTATATCTTTCTTCACTTGCCAAGAAATATTGATGCCATTGGAATCGATAGTCGCGTGTATTCGATATGATCAAGTATTTATTTTTGTAGAATTATCAGTCCGAGTATTTTATTTTACTCGAATATTCTTTCTTCATTTAGCGAGAAATATTGATGCGATTGAAATTGATAGTCGCGTGTATACATCCGGGACGCGGACGGGACGAAGTTTTCGTCCCGTCCACAGTCCGAACGAAATCCCGGTCGAAATTTCGTCCGGGGTATCCCGGACGAGACGATTTTTCGTCCCGTAGGACGGAAAGTTCGTCCGTCCGGGGTGTTCGGACGGTGGACGACCGACCTGGACGATGATTTTTTTTTTAATTGTGAGAATGACTTTGAAATAATTCTGGAGATATGAACATAGATCGGTAGATATGTACATAGATAGGTAGGATATCAGATAGAAAGATCGCTACATAATCTGACAGAAAGATCGATAGATACGTACATACATAGATAGATAGATAGAAAATCAGATAGATAGATAGCTAGCTAGATAGATCGACTGTTACATAGATAGATAGCTACATAGATAGATAGATCGGTAGATATGTACATAGATAGGTTGGATATCAGATAGAAAGATCGCTAAATAATCTGACAGATAGATCGATAGATACGTACATACATAGATAGATAGATAGAAAATCAGATAGATAGATAGCTAGATAGATAGCTACCAAGATCGACTGTTAGATAGATAGATAGCTAGATATATAGAAAGAAAGATCGACAGATAGATACATAGATAGATCGAATATTAGATAGAAAGATCTATAGAAAATCCGGTAGAAATACCAATAGAGACGTAGATACATAGATAGATAGATAGATAGATAGATAGGTAGATAGAAAGCTACATCGAAAGTTCGATAGATGGCTACATCGGCAGATAGATAGATAGAAAGATCTTCAGATAGATACATAGATAGATAGAACATTAGATAGAAAGATCGATAGAAAAATCCGCCAGAAAGATCGACAGATACGTTCCTTGCCGGCGGCGCGCTTTCGCTTCTCTGTCACGAGTTCGCTCGAGGTTGAAGACGATGACACCGATTTGGAAGAAAGAAAGAAGACCAGGAGTCCAGCGTTCCGAATTTCCGATGATACTCCAACTCTCCAAGGGAAGAATCGTGCTCCTGCCGATTCGCTTTCAAAGGACTAGGGCTGGCGCCGTGTTTCTCTCTTTAATTTCGTCCCAGCGCCTTTGGACGGGCCGAAACTTCGTCCAGGATATGTAGGACGGGACGGCCCCGGACGACATATCGTCCCGTCCTTCGTCCCAGGGAAATTGCTGGACGTTCGCCGGGACGAAGTTCGTCCCGTCTCGTCCAGCGTCCTCGTCCGGGACGATCCGGATGTATAGTCGCGTGTATTCCATATGATCGAGTATTTATTTTTGTAGAATTAACAGTCCACGTATTTTATTTTACTCGTGTATTTATTTCTTCATTTGGCGAGAAATAATGATTCGATAAGGATCGATAATCGCGTGTATTCGATATGATCGAGTAATTATTTGTAGAATTAACAGTCCGAGTATTTTGTTTTACTCGAGTATTTCTTTCTTCATTTAGAGAGAAATATTGATGCGATTAGGATCGATGATCTCGTGTATCCGTGCGACATTACACCGATTATCGATATGATCGAGTAATTATTCGTAGTATTAACAATTCGATAATTTTATTTTTGTCGAGTACTTTTTTCATTTCGAGAGAAATACTAATCGGGGTTTGATCGATAATCGCTGTACGGATTATTTTATGGTTGAGGTCTGATCCGGTAATTATTTGTAGTTTTAACTATCCGAGTACTTCTCTCTTCATTTTGGGGAGAAGTACTGATGTGATTTGAATCGATAATCGCGTGCATTCGTGCGATGGAATACAGTAATGTTTTAATATTAAGAGTCCGAGTATTTCTTTCTTCATTTCGAGAAAAATACTGATGCGATTTGGATCGATAATCGCGTGTATTCGTGCCATGTTCACGGATTATTGATGCTTCAGAGTATGATCAAGTAATTATTTGTAGTTTTAACAATCCCAGTATTTCTCTCTTTATTTCGGGAGAAATACTGATGAGATTTTAATCGACAATTAATCATTCAATCGGATTGATAATCGCAAATACAAGGCATCTGCAAGATTTTTGGGGAAATCGATCGAAAACTAATTCAATTATTCATTATGGCTTGCTTTTTGTGGCGAAAAACAAATATTAATGTTTTTTATTGGATCGTAGAAAACACTCATCAATTAATTTTATTCCTCCCAAAGCTAAATATTTATTTTGGGCTCACTTTTTTTAATTATTCTGATCACGACATGAGAATTAAACGAGTACCAATGAATAAAAATTGATAATTTGAAATGAAATTTTTATAGAAGAAAAATCTGAAATTACCTGCCCGGATTAATTCACCTTTAATTTGATTATATGCGAATAAGTTGATTATGTTAAGTTATTTAATTTTATAAGATCCAGCCCAATAGCTAACCTGGGGTACGTGGCGAGAATCCAGGGCGATTCAACGAGCACCTCTGACCTGTATGAGGTCTCGGTTTTTAAATTTAGTACCAGATCTGGAATTCCTTCTTTCTCGTCGATTGATCGGTGGCTGTCGAGCTACCTGCTCCGAGCTGTCGATCATGGCGAGTGGCGGTGCAGGAGAGCCGAGCACGGCGCCGCAGGCGGATCGGTGGTACACGCTCAAACTCGGATCTTCCTTCAAAGACGATCGGCCTTCTTCAAAGTTCTGCACACTCCGATGTGAGTTCTTCCGATAGACGATTTCTAGAGTGGAAGCGGTAGCTGTTGCGTGATTTATTCCTGCTTCAGGCTGAAGTTTTCGTTGTTGATTTTGGCTTTAATTTCGTTATGATTTTATCCGGCTTTCTCGGTCTTCCGGCGATTTAGGGCTTAATGTTAGTTCCAGTTTGTGATTACGGCTGTTCTGTCGATCTCTGCATTTAGGATTATTTCATTGATTCTATTTGTTTTTTCTGTCATTGGAGTCTATTTGATGTTTTACATCTGAAATGGCGTCCTGATCTGTTAATCAATTTGAGCAATCCTATGAATGCTCGAATTTTTGCAGATGAATTCCAGCCTGCCTCCATTGACAAGAGCCAACCCGGCTCGCTGCACAGGAGCAAGGAAAACAGGATCACAGTGGAATTCCAGAACAACCAACCTGGGAGGCCGAAGGTAACCTTTGAGGGGGCAAGTGAGGATTGCAAGGACAACGATGGCATTTTGTTCTTCGACGGCCAGAATTTTCGCTTGGAGAGGCTTCATCGTGCTGTGAAACGGCTAAGGCATGTTCGGCAGCCAGGCGAATCAGGCGCTGCTTCTTCGTCTGCTCCGACGGTGGCGGCCTCTTCTGCCCCTGCACCTTCGATGGGAAATGAATCACGCTCTCCGCCATTGTCAAAGATGAACAAATTGCAGCCCCTGAACAAGTCCATGGCTCATCCTCTTCCCGTAATTTTCTCTCTCTCTCTCTCTCTCTTTATTTCCGTTTGTGGATTAATTTTTCTTAAAGGGCTGTGATCTACTGATTAGGGTAGAAAAGTTAAGACATAATGAGAAATATGCATGATCTTTTCAAAGAAATTAGGTATCTTAACCCTTTTTTTTGGATCCCTGATTCAGTGGCTAGATCTCCATGGAAACATCCGTTATAATTCAGTTTGTGCCTAAATCTCACTCTCTCTGAAAGCTGGTATTACTTTTTTTGGGTCCAAGATTATAAGCTCCTTCTCCTAGAAAGTATAATGATTGTTCCTTGTTCTGACTAATTTTTTCTTCATTAGGGTTTTGAACATCAGGGCCTGTGAGTTGGTGAATTGGGTAGAAAAATTATGCAGAATTAGTAATATGCATGATTCATTAAATTAGAACTAGTTTCGATGGAATAGTGTTCTGGATCCCATTAGAACTCTGAAGTTAAGTGTGCTTGGGCAAGAGCAGTACCAGGATGGGTGACCACCTGGGAAGTTCTCGTTGGTGACCACAGCATGGACATGTGATCACAGTTCAAAATTTCAGAAAAAAAAAAATGCACGATCCATATAAATAAGGGTATAAATGCGTTCTTTCCGTTAATTATGGGCTTGTTTGATTCATTCTTACCGTCATTTGATTCTATCTCGTGACTGAGAGCGCTTTGCGTCCGGGAGATTTTTTTATCAGAACAGTTACTGTTATTTCAACTAATGATTCAGTCGAATTATGTCCGTATCTGGTTGCTGAATTCAAAACGATTGTGCAGCTCGAGATCGAGCGGATTGACATAGGGGAGCCCGAAATCTCAGGTACTTTGATAAGTATTTATAGAATTTTCATATTTCAATTCCCTGCCCCTAACCCAACAATTCTTTTACCCCAGTTTCCAAGCCTTCTGGAATAATGGCGGCGCCGCAGAATCCTTTCCAGCCATCACCGCAGGCCAATTCCCCCAAAGAAGACGATGTCGACATAGACAACGATTATTTTGGTATTGCCGTCGGAGGGGAAGCGACGGTGGCACCAGCCAGTGATGATGAGATAGCTGATGTTGACGTCAGTGACGACGATCGTGGCCGCCCCAACGCGGCGGAGGCCCTTCGTGCTCAAGCTAATGCTGCTGCAAGTGGCGGTGGCCGTGGCGAAGAGACGCCAACATCGAGCTCCAGCGGCAGTGGAAGCAGCGGCAGCGGCAGCAGCGATAGTGACAGTGACGGTAGTGATGACAATTCTTCCAGTTCTGCTGCCGACGAGGAGATAGATATTGACGGAGACGTATGAAACCAGTCCCCAATCGACGGAGATTGAGTGATTGAGTGAATTTCAAAAAAAAATTCTTCCGATCTTGGCCTGGTCTCATTTTTTGAAGCATTTACCAAGAAATTTCAAATCCTCCTGCTCATTTTCTAGTTTTTTTTAGCATTCTTTTTAATGGAGGATTTTTTTTTTCTAATGAAATTTCATGGTCATCTCTCGGATTGGCGGATTCATCCAGAAATATACAAAAGTAAAGAATTATTATTTTCTTATATTCATAACTTAAAACTGTTTTTCCGCCCCCTCCCACATTTGCTTTTTTTTTGTTTTATTTCTTTATGTTGAAAATTCTCGGACATCATCACTCTGGTCTCATACGTTAAAACAAAGTCAATTAGAAGTAATTATAATGTTCACTAAGTTAATTGGAAACCGACTGCAACACCGTGGGTCCCAGCCTTTCTTTACTAGTCACCAGGAAACAAGGAATGTTGCCCTCTAACCACTACATTTTTTATACACCTATCAAATGCAGAGAAATATGCTGAAAGTCAAAACGTGGGTTTTTTCTTTCTGCGTAATAAACAAGAAATTAACAAAGTATAAGAGTACAAGCCTGCATAGGTGCTATTTATATCACGGATCAGTCTACCTGAGGTATAAATGTTGTATATATTTCTAAAGTGGGGTCTTATAGTCTTGTCTCTAAAGCAGGTTATTTATGCTCGTTCCACGCCTGCTAACCATATTTTCTGCGTGATCCAATTCATGGTTGGATTGGACTACCTGAGGTGTAACTATATTTTCTGCGTGATCCAATTCCGGGGCACGTCTGGATCAGTCTACCTGAGGTATAACTTCTGTATTAATTTCCTTTTTTATTATGGCTGAGGACAAGTAGAGAGTCTTGTCTCTTAAGTGGGCTATTTATGCTCGCTCCATGCATGCTAAGTCTATTCTTGGGTGACATCTAGGAATAACTCTCATGTACTTTTGTTGTGGCTGAGGACAAGCAGAGACTCGTCTCTACGCCTGCCGTAGTATATTCCCAGGTGATATTCAGGACATGGCTGGATTAGCCTAAGTTAGATATAACTTTGGTGACGAGGGTGAATAGGTCTTGTCAGTGAAGTAGAATATTTACGCTCGCTCCACGCCTGCTAACGACATTGGGGGGGGGACATCCGGGGTACGGCTGGATTGGTATAAATACAAGACAAAATATTGCAAAACTGTCGAGAAAATGATTTTTTAAGTCCAGGGTGGGTGCTATTAAATAAGTAAACAAATAAATAAAAACGCGGGATTTTGTGGGTGCCACGGCAGGTGTGACTTAACTCATTCAAATCGCGCCACGCAACCACCGCCGGAATAATTAATTTTTGAAAAAATTCAGGTATTTCTGAGCATAAAACCAGGAACGAAGAACAGGGGGAGAACTTGGTCTGGTTTGTCTCGCCGAAGGGAAGATCGGCGGAGGAGACTGCCGGAGAAGCGATCGATAGCGGTTTAATCGGCTGAGTAGATCGCCGGAGAAGTGATCGACTGCGGTTTAATCGGCGGAGTAGGTCGCCGGAGAAGCGATCAACGGCGGTTTAATCGGCGGAGGAGATCGCCGGAGAAGCGATCGACGGCGGTTTAATCGGCGTAGGAGATCGCCGGTGAAGCGATCGATAGCTGTTTAATCGGCGGAGGAGATCGCCGGAGAAGCGATCGATAGCGGTGTAATCGGCGCCGGTGATTAAGGAAGAATCTCGCCGCCGGTGATCCCATGCTGTCGCCGCGGGATGGCAGCGGCGGAGAAATGGCTCTCATCTCTGTTCGCGGCGGCGATCGTCTCCTTCGTTCTCCTCGTCATCTCCGTGACAAGCTCGCCGTCCTTCGCCGCTTCAAGAATGGCGGTGCCTGCGGCGGCGGCGGGAAGAATCCCAATCCCGGCGTTTGCGTACTACATTTCCGGCGGAAATCGCGATCTGAATCGGATTCTTCGGCTGTTATTGGCTGTGTATCATCCGAGGAATGTGTACTTGTTGGAGTTGTCTGCCGACGCGCCGATGTCTCTTCGGTACCGGCTGGCGGCTTCCGTGAGATCTTCGATCCCCGCTGTGAACGCCTTTGGTAATGTGCACGTCGTGGGAAGCCCTGCGGAGGCCACGTATATGGGGTCTTCGGTTCTTGCTGGGACTCTCCATGGCGCCTCCGCCCTCCTCAGGCTGGACAGGAGATGGGATTGGTTCATCACTCTCAGCGCTGCGGATTATCCGTTGGTCACGCAAGACGGTACATGATTTGATTATGTTTTGATTGATTCTCTTTGCCTTTTGTGTTTGCAATCGTAATCTTGGTGGAAAATGCTTGAAAGATGGATTATTTATACTGTTTTTATTGTCCGACCGATTGCGCTCGACGATTTTTGTTTTTTTTTCTTGGTTCTTTATGATCTGGGGGGCCTGGTTCTTTCAGTACATGTTTGTTTGTATTGATGCTCCTCTGTTTTTATTATTGTAGCTATTTCTATCTCCCAGCGTACTGAATGGGGTTGCAGTCGTAATCCAAGTAGAAAAGGCTCGAAAGATGGAGTATTTGTACTCTTTTTGCTTTTAAACTCTCGTTTTCATCGTCCAACCGATTGCGCTCGACGATTTTTGTTTTTTTTTCTTGGTTCTTTATTATCTGGGGGGCCTGGTTCTTTCAGTACATGTTTGTTTGTATTGATGCTCCTCTGTTTTTATTATTGTAGCTATTTCTATCTCCCAGCGTACTGAATGGGGTTGCAGTCGTAATCCAAGTAGAAAAGGCTCGAAAGATGGAGTATTTGTACTCTTTTTTGCTTTTAAACTCTCGTTTTCATCGTCCAACCGATTGCTCTCGACGATTTTTAGTTTTTTTTCTTGTTCTTTCTGATCTGGAGGACTGAGTTCTTTCAGTTCTTGTTCCATTTATTGATTTTCCTCTGAATTAATTGCAATATATCGTGGGTTAATTTTTAGAGCTAAGGAAGAATCTAAGAAGATGTAAAGGTGAAATTAGGTTTTTAAAATTCTTTCTAAATTCCAAGCCAACGACTGCGAAGTAAATATGGACCTATCTGGGGAATAGAGATGGGAAATACAGAATGACACTTTTTTTATACACTTGAATAGCTCCTTTACCATCAATACTTAATTTTATTTTATTTATTTATGGGTATTTTCCTCTTTCAGATTTGCTCCATGCCTTTTCATCTGCTCCGCGGGGACTCAACTTCATTGACCACACTAGTGACATCGGCTGGAAAGAGTAATTCCCCAATCTTAATTAAATTCATGATCCTGATATTGATTGAATCTCTAAAAGCATTATAATTTTACATTCATGCGTTGTAACTTCTCAGATACCACCGGGTTCAGCCTATTGTTGTAGATCCTGGGCTCTACTTGGCCAGGAGGAGCCAGATATTTCATGCCAATGAACGGCGCAAGACGCCTGAATCTTTCAAATTCTTCACTGGTATCATTCTTTTAATCATTCATCTTCTCTTTCTTGTTCCCCAAATCTTCAAGTTCTTCACTTGTGTCATCTTTATGATTATTTTCTCGGTTGGAGATCGATCCTCTTTTCCTCGAGTTCTTTTCTTACATTATATCTAATTCATAGTACTGTTTTTATTTATCTTTTTTACTACTATGACCTCTTGTTCTCTTCTTTATCTGTTTCAACTTTGCTCATCCATGAAAGTTGATCGCTGGCTCTTTTACGTTTCTTTCAGGGATCATGTTTTAGAATTTATTTTGTTGTCCCTATTCACTTCTAGATGAAGAGTGATCGAGGACTTGGGATCCAAGATTAACGATAACCAGGAGATGATAAAGAGTCATCATGGTCCTCGTCATTCATCCTTGGTTTTGTTGATGAGGATGATGACCATGATGGATGACGTTTATAATTTATGCATATTTTTAAATGCTACATTCTCTCTCTCCCCTGTGCCTCTCTCCCTCTATATCTCTCTTTCTGTCTCTCTCCCTCTGTATCTCTGTCTCTGCCTATCTATCCATCAACCAATCCATTGCACAATCCATCCGCCGTCTAATCCATCCATACTTCTATCTCTATCTCCTTTGCTTGGTTGATTCTCTCACTGCATCCATCCTGAAGACGACGATTTGTCATCATCCCCGCCATTCATCTGAGGCTCGGATCACGATCCCTATGGTTCTCTGTGTGGATGATGATCATGGCAGTGGCAATTAATTTCAAGTTCTTTTTTTTCCTATTTCATAGTTTATCGACCTCTTCTCATTCAATTCTAATTGGATATTGATAATTGAAAAATTAAAGTTCCTCGACTATCGGAGATTAATCTAAATCATCATGGCAATTCAGGATCTCCATGGGTAATCCTGAGCCGGGATTTTGTAGAATTCTGTGTCTTGGGATGGGACAATCTGCCGCGGCGGCTTCTGCTCTACTTCTCCAACGTGATCCTCCCCCAAGAAGGATACTTCCATTCTGTGGCCTGCAACTCTCCAGAGTTCAAGAACACAACAGTGAACAATGACATGCGGTTCACGGAGTGGGACTCGCCGCCGCAGATGGAGCCACACTTCTTCAACGCCTCGGACTTCAGCAAGATAGCAGCCGCATGGGCCCCGTTTGCAAGGCAATTCCAGGTTGACGAGCCTCTACTCGACGAGATCGACAAGAAGTTGCTCGGCCGGCGGCGCGGCGAGGCGGTTCCCGGCGGCTGGTGTGCCGGCAGGCGGCAGTGGCGGTCGTCGGGACGGTGCGGGATTTGGGGCGACATCGAGAAGCTGGCACCTGGGCCGAGGGCCGAGCGGCTCGCGAAGAAGATGGAAGAGCTTGTTGCTGGTTGGAGATCACAGGAGAGCTCTTGCCAATGAGCTGGCCTCTGGTTCTTGATTTTACTAAAATTCTTTTGTTTCTCTCTCCTCCCAGGGGTTGGTATGGGTGTGGTATAAATACATGTTTATGTATAGGTAGAGTGAGAAAGAGTTAGAGAGAGAGAGAGAAAGGTGGAGTTAACAGGTGAGATCATCTCTCTCTAGCGGTTTTTCTGATTGAGGAAGTAGCTAACAGGGAAATATATCCTTTGCAGTGTATCTTCTCCTGCTTGTGGTTCTCTGAACATATTTTTGACTCATATTTAGATACAAAAACAGAGAAATACAATGGCCTGTTTGACAGAGAGAAACAAAGTTTCAAGGGTTGCAATCTGATTGCAGAGAGAGAACTCACATGACATAGTCCCTACTTTCATGGGGAGTATAGTGCAGGGATGTGGACTGGATGATTTTTTTCCGGGGGGACAAAAAATTGTCCCATCCAAAGATACGGACGAATTTTTGGACGCAAACTCGTCCCTGGGGCCATCAGACTGGACGGTTTTCGTCCCACGGGACAAAAAACTGTCTGTCCGGAGGTCTTGGACGTTGGACGGAAAACCGCCGGATTCACATCCGACGGTTGAGATGTATCCACGTGGCCGTGCAATGACAATGTTTTACGTGCATCAAAGACCCTGTTTTTTAACGTGCGTTCAAATGGATGCCGCTCAGAAATAGTTGTACATATAGCCCTTTGCATTCTCTCTCCTCCGTAATTCTCTAAAAAACTTGGAAAAATCTATATTAATATATTAAAAATATAAATGGGTTTTTTTTGTCCAGGACGAGGGATGGGACGAAAATTCGTCTCAGGAGGACTGGACGGGATGAAATTTCGTCCCGAGAGGACTGGACGAGACGGTTCTCTAACCGTTGGACAAAAATTCATCCTGTCCATCGTCCCTGCAGTAAAACCAGACGTCGGACGGAATGAAATTCGTCCCATCCCATCCCATCCATTGTCCACGTCCGGGACGATCCTGAACTATAATGGGGAGCATCAAAGAGGAGTGGAGAAAGAGCAATGCTCAATTGGTAGTAAGAGAAACAGAGTGAAATGGGTTACATGTCCTTTCTGTATGGGGATAATCAAAGTCAACTTATTTGAATGAAGAAAGTGGGAGAATAATGTTCTTTTATTATCATGGGATTGTAAAAGTCTAATAATCTATTTAACACATGGAGATATAATTTCTTTCAGAAAAAAAAACATATGGAGATATAAACTAATAGTCTTATAACTATGACAATGACTAGGATGATGAGAGTCTTTGATGAGGACAACCACATCCCTTCAACAGTGTTGAGGACCATCCAGGACAGACTATGATGTCAACATTAATTGACTAGGATGATGACCATTGTTCATTGAGACGACGATTATCTTCACTTGGGATGACAACAATTGTCTACAGGGACGATGACCATCATCAACGAGGATGACGACGGATGTCACTGACGGGGATCACCACGATTATAGGTAGAGATTATGTGAATGACAGTTGTTGACGGGGACGACGAATTTCATCGACAGAGATGACGAAGACAACAGTGATCTTTGACAGGGAAGACCACTGTTATGGATGGGAAAGATGACGGCCGATGACAGAGGCAAGGAGCACGACAGTCATCGTGGAGGGGGACAAAGACCATCGTGGTCTTTGTTGATGACGGAATGGGACCGATGACGGAATGTTGAAGACGTTAAATCAGGATGCATGGCCATCAGGCCAAATCAAATGCCATGAACTGATATGACTAAACAGACTGCCATTCAGTCCCGTCACGTCTGTCCGAAAACGTCATCCGTCATCCGTCATCCGTGAAATAGGCCTCAAGGGATCCTTGATTCATAGATAGAGAACCTGAGTGACAAGGGTTATATTCTGAGTGCAGAGAGAACCAGCATTATATGATCATTTCTTTCTTTGGGAAAATCAAAGTCAACTTCTTATTCCAAACACAAGAGAGAGAGAGTTGCATTCCTACTGCTGAGTGAACCGACACAAATATCCACCCTCTATCATCGGGAGAATCAAAGTCAGGCTCTTATTCTAACGAGAGATAGAGCTAGATAGATAGATAGATGGGAAGGTAGATATTTAGGTAGGTTTATAGATAGAGAGAGAGAGAGTGGGACAGAAATAGAGAGAGAAAGAGATAGTGAGAGAAAGGGACAGATTAGAGATAGAGAGAGAGAAATGGACAGAGATAGAGAGAGATAGAGAAAGAGATCGAGAGAGAGGGGCAGAGATAGAGAGATATAGAGATCGAGAGAGAGGAGCAGAGAAAGAGAGAGATAGAGATCGAGAGAGAGAGTGACACAGATAGAAAGATAAAGATAGAGATAGAAATAGAGAGCGATATAGAGATAGATAAAGATAGAGATAGAGATAGACAAAGATAGAGATAGAGAGAGAGAGAGATAAAGATAATGATGGAGATAGAGAGAGGAGAGAGGTAAAGATATAGATAGAGAGAGAGAGGGGAAGGGAAGGAGAGGGCGAGGGAGGGAGGGAGGGAGAGGGAGAGAGGGAGGAGGGAGAGAGAAAGAGAGATATAGATAGAGAGAGGAAGGGAGAGAGCGAGGGAGGGAGGGAGAGAGATAGAGAGATATAGATAGAGAGAGAGGAAGGGAGAGAGCAGTAAAGAGGAGGGAGGGAGGGAGAGAGATAGAGAGAGAGAGAGAGAGAGAGAGAGAGAGAGAGAGAGAGAGGAAGGGAGAGAGCTGTAAAGAGGGAGGGAGGGAGAGAGAGAGAGAGAGAGAGAGAGAGAGAGAGAGGAGAGAGAGGAGAGAGAGAGAGAGAGAGAGAGAGAGAGAGAGAGAGAGAGAGAGCTGGAGAGATGGAGGGAGGGAGAGAGAGAGAGAGAGAGGGAGAGAGAGAGAGAGAGAGAGAGAGAGAGAGAGAGAGAGAGCTGTAAAGAGGGAGGGAGGGAGAGAGAGAGAGAGAGAGAGAGAGAGAGAGAGAGAGAGAGAGAGAGAGAGAGAGAGAGAGAGAGAGAGAGAGAGAGAGAGAGAGAGAGAGAGAGAGAGAGAGAGAGGGAGAGAGAGAGAGAGAGAGAGAGAGAGAGAGAGAGAGAGAGAGAGAGAGAGAGAGAGAGAGAGAGAGAGAGAGAGGGAGAGAGAGAGAGAGAGAGAGAGAGAGAGAGAGAGAGAGAGAGAGAGAGAGAGAGAGAAAGAGAGAGAGAGAGAGAGAGCGAGAGAGAGAGAGAGAGAGAGAGAGAGAGAGAGAGAGAGAGAGAGAGAGAGAGAGAGAGAGAGAGAGAGAGAGAGAGAGTTCTTAGGTGTTCGTCTTGGAGGTAAGCATCTGCTTGAACCACCAGGCAGACATCTTGGGGTACCTCTTCAAGCTGTTGAAATCAACGTAGACCAGCCCGAAACGCGACGAGTAGCCCGACTTCCACTCGAAATTATCCAAAAGAGACCAGGCGAAGTAGCCCACCACGCGCGCACCACCGTCAATTGCCCTCTTCAACTCCCCCAAATAACTCCTGTAGAACTCCACTCTAGTGACATCCTTCAGCCCCTCATTCACTGTCACGTTGCCCGGATCGTCCATCCCTGTTAATACGATTACACGAAATTATCATATATTTTCAATGTTTTTCATCCATTACTTCCAAGTAATCAAGCCTCTACAGCGAATTTTGCAGTCTTTTTTATAAGCAAAGTCGGGTTGTCGGAAGTTTCAGCAAGTTTCAAACTTTACGAAATATTTCAACAAGTTTCATGCACCTACCGTTCTCGGATAGAAGCACGATCGGATTGCCGTATCTTTCTTTCACGTAAGTCACGGCATTATAAATCCCCCAAGGAACGATGTAAAGCCAGAAAGAATTTGCCTGGATTTTTTGATTTAACATAAGAATAGAAGCTCCAAAATAATCATAAATTTTGGTTATGAATTACCCGGGGGCCAATGGGTACGCCGTCCCTTTCAACTGCAAAACCACGGAAAATTCTTCATTAGATTAGACAATGACAGAGAATTTTTAATACAATATTTAATGAGGAAAAAAATGGATTACATGCAAATCCCGCGTTCCAGTCTAGCTGATATCCGGTGACCTTTGGTGGGGGCTGGTGGGGATCAAACATGTAATAAGATGTGTACTGATTAATGCCAATAAAATCAAAGGACCCTTTGACGCTGTTAACTTCTTCGGAGCTGAATTTTGGAAGTCTCTCCTTTACTATTTCTTGCATGTTCTTGGGGTAACCTCCGTTGACCAGAGGATCAAGAAACCTACATAAACGTAAAAACTAGTAAGTGTAAGCAGTTTTTGGTGGGTTTTATAATCATCGATGATGGAAAATACCATCCAAGATGAAAGTCTCTCGCTCTCTGCGCTGCCGCCTGATCATCACTCGAATTGCTCAGCGGTTCATACCAGACGAAGTCCAAGAGTATTCCGATCTTGCCCTTTTGATCAGCCTGCCAGCGAAATTATTCAAAAAATTTGAACCGTTTATTCATGAACATGATATCATATCATGGAATATTGAGTAAAGATGGAATTTTTACCTGATATTTGTTCCGGTATCGTTGAACGGCAGCTGCGTGGGATAGAATGAGATTGTGGGCAACGATGTAAGGCTCAGTGGAGGAGTTCCCCGCCGTGCAGTTTCCAAACTCTTTTGAACACCGTCTGGGAGGGAATAGTCCGTTATCGTAACCCAACGCCGCTATCACCCTCGGTTCATTGAAAGTCATCCAGTTCTTCACGCGATCGCCAAACGTCTTGAAGCACAAGTCAGCATAGTCTGCAAACGCCGTGCTGTCATCGATGTAAGCATATTCCGTCAGCTAGTCAAACCCCAATAAAGGAAGGGGGAGTTGAAAAGTTTTAACCCCCCTCCTCTTGTCTCTTTGTGGGAATATGAAGAGGCTTCTTTGGAGAATATGAAAAGGCTCCTGGCTTTTCATATTCCAGACCTTTCAAATTCCCTGAAACTGTAATTGGCCCTCTATATATAGAGGGCAAATCTATTCTGAAATGCAAGGCATATGAGTTTTCTGTTCATTCTTCTTGTCTCTTCCTCTCTTCTCCTCTCTCTATCTCCTTTGGTTTGTCTTCATCACTCCTTGGTGGCCGCTCCCTTGTCTTGGGAGTTTGAGGAGTTGCTCCGCAGCACCATACGAGAAGTTGTTGCCCTGCACCAAGAGCCTTGCACGTTGACGTCACGCCGGTGACGTAAAGAGGTTCTTGTTTCCTGTCTCTATACGCCGACACAGTTATCACGTCCGAGTTGATTCCGCATTTCACCGTAGCGTCTTAGGTCGTTGTTTCTCTTCAACGAGTTACAACAAAGCCAAAAAATCAAAGTCTACGGCTGCCGACTCGCTGATTGAATCTTTTGGAATTGGAAAGAAGATAGAATATTGGTTTCGTGCGTATTCCGTCAGCCCATGATTTCATTTTGAATAAATAAGCAAAAAATTTGAAGTCTACGGCTGCCGACTCGCTGATTGAATCTTTTGGAATTGGAAAGAAGATAGAATATTGGTTTCGTGCATATTCCTTCAAGCTATAATTCCTTTTTGAATAAATAAGCCAAAAAATGAAAGTCTACGGCTGCCGGATCGCCGGTTGAATCTTTTTGCAATTGAAAAGAAGATAGAATACTTGTTTCGTGCATTTTTCGTCCACCCATTATTCCACTTTGAATAAATAAGCCAAAAATAAAAGTCTACGGTTTCCGAATCGTCGATTCAATCTTTTGGCATTGTAGAGAATATAGAATATTGGTTTCGTGCATATTCTGTCAGCCCATAATTTCTTTTTGAATAAATAAGCAAAAGAATCAAAGTCTAAGGCTGCCGAATCGCCGATTGAATCGGTCGGAATTGGAAATAAAATAGAATATTTAGTTCGTGCATATTCCATCAACCCATAATTTCATTTTGAATAAACACGAAAATAAATCAAAGTCTAAGGCTGCCGAGTCGCCGATTGAATCCTTTGGAACTGAGGAAAAGATAAGAGTATTTGATTCGTACACAATGTCTCTGCTCAAAAGACCGCCGTATTTATCTTCTAACGCTTGCGGGAGATCGTAATGATACAAATTCACGTACGGGGTGACGCCTGCAGATCACAGGCTGAGATTAGATTGACGGATTTGTGGGAAAACGACGTTAAATGGGTTTTGATTGAGGAATAACCTCGCTTAATCAGGTGATTAATGAGCCTGTTGTAGTAAGCGACGCCTTTCCAGTTCACTTCCCCTGCTCCTTCTGTGGGGGGAAAAAAAGAATTTTGTTGAGAATCTGAACAGGTCATGAGTAACTATTTTTTTGCGAAAAGGCTAGAAAATAACTCGGTTGAAAACATAAATCTGCGCTTTCAAAGTTGAAAAGAACTAGTGCTTTACTTGGGAAAAAAAGAAATTTAGTAACATAATGGTTCTTTTGTGAGAAATCTATGCATATTAAGAGAGAAAAAATCAGTTAGTTAGATGATCTGTTTTAAGGAATGAGAAAGACCAATCCTGTTAGATGAAAATAAATTCAAGTAACGAGAAAAAATCGGTTGAAAATATGGTCTGCGCTTAAGAAAAATTAAAACCAGAGTTTACTTGGGAAAATCCGGGACCAAGAAATGGAAAACCGGTAGGCGTCGAAGTTCATCTTCTTCATGATCGCAATATCCTCCTGCAAGAAAAACAAAGATCACGTCAAATTAAAGTATAAAATCCTTATATTTACGCAGAATAAAAAACACAAATCAAACCTTGTATTTGTGATACTCATCCACGGTCACGTCAGCGGTGGCGTTGTTCGTAATATATCCTGATTCGTCACACCAAACAAGACAGATTAAAAACTTAATAAAGGAGAAAAATCGTACAAGATCTTCAAGAAAGATTGGTGAGGATCAAATAAAAATAATATATTAATTATGGTTGCCAGTAAAGCACATCAAAAGGAAATGTTGTCAAAGTGGAGATCTACAAGGACGCATGTAGCAAAACATGGAACACGTTCATGGCAGAGGGGGCATACATGAAGGAAGCCATGTATCAAAAGGTAATCATATATCAAGGCATTTTATTTTAAAATAAGTGAAAGGTGTTTATGGCAGATGGGGCATACAAGAAGAAAGCCAAGTATCAAAAGTTAATCATATATCAAGGTATTTTATTTTAAAATAAGTGAAAGGTGTTCATGGCAGAGGGGGCATACAAGAAGAAAGCCAAGTATCAAAAGTTAATCATATATCAGGGCATTTTATTTTAAAATAAGTGAAAGGTGTTCATGGCAGAGGCAGCATACATGTAGCAGCCATGTATCAAAAGTTTATTATAAATCAAAGCATTTTATTTTAAACTAATAATTCAAAGGAAGGTGGTGATGGCAGAGGGAGCATACATGCAGCAACCATTTATCCAAAGTTTCACATGAATCTAACCAGTTTATATTAAACAATGATTCAAAGGAAGGTGTTCATATCAGAGGGAGCATACACGAATCAAAAGTATATTATAAATCAAGCCATCTCTGAAGATGCAGATCAAGGAAGGACTTACCAGGAACTCGAACGAAGGTATCCCAAATGCTGGGGCCACGGCCGTCCTTAGCGGCCATTCCTTCAACCTGGTAAGCCGAGGCCGCCGTCCCGAAGACGAACTCTTCAGGAAAGCTAGCCCGGCTCAGTCCGCCAGTGTTCATCTTCCGCGGCGGCCATGGCGACGGCGAAGCCGCTATCTGTGACGTCAATACCGGCAGCAAGAGCCAGTAGAGAAGACGAGCCCTTCTTCCCATATCTCAGTCTGGAGCAGTAGCCCACGCTGCAGAGACTCTGCTCTTCATCAATCCATTCTGAGCAGCATTTAAGGACGCGTAAGTTACAGTATATCGGCCAGTGATAGAGAGAGATTGCCCATTGCCAATGGGTAGAGGAATTCGAGAAGTAGTTTGTAGTCGGTGCGACGTATTCGCGAGGACTCGTAGTGGAGCGGAAATGTGAGTGGAATGCGATGCAAGTCGACGAGAGTTAGACGGCAGCAGACTTGGGATGCGTAAAAGGAAGGCTTCAGAGTGATGAAGGCTATGTGTAGGGGGCTGGTCGCTCACTTCAACGTTAACGTGGATAAGTTCGTTGCCTTTTTTACGTGGGGTTATCCATTCCTATTTGGTTTATCATAGGTTGGGATACTAGCAGAATTGTGGGATTGGACAGGTCATAAACCGAGAAAACTACTAAGTTTCTGTATACGTGATGGTTGATAACATGCGTTTTATCATGGAATTGAAATGATCATTAACCTCTCTTTATGAATGCTATCATTGTGATATAACATTTTAATGTATTATGGGCAAATTAGCCTAGGTTCGCTTTATTTTGTTATAAGTTTATGGATGAACATTGTTTCAGTTTTTCAAGGTAACATTATTGTAGGATAAATCAGTTCTTTCAATTACATTGAATGCAAGGCTAAAGAGGACTGATTATGAAAAAAATAATAGGAAGAGGTAGGGTTGAGAAAAAAAATTGCGTTTGTTCGTGAACATGCGAACAAATGAACACGAACATGAATGTCAAAAAATGGACACGAGCATGTTGGCGAACGGTTCGCAAACAGATGAACCCTTCTCGAACATGTTATCTTCCTGAGGCACAAATTTGGACAAGTGTGCGCTTCGAATGTTCCCGAAGCCCGACTTCCCGCCAGGTGAAACCGTGAATAGGTGATCCCTCCCTTCAGCCCCACCCTTCCGGCGGCTCCCTCTCCGGCAGACAGCAGACGGCTCCAGCTGCTCCCTTCCCTTCTCCCTCTCCAGCAGGTTTCTTCGCCGGCAGCTCCCTTCTTGCTCTCTGCAGGTGATCTCCCTCTCTCGTCAGTCCCCTCCAGCTCTCTTTTCCGTCTCCCTCCAGCTCCCTTCTCCCCCTCCATCGTTCACCCCACCTCCCTAATTATTTTTGTGATTACACATCTACTAATTATTTCTGAGAAATAATCATACAGTTACTAACGCCAACAAAAGTACCTGTTGTTGAAAATGATAAAAACATATCCAACCTTAAAAAAATTCAAACCTACTACTTATTTTCGTGAAGTTGATTACTGGCATTATTAATATTCCTGTAATGAAATGTAGTATTCAGTTAGAGTGATAATTTTATTTCAAATTTGGTGTCTCCTTAACTTTGATCATCTAACTTAAAGTCTAATATTCAGATAGACCACCAAGTTACTAGTGATATTCAGTTACACAAATTTCAAATGCAAGGTTAAATGCCTTGTTGGTTTCATTCACAAAAAGTCAAGTTTATAAAGTCATATGTCATTCGTGGTCGTTCGCGAACGAACATGAACAAACCGAACATGAACACGGACTGAAATTTTCCTCTAGTTGGAAGGCTGGCTAACTGACTATGGTTAGATAAATCAGACCACAATTACACGATCAAATTTGAGGATTTAAACCCGGTGTAAATACTGATGGTGCAGCCCCTTTCCTCGATCGAGGGCGGGAGTACTGTCTTACAACCACCGTGGTTAAAATAAAACTCCAATGTTAATAAATCGAACAGTCGATCGCAAGAAGATTCAAAGGCCTATTAAACTAGTCATGGGAAGATTCAAAATTCCAAAGCTAATCCGACGGTGGTCAACTAACAGTCGAAGAACACTGGACGAAGAACACTAACACCAAAGAGCGTAGAAAGTACCTCAGCACTAGGGCAGTGTGTCGTGGCGATGCGAGAAATTCTCGACGTGTCGTTGGCGGGGGTGAGTGACATGTGCTTCGACAGGGTGTTGTGGATCCAACTGCGTGGTTAGTAGGCAGGGGGGTCAAAGGAGGAGTTGCCCCCTTGCGGGGTTTGGGGCAGCACCCAAAAACCTAAACGGTATGTGCGGTGACGAGTGGCTGCGTGGGTAACTTGGGGTAGACGGTTGCACGTGATGGCCAAGCGGCGGGCGACGGTGCTAGCGGTTGCAAGTGGTGGCAGAGAGGGCAGGAAGCGGCGATCGGTGCGCAGACAGGCGGCCGTGGGCGTGGTGGGTGCGGGTGGGAGGCCGTGCTGCAGGCGGCTGTGCGTGCAGCGAGCACAGGCGGGAGACCGTGCGTGCGACGGGCGCGGGCAGGCGGCCGTGCGCGTGATGAGCGCGGGCTAACAGCCATACGCATGGTGCGCACGGGCGCGGGGTGGGCGCAGACGGGCAGCCTTGCGCGTGGCGGACGCAGGCGGGTGGCCGTGCACGTGACGGCGTGGATGGGCAGCCATGCACACGGCGGGCGGGGCCGGCGGCTGTGTGCGCGGCAGACGCGGGCAGGTAGCTGTGCACGTGGGCGGATGAGGGCAAGTGGTCTTCTCTCAAGGCGGTGGCGGCGGCTTGAAAGGGAAGACGGCTAGGGCAAACTTCCTTTAGGAGAAAGAACTTCAATTCTTAAAGAAAATTTACCAAGTGTTTCTTACAACATTGGCCTCTGTATAGGCCTTGGAGGAAAGAGAAAATAGGATAACTGTTAATTTAAATTTCTGATCTTTAAACGATGTCGGCGACGTGTCAACGTGTCACGTCAAAGGGCAGTTCTGAAGCTGGCGTTGACGACGTGTCATGATGGGAGATGCTTCGTGTGAAGGTGGAGGCACGTCCAATACCGATGCGTTGTCGAGGTCGCCACCACGAACAGTGTTCGTTCCACGACAAAACACTAACTTTCCATCCCTAGGAAGAGGGCTTCGGTCATGCTTAATTGGTGACATGGACTTATTCTTTATTGTTCCTTTTTTTTAGGTTCTTAACTGGCATCATGGAGCAATAAGGGCGTAGAATTTCCTAAGATAATAGAAATCATGGAGAGAAGATGAGAAAAGAGGTATAAAGGAAAGCATAGTTCTGGCATGCGGATGGGACAATTTTTTCATCCTGGGATGCAAAAATTGTCCCGTCCGAGGTTATGGACAAAATTTGGGACAAAAATTCGTCCCGGAAACCACTGTACTGGATGATTTTTGTCCCATGGGATGAAAAAACCGTTCGTTCGGATGTCTTGGACGATGGACAGACGAATGTGGATGACAAACCACCGGATTCACATCCGACAGTTGAGATGTACCCATGTGGCCTTGATATGACAATTTGCATCAAAGTCCCTGTATTTTTTTGCGCGTGCAAACTGACTCCCTTCAGAAATAATTGTATATATGTCCATTTGGATTCTCTCTCCTCCATACTTCCCTAAAAAACTTAGAAAAATCTATATTAATATATTAAAAATATCAGATTTTTTTTTTCGTCTGGGACGAGGGACAGGACGGTTTTTTCCCCTGAAGGCACAAAAATGAGTCCCGTGAGGACTGGACGGGCCAGTTTTTGTACCGTAGGATGAAAATTAATCCTGTCCTTCGTCCCAACACTGAATCTGGGTGTCGGACAGGATGAAATTTGTCCCATCTCATCCATCATCCACGTCCGGGATGATCCGGAACTATAAAGGAGAGTATGAAGGGAAAAAGGAGGGATGGCCTTTAAATCTTCATTAATAAATTTTTTACTTGATTTTGTAGAGGAAAAAGTAGGGGAGGCCCTGTGTTGATTAGTCGGCACCCAAGTTTCACTCAAGTGACAATGATATAGACATTATTTAACTTAGATCAGGCTCGCTAGTGAATGAGCATGTTTAGACATTATTTAACTTCCTCCCTCATACACTCAAGTCTTGAGATAACCTGAAACCAGGACAGTTGAGAAGGAAATTAAACTGAAGAGAAGAGCGAACAAAACTCTCTTAGAATCATGGTAATTAATAAGGAGCTGAATTATGATCCATCCAATGAAGATTTATCAATAATCCTATTGGGTCTGAATAACCAAAATTGTTCCTAGCCTTTTTAAGCATTTCTAATCTCTTGAAAGATCAAGTAGCCTTGAGTGTATGATCTAAGATTTTGATACTCTTTTGCAAACTCATGAGTATCATTCAAATAGGTCAAGTAGGTTATACAAGACATGAAAAAGGCGGTTTATTTAGTAAAAGCTGTCGGATAATTTTTTGAACCATGACTAAAGAGTCTTTAATAAAAACTCCTCAGTGCAATGGAAACTAAAGAGAAAGAATTTCAAAACAATATAGACACAGGATACATTATGACACCAAATTTTACTATCAAAAAAAATAAATGTAAGGTCATATCTTGGTATAAGGAGGGAAAGAGATTGTTAGTCAATTCTCAGTTTGTCCCATTAGGGCCGCCTATCTCTCTTTCTCTCCTTCTCCACATAACCTCATTGTAGCCACCTGTCCAACAAATGGTGGAAGAAGCCTAGGAAATCAGAGATGGCCTAGGTTGTTATTTTGGGTAACACCATACCACTTGTTTCCATGGTTTTTCTCACCTTCATCTCCAATAATTTAAATGTCCTTTACTCTGGCAGAATATGAAGCCCATAAGTTGTCTACATCCAATCCCTCTTATGATCGACCCTCTACCCATCTTACATCTACATTGGAAACTTCCATCTCAAGTATAACCTAGTTTACATGATTCTTTATCCACTTAAACTATTGAGTCAGGGGCCTCTACACATGACCAACACATTCCCCTTGTTGGGTTTTATGAACTTTATCAAAGATCCAAAAATGATTTGCACAGGGGAAATCAACAAAATCTAATTAAAGTAAATTATAACAATTGAGATGCCACATCACCTTGAGTGGAACTGATTCCACTATCACTTTCTTTCCTCGATGGGTACCTTCAATCCATTCATGTGTATAACCTCTAGACATATTCACACCATCATCAAAATCATCGATATCCTCTTAAACTTATTCAATCATTCTTGAAGGTCTGTATTGATCTCAGCATCATCTTGTCTCACTAGAAGGGGGAGAAATATGAGACAGGTAGAAGATAAGGGGAGGCTGCCCAGATTTTCTTTGGATGGGCATCCAAAATGGGTGCTCCATCTATTTCTACTTAATTTAGGAATTTTCACAAAACATACATATATCTTTTGTGTAGGACCCTCGAGGACCATGTAGTACTCAAGTTAATAATTTAATGGCCTGATACACATTTATTAGCTACATTGGCAAATAGATTTATGAATCAATGATCAATTTAACCTAATTGATGAGATCCCTCAAAGAAACTACAATCTTAATCTTGGTTAGGACAGGGGATTCTTGATTGAAAAGCAGAATCTCGATTAATGTTATAAGATACGGATTCACAACCATAAGAGAATGCTGACCTCTATTGACATTTTTAGGGAAAAACCATTGATAACATAAACGTTACTATATAAATATCATGCATATGAAATAAACACATTCATCAAGATTATGATTTTACAAGTTTCTGTTTTAATAGAATTAAACCCAAGATTATGATTCTTATTATCAGGGTTTACTTTGATTAATAAAGTATTTATTGTGAGTTTATGATTCTCACAAATTTTGGTATTTTGCCGAATTTTCCGACTTAGGGTTCACGAGGAAATTTGACAAGTGAGGAAATATTTATTTTGAATTTCAAAGAAGAATGACATGGACAAATAAGATAAATTCATGATCTCTTATGATATTGAATGTGATTTATGCCAGACATAGGCAGGAAGATGTAACACATGAAGATTGAACAACAAGTCAGATTCTTTTCATTGTTATCAACAGTCTATCTCTAGTGTCTCCACACTAACAGCCTCATGATCAGCCATAGTTATCAGAGTGCTAGTATATCTGGATATTTGATGTACATTTGAACTATCCATTGAATAGGAATAAATGTTGAAAGACAAGTTATCATTGTATTCTGATCTCATCATAATTCACTATGTCATTGCACATATTCGTGGAATTCATTGAGTTTAAATAAAATACAGTGGTGTGATTGGCTTTATAGCCACATAATATCCATAAATTTGTGAGTGCAGGTAAGAACCCCCTATTCTTTGTTGGCTATTCTCACATTCCCAGTACACTAAGGATAAGCATGATGGATCTCAAAAGCTCTCAAATGGCATTAACTATTTATCAATTCTGAAGAGATATATGCTAGTTTGTGATAAACCATAATTTAGGATAAATAAATCACTTTAAGGCTCTCATTTATGTAACAAAATTTGGAAAGTTTCCCCTAGTAAAGGGTAATTAAGGGTTGAATCCACAATGATAAGGTAATGAGAGAGTAATTTTATGTTTAAAATATATCTTAGACTATTTTAAGGTGATTTTACATTTTTTGGATTTTTACTATTTTCTAGAAAGGAAAATCACTGTAATGAAGTAAAACAAGTAAAAACTATTCAAAATAAATGAAATGAATAGATATATTATTTTTAATGGGTTATAATAATGTATAAGTATTTTAAAGACTTCTAAACAATTAGCAATAAATATTTTTTTAAAAATGAATCTTTGACTGCACTTCCCACGGGGAAATTTGTGGCCAATGGCATGACACCAGGAGGCAAAATTACGTAGCGATGGTAGTGTACAAAAATATTGTAAGTTTTGCTACATAAATAATTATTTAGTGTCATTTTATTCATTGTAAAGCTTGATACTAGGTTACATACTAGCGTTTTAAATAGTAAAAAGATGATAACATTCAAATCAAACATGCAGGATGTCACACGAACCTTGTTGTCACTTCCCGAAGGGTAAAGTGGTGCTTTTTCTCCAAGAATCTTGATCAGACTTGTAGTCTCAATTCCTTAATCTTTTAGAAAAAGAATGGATCAAAGAAATATGATGCACAAGGCCTCCAACAACAATTTGGGAGCAGAAATCCAGGACGAGATAGAAAGAAAGGGGAGAAGAGTTAAAATAGAAGTGCCCTAACTCTCACAGCCATTGGATTCCATTAAAAGGTTTTGGAGGGATAGGATTACATTATTTACATCCTATATCCATGTTCCATCTTTCCCACATTTAAAAATAAACCTTTCAATTTCAAATTATGGGTTAGTTCCAATTCTTGCCTTTAGTTTACCCGACTCTTGAAGATGTTTGAATGGGCTTCAAGAGTGGTCTTCTTGTGTATTGACCTTCTTCTTATTATCTAGGAGATGGCATGGGTTTCTCCTTTCCTCTCATTTGTAACCCAATTTATTGTTTCATTTACCTCAGTCATGCATTAAAAGAAGATGTGAAAAATCTACTTGACTCTTAGGATTCGAGTGGGGTTAATTTAAATTTCAATAAAATACATAAAATATACCCTAATAAAATAAATCATAAATTTCTCATTTTATCCTTTTAGGATAAATAAGTGGTAAAAAATGAAGAATATAAAAATATTATTATTAATCTAATTTGACGTTCTCCGTTTGCACCAATATGACTAGGAGACACATACTTTTGAATCAAGGATGCACAAACCCTAACGAAGTGGGTATGGAAGGGAGAGAGAAAAATGTTCCATCTATAATTTACAAATATTCATGGCATGACATCACAAGATTTGAATGTTTGATTGGCCTGTAAATTTAAGAATAACTCCATATTTTCTCCCTCTTCCAATCCAAATAGAAACTATCATTACTTCAAGTGACGAAAATGGGGAAAGACTGCTTTGGAGTTGTGCCCCAACATTGGTTGTCCAAGAAGGACGCATCAATCTCCGGAAGTCAGTTTTTTTATAGCATATCTTGGACTGATTTGGTGAATTTCTTCTAGCATTCTTGATTTTCTTCTTGTTTGTTGGTAAGACAAAAAGCATGGGAGAAATTTGAAATATCTAGGAGAGGTCACGTAGGGAGAAATCATCATAGTTCAAGAGTGCATATAAAAGCTATAAAAAATTAGGTAAGCCTACTTACTTTGGTAGAATCATTCTTTACAATAGTATGATGCCTTAAGCACCAATCTGGGCATAAGGAAATGTATGCTTTATCTCATGCCTTATTCAGGAAGAAAATTTTAATTCATATGATCCAACCTGAGGGGGACTGTTAGACGATTCTACTTAGTCCGCCCCATAAAGACACACTACCTCTCTATTCTCATCTTCTTCATTATTGAATATTAGGGCTTTCCTTTCTACGGAGATTAAAATGTGTTAACAAAAATTGGGAAGCCCTCAGAGAACTCGAACTCAAAATGGGTCATGTTTATGAAGTGCGCAAGCATAAGAAATAAATAGATCTTAAATATAACCCTCATGTCCTTATGATATTTAACCCCAATGAAAAATGAGTGTGCTTTAGAAGAAAGATACAACCTGAAACCCACAAATAACATTTTATTTTTTTGCGCTAACTTCATGTATTTTATGTGCATATTCCATTTAAATCATCATATATACATGTTATCATTGCGTAAATTTGATTTAAAGGACATTAAAATAAGGTCATTTTTTAAAATTTATGGCATTTTAACATAAGTTCCAGTCCTTAGTTTCATAGATGAAATATTTTATAGGTTTGATATGCTTTTAGAAATTGTGGTTTTTACAACTCTGATTTTTATGGAATATTTTAAAAAATAAATTCATACATTAAATAACTTAATATTCATAATATTTATTTTATTTATTAAAATATTTTATTTTTAGAATTATACTTTAATTTTTAGAATGATATTTTTGGAAATTTTTCATACTCTAATCGAATTGGCTGACGTTAAATTCAAAATGAAAATAGCACAGCATAAAAAACCTAAAAGGTTAAAAAACATTAAAATATTGAACTAAAGTCAAAATTATATTTTATGACTTTTAAAAGTAATTTATATTTGAATTTGGTTTAACAAAGTTCCATCAAAATACTAGAACCTGGAAAATTTGAGAATATCGTTCTAAAATATACTAAACCCTCTAGTTATTTAATTAAATCCAAAGTATAGAGTCTGGGTTATAAATGTGTTTGATTGATGAATTTAATGTCATAAAAAGGTATTTAAAATATCAAAAAAAAAATTTCTAAGATAGTTTACATCAAAGAATAGACAAATGTGCAGAATATATTGGAAGGTTATAGAGACAGATTAAGACGATTGACAGAATATGCATGCCCACCAAAGCAAATAATGAAAAAATAATGACCAACATTTCCTTTAGAGAAAATAAATAAACTTGCTTCCAAAAAAAGAAGCCCCTATTATAATTTTATCCCCTTGTTTGCTATTTTTTTCACAAACTATTATTTGTGATTATCATACCCCAAAAGACAACATTATGGGTAAAAATAAGTCATGCCATTGTAACACTTGCATTAAGTTAAAAAGGAATTTTGATTACATGGAATTAGTTAAGCCTTTGGTCAAGGGTGCACCACTGATTATGCATATCATGGGGGAGGAAGAGGCCACCAATCAAGCTGGTGGGGGTGGCTTGGGATGACAGGTGGCATATCATTGGTCTCCAATAGCACCAAAGCTGGGCTGAACATAGGGCTGTTGTTGGTTTGATGTTTGTATATGCTAAAAATTGATATTCTGTTTCATTTCCCATAATAATTTTTGAAAGGAAGTGCACTTTCTTGTACTCTAGAAGTTGTTTATCTGTAGTGTATCTTCCATGAAAATGGGTATAGCTTCAATGTGAATATGATACCAGATGTGAATTTATAATCATCTAGGTATGACTAAAAATTTGAATGTGTCACCCTGAAGTCTTAGCTCCTTTCCATACAAAACAATCTTTAAATGAGAGTGATGGCACAAACGACAATCCCCTCAATGTGGGGCTATTGTTGATTATGGTTGTGCACTAGTCATAAATATCACTACTGTGCATCTTCAGAGCTACAGAAGTTGACCAGGAGAGCAATGGCTATAGTCACTCCCAGGAATGGTGCTTGCACACACCACAATTAGTTAGGCAGGCATTAGCTGTCAACACTCTCAATATTGGCACTAGATCTGGCTATTATGGCTTGCAGTTATAAAGAGTATTAGAACTAGCAGTGGCCCTGACAAAGGGTAAAAATTGTATAATCAGAACCAAATGATGTCTAATGTAGAGCTTCAGGAATCAATATTGAATGATTCTAAAAACTTACAATCAATGCATAAACCTAGCTTTGATACTATTGTTGGGTTATGTATGGTATATTGATGATTCGATATAAATTCAACTTAATAGAAGAACTTAAATCATATTTTTTAAAATCAAATCAATATATTATACTATTGGTTTGTCTTTTGGAAAGAGTTCAAATTCTTTGGATGAACCTCTTTGAGCCATTAAGGTATCTGGCATCTAGATGTATATATGAAGTCTTCTAAACATTGGATCTGCTCATGTTTCCCTTAAATTGTGCTTCTTCAAATATAAGAGGATCTGCTTACCATGTAGCCTCACTAGAAGGGAATATTTTAAGATAAGCAGAGAAGAGAAGGGCAGTGCACCCTACTTCCCTTCCATATGCACCTGAAAATGTGTGTTCTCTTATTTATACTCCCCAAGATTGGAGTATAATCAGCAATGACTAAAAATATTATGTGGCCCCCTATTGTCCCATATATCTTTCAAGTTTATAACTCTAAAGGCCTGATTATGTAAAGTATATCAACATATAGAGTAATTAACTAATAGGCTGAGAAGCCAGCCCTAGGGTGCAAAGTTATGGCTCGTGTTGTAGAAGACACAAAGGATTATGCCAACTCTCTCATTAAACCTTTACCTTCATCAATTAATGTGTGTATTATAATTCAATAGTGTGAGACTTCCTAATGATTTAGGGTACGATTTACTATCAAACCCTAATGTGTGTATTAATCAGAGATTAACTTCTATAAAATTTTCAAACTTAATCAAATATATAAATTTGAGTAAAATGATGAGTATGGGTATAATCAACAACCAGATAGGATTTTCTATTAAAATGGTTGACCTATTTTTAAATATTATATATTATTTTATTGGACTACTTGGACTAATTAGACGAAGACAGATGCAATAATTCAAGTACTATTTATTTAACTAATTACAAGAAGTATTTAAAACAAAATGAAACAAAATATATCCAAATAAAATCAAAACTAGATCAAAAATCAATGAGCGAGTCAACTCCTGGCTATATGTTGACCAAATCAACTCACTAAATTTTATGGATTTTTTCAATATATACTTTAATTCATAATATAATTTAAATATTGTAAGAATTACTTTTTCAATTTATATTAAAGAAAATTAACGGACAATTCAAAGCATTGACTTTGACCTACCCATTAAATTTAGGTGAATGGAGGTAAAAATGGTAATAAAACTTTAGGAAATTTATTTTTCAGAAAATAGAAAGATAGAGGATGACTATCTTTTAAAGATAAGTTTTTTTTAGAGATTAAAAATTAATATCAATTTAAAAATCAATGCTTTGAAAATTACCAGAGTCGTAAACTTTAGAGATAGGAATTTACTAAGAAATTGGCATCAATAATAAATGAATGAGATAGATAGAAGTTTTGAAAATAAAATATTTCGAAGGCATAAAATAAATGTAATCTCACATTAAAAAAATCTCAAAATAAATTAAAGCAATGAGGAGGATTTAAATCAAGCTGAAAGGTTGTTGGTCACCTCCCCCTTCTCTTTCATATTCTTTTGGGTTGTTGTGATTACTGTCATACTCTTTTGATGGATGGACAATATTTTTGCACCAAGAAAAGCATCGCCAAGTAAAAAATAATAATCTAGCCAAAGAAACAGGACTACATGCCTGGTTGATCAAGAGTTTCTAGGGTATCTCTAATATGAAGAGAGGAAAATTTTAAGCGGATTCATAGAAATGTGACAGATCTCGCCTACCAGATTGCTTAAATGAAATGAGATAGTTGAGAGGCTGACACATGATATCATGGGAGAGGCCATAGAACTCACTGTCCATCATGTCCCCACAAACTAACGATTACACAATCGTACATATTCATGACATGAGTGAGATTAGATAGTGACTTTCTGTGTATATTTTGATATCCTTCTGAACTATCTTTTGAATTCAATAAATACATTACACTTTTAGAGACTACTGGCCAATATATTATGGTATAATCAAAATTCACTTATATAGTATATATTCAAATACTTCATTATAAACACCACATGAGAACAATAAGAAATCAAGGTATATTAAAATGAAAATAAATGAGACACGACTGTGATGGGGTTTAAGCACGCATTATATCCATTACTTGCCATATCATCACCTTCTTGTGCCATGCCATCACCTACTGGCTCCAACTACATTATATTCTACCATGTCAACATCTACTTCAAGATCCATAAATCTGTCACATTACTTAACACTACCACACCATCGAGATGAATTTTCAGATTTTTATTTAGGAAGGTGGGATTTAAAATCAAGAATGTCCATGTGTCCTAGGGATACATTGCTGGCTGCTCTAATTACACATTTTTCAGTATCATTGATTTTTCATACATTTAACTTAGATGCTTTATAATTCCAAATTTTGGGGTTTACATTTTTGTTTTTTATAATTAAACCAAATTATTTATATAAATTTATACTTAAATGCTACATAATAAATACATGGTAATTAAGGGGTTGATCCACATAGACACAGAAATTCAATTTCAGAATAATGTGTTGAATGTCCATTCAACCTATAACTTGACCAAACTTAATTATGAAGCATGGACATTTGACTTTGAGTAAAATGTTTACAAAGGAACATCCCATTGTCACTTGTGAGTACATCCAGTTATATTTTGTTGGATTCTTCAAAGCATTATTCCAACCATTACTGAGCCTCTTGGCCATGTTCACCCTATATAAGAACTTTGGAGCCATACAGAGCTGCTCTTGGCTAACAAGACTAGTGTCTCAGAGACTACATAACTATTTGAGTCTCTAATTTCATTTAAAAACTGATACATCTCTTTTAAGTCGGCTTTGCCAGGTTTTGTGCAATCATTTAGGAGGTATCTCTCTGTCAACCTGTCACTAGTGACGTGAGGATCCTTACATGATTATATCTTAGTGCCCTCAACCTGTATATTATTTATCAAGTACAAGATCAGTTCCTTAAAAATGCTACATCCCCATCAATATTGCCTCCTCTCTAAGCTTCACATTACTTACTAAAATATTTAATATATTGATTATACCATCCCTAGCTCTAGTTGCCCTATCTCCTCTTCATTGGTGTCATTTGGGACTCGTGTTGGGGTAGTGGAGGCAGTTAGAACATGACAAATGTCAGGTTTCTAGTTATTTTAAGACTAATTTCTCTCTCTATGATCATTTTTCAATACCAAGGAAGATAAAATAATCTTGAACTTTATAAAATAATCTTAATGGAAAAGGTGAAAGAACATACAACCACTATAGAGGTATTCCAATGATGAACTTTGACACTTCTCCAAATCTTCATCTGTAAGCTTCAGATAACTTTTACCTTCACTTTTGATGACTCAAAAATGGATGCTAAGCAAGATTTTGTAGAGTTTTTAAATTATGAGGGAGTTCAAGAATAAAATTTAAAGACTCTAGATCATATATGAACTCCAGGTTTTGGGTGAGAATTACTTCAGATACACATTCTCAGACACCTTGAAAAGGTGGCTTTAAGACCCTTTTCAAGGTTAATTTACTACCCATTAAAAATTGTGAGTTATACATAAAATAGGAAGGCATGTAATATCATGTTATATATTACTTAAGCGGGCCATTTTTATGGGCTTGGACAAACTCCAGCTTCTTTTTTTGCTTTCATTGCCTTCATAATTAATCTATCAAATCTCTTAAGTCCTCTATCTCAAGTGAAACTTAATATGTGAGAATAAATCTGTTTCGCTAAATCAGTAATGGTATGTCTTAAAGGACTTTAATAACCACAAATTTTAAGGTCATTCAGGACTTGGGAATATTATTATTCATTGAATTATTAAAAACTAATGTACTATTTGATATTATCAATCAGCTCTATTAAATTAAATTAATGTGGCACATGCTTATCATGAACTATTTGATGTCATCAAATACCCCCAATAAATTCATTTCTGGCCCCTTAACAATGTCCCTTAAGCTTTCTTTAGCCTGTCCATTCATCGAGCAAACAAAAGACACATGCGTCAAGTGTTAAAGACATAATTTACATGCCTAAGGCAGTAAAGACCATAACAATTTGGAAGCTATCCATCTCTGGAACATGTGACTGATCCTTCCTAATTTGGAAAGATCTAGTGGTGATGAGAAGTGCAGCTTATTTCTCTTAGGTTATGATACTAACGTCCAGAATTAATCTCACACCTGTCCCTACATAGAGCATTCTAATCATGTTTTGTGGCCATTAACATTTGTTGTAAACATTTCCAGGGATCTCAATGATGAACATTAATGCCTTCCATGGCATTCACGATGATGGGACATGACAGACTATGGATATGGTGTGATGTGATGAAAAAAAATGGAACTCCCCTGGATACATAAGGATACATAAGGATGTTTTATGATTCAGATTAACATGCAGTGATCCCTACTAAACCCTTTTCAACCACTTTAAAAACTTAAAAAATTAAAATCCTTTTGACTTGTGCATTGAGGTTACACGAGTCAAAATCTTACACATTATTTTTTGTAATCATTAAGGTTAAAATAATATAACGTTTTGTGTCTAAATTCTGATTTCAACAAAAAAAATATTCCTAAAGTGGGATTATACAGTGGAGTCATTTCCAGGAGGAAAATGCATTTGATTTCTTTTGCCTATAAAATTCGTGTTATCACATTTTAATTTCTTGAATTAACTTCAAAAAGTGAATAAAGTTTTATTAAAATAAAATGGGATGAAGGTGCACACCGGGTGATTTCAACCTTTATTTCAACATTTTATTTCCAAATTTCTTAACATTTTCTCCAGACTCCATTGAGGATACCCCGACTTTAGATGGAATTATAAGGAATCTGAAGAGAAATTGAGTAAATAGTCGATAAAATTTACCCCATGATCTAAGTTGAATTAAACTCGGTAACATTTATGATCTTGTGGAGAGCCAGGTGATTAGTCCTATTCTAGAGGTTTTTATATTTTTGTTCAAATTCGACCAAGCCAGAAACATTTATAACTAATGTGTTATTAAAAGGTCCATAATTATAATTGTAACGAAGGGTCATGCCATAGGGAGACAATTTAATTTCAGAATTTTTCTTAAATATGAAATACAATGATTAACATTTTATTTGAAATATATATTAAATAATTTATAGAATTATGGAACTTTATCTAGTTTTTTGTTCATAAATTGATGAAAAATTACTAAGATAAATTATTTTATTTTCATAATTTTATTAATATTGGAAATGAGTAAATTTTTATTTTTTAAAATGCATAAAAGACATATGTTCCCTCTCTAATGAACAGCTGCTGGCAGGGCTGGGCGTTTGAATGAGTTGACCAGTTCAGTCAAGTTGAGCTGTTTCACCTGCTTCTAGAAAAAAAGTTGACCCCCGCATGGACCAACAGGCAAAAGGGCTACCCCACATCTGTCATGCTACATTGGCAGCCAAGGCAATCGTGAGCACCAGCAGTTCAAGGTGAAACCCTAGTGTCAAGGGTTAAAAAATGGAAATTTTACATTTTTCAATTTTTAAACTAGAGATGTAGAGGGAAATCTACAAAGAGAAATGCATGGATTTTAGAGAGAAAGTGAATGATACAAATGAACAGATAGAGAGATAAAGTATAGAAATGGAGGACATGATGGGATTGAAATTTTGAACTACACATGATTAATTTTTTTATAAAAACTAATATAATAAACTAGATACATGGATGAACGTTTATTGAGAGAAAGAGATAGTTTTAGAGAGAGGAACTACAGAAAATGAAGATGTAGAGAGAAAAACAAAGAAATGGTGCAGGAAGATATGAAAATGGAACTTGGAGCTTCACATGATTGAGTTTTTGGATTATAATTTAGGGGAATAAGCTAGATTTGGATTTTTTTTGAGAGATAAATAAGGGATTATATAGACAAAAGAGTCTAAATAGATATATAAATGAAAGAAGTGAATAAACGGGGGAGGAGCGAATGAGAATGAAGGGCAAAATGGATATAAAATAATAGGAATATGTATATCTATGTTTCGCTCGCCTTGACCTTCTGGACAACCCAAGATGGACCAGGTCCAGAATCAGGGGAAAATATATCAAAGATATTTTTTTATAGTTGTTAATTATTAAATTACCCCTTCATGATTTTTTAATATCTTTATTGACATTTTCCCTCCTTTCCTAATGGATTATCCTTAAAAGCTTCTCCTTGTAAATTTGAGTGTCTTCCTTTGTGGATGAAGATTAGGGAGGCTTGAGTGGTCTACGCCATGGCCAGAACTCCTCTGATTTATCCTTAAAAGCTCAAGAAATAGCAATTTTCCCCAAGATGTCCCCTCATCCATTAAATTGATTTCAACCTTCTAAATGTGGTCCGATCACTCAATAAGTTTCCTATTTAATTTTTGTAATATCCTGCATATAGTATTCAATTTTTTTTTTATAAATTCTTATTATTCTTGAATGCACAGAACTCAATCATGTATTCATATAAATCAATCATGTTTAGTTCAAAATGTCTATACGGTGGAATAATTGAAATTCATATGTGAGGCATGAATATTCAGTTAATCCATTGAACAACATGCTAAATTCAAGATTAGTAAGTCTAAAATCAGGGAAATAACAGGTTATTTATCATGTGATCACCAAGCCCAGTCAAGAGTCTTTGGTCTTTATAGAGGCACATGTGAATTTTAAAATTGATCTCCATATAGCCCAGGATCTACCTTCATTGGATGGGAAGTGAATGCGGAATCTTATGTACACCAAAATGAGTTCTTGTGAGACTTCTGATTCATATAAAACTCCAGGAGTCTCCAGTGATGCTTTGAAATATAAGAATGTTCCCCTTTAACCTGAAAGGAGCAAAATACTGGTTTATATCCTCGGGAAGAAACGTAAAGCTGGAATGAGATGGAGAAGTGTTTACTTTCAAAATAATTAAGTATTTAAGTTATATTTATATCTGTTTCCATATCTTAAAAAAATTTGAACAATTTGGATACAAATCTCCAAATTTGATAGATGTGCATTAACTGTCACCTATCAAATCTCGAAATTTACATCCACATTATGCATCTACGCGTCATAAAGTTTCAAGGCCGCAATAATTTGGTCCATGGATTGGGTGGTCAAACGTATCTATTATGCATTTTCTACTTTAAACATTCTTCAAAAACTTACAACGGCATTTCGTTAATGCTGAGATCCCCATATCAACAGCTTGATCATGACTATTTCAATTATTTTTCGTTATTGAATCTAAATAACTTTACTAGTTTAAAGTTCGCCATGTATCAAAAACGTCTCCTACATCAAAAAGATGATAAATAACATTATAAATTTTCTCTATTCTGATCACATTTCTTCTTTACATCATTCCACTCCTTGTGGGTTTTTCCAAATCCACTCATTGAACTCCACCTCTCCAATGATACGCTCACAGAGCCCATGAATCCAGCCGCGGAGAACTCAGGCTAAAATGACATCGAACGTGCCTCATAAGCTGAGCCGACTGCTGCCCTCGAGCCGAATAATTCTTACGCAGAAGGCGATTGAATTGAAAGCCCGGCGAAGATCCCATGCACCCTACCACAAAGAAGGCCCGTTGGTGCTTTAAGTTTTTGCTTACTGAATTGGCGTTGAGCACGCCTCGTAAGCTAAGCCGGCGGCAGCCCTCAATCTGAAGGTTCTTGAGCGAACAAGCGGCGAGAGTGAAAGCCTTGAGGCCGGCATCAGACAAGTTCAGGCATCTCCTAATGCGAACACTCTTCAAGAGAGGGAAACCCTGGGCTACTGCTTCAAGGCTCAAGTCTGTAAGCCCGGTGCAAGAAACGACGGTGAGGCTAGTGAGCATCTTAAGGCCGGCGGCTGAGGCCATCGCCCAGAATCCTCTTTCCGTAACGTTAAGTCCCGATAGGATAAGCTCGTCGACATATTTCCCATAAATCCCAATGATTGTGAGTGACGCCTCGGAAATATTCAGGTTCTGGAGCTTAAGTTTTTTCACGTTACTTCTATCAGGTGTTGCCAGCAGCCCCGCCATTCCTTGATCCCCCACGAGAGGACAGTCCAAAATGGAGATGGAAGTGAGACCAGGACACGCCCCTCCAACGATGCGGAGGCCATGATCGCCTACCCTCTGGCAGGAATTTAAAGCCAACTTAGACAGCTTCGGACAGCATCGAGCTATCGCGGCGACTCCAAAATCCGAGATTTGAGCACATCTGACGAGACTGAGCTCCTCCAGCAAAGGACAGCCATTGGCTATCTGGGTCAATCCCTCGTCTGTCACGAAGGGACAATCATACAGGGATAGAACTCGGAGAGAAGGAAATCCCCGGGCAATCGCGACAAGTCCAGCATCCGTGACTCTGCGAGAGCCAGTCTCGCTTCCCCGAATGAGCAGCTCTTCACACCAACCGGCTCCGATAGCCGCGGCGGCCAGGCCGACGTCTGTCGCCGTCTCACCCTCGAAGTTTCTTCTTCGCAGCTCTGACTTATCTCTGCTCCAGGATAATGACTCCGCCCCTGTCGGGTGCTCGTTGAGGTCTAGATGGGGTTTGACAAAGGGTGCAAAACAGTCTCCTTCGCTGAGTATTGTACTTAGAAGTAGAAGCCAAGGCCTGGATACGCACGCCGAGATGCACCGCTCGCGTCTCCCGGCCAGACGCTCCAGTATCTTTTGAATGCATTCGTCCGGAAGAGCGTCGATGGAGGCGCGCGACTGGATCTCTCGATCTGATAGACAAGCAGAGCCCACGCGGCATCTCTTTTTGGGAGGGCAGAGCGTGTTATCGTCGATCAGGCATCTTGCGAGACGTTTGCAAATTACAATATTCGCCATCCCAGGGTGCCGCTCGATCGATCAGCCTAGATGCTAAGGGAAGACCCTACACAAGGCAAACCATTCTTTGTTGGAAAGCGGCCAAGGATCTCTGCTTTACAGCCGTTACGGAGCTCTGGTCCTATTATCACAAAAGGGCATGCCGCTGCAGGTTGGAGATTTATAACACTGCGATTGGGCACTGTATTCCGATGATAGATTTCAAGTGGGCCATGCCACTAAGCCAGTGGCAGCCAGATTCATCTCTCAAACGAAGAAAGATGGTTTATCTACGTGGAACACTTGCTTCACTTTCCAGCAGAGTTATTGCCCTATCGACCTGGGAATATCGACGAGGCACGGATCTGTGACATGGAAATATCTCCCTCGCCATGGAAATATCGACTTGGCTTCCCTGCCACGTCTCATTCAGTCTGCCGTCCCGTAGCTTTTTGTATTAAAGGCGTCACCGCGTAAGCGTAGTCGCCCCGACAATCAACTCGAAGGGCCGACATGCAGCGTTTGAACAAATTGTGCCAGCATTTGAGTCAAAATTGAATCCCCCCTGGACGATCTGATCGTTGCAGATTGCAGCGGGGTCTACTGCTCGTCAAAGAGGCTTATCTTTCCTGCACCCCCTTGTTATATCCGCTCGAAGTTTTGAGTCGAGAGACTGGCGTCGATCTTGTTTTTTCTTTCTTTCCACAATCGATGATGTATGTCCTACATCTCCGCCTTTGCCCTGCCCCCCATAAAACTAATCCTAGCTCTTTCCGCTCCAAGTTTTGTGTCGAGAGTCCGGAGGAGATCTTGTTTTCTCATTCTTTCCACGTTCGATGATGCATGTCGTACATCTCCGCCTTTGCCCTGTCCACAATAAACTTGACGTCATTTCCTTATCAAAACTTTTCTTTCTTGGGTGCACGTATCCATCGCTCCTAGTGGTGTTTTGCGTGTCTTTCATGACAGTGGGGTGAGCCAACATGAGGATGAAGTGATTGCGAAACGACTACACGGTCAACCAAATCTGTTGAATGTCGCTATACGCCTCGGAATGGATAAGGCAGACCAGCCAGAAATTGCGCGTTTCCCCGAGGAGCGGCATAAGAGTCCTCCCTCTCTACATCTCTCTCTCGCCCTCCATCTCTCTTCTTCTCTCTCTGTGTTATCCCTATCTCTCTGACTCCCTTTCTGTCCCTCCGCCTTCCTGTCTCTCCTTCACTCTGTCTCTCTGCCCCTCTCTCTCCTATCGCCCTCGCGCTCTCGCACTATGTGCCTCTTTCTCTATCTCTCTCTCTCTTTCAGCGTCTATCGCTCTTTCTCTCTCGGTCTCTATCTCTGTCTCTCTAGCTCTCTATCTCTCTTTCTCTCTCTCTACCTCTATCGATCTCTCTCTTTCTCGATCTGTATCTCTCTACCTCTCTCTCCCTCTCCCTCTGCCTCTGTTTCTCTCTCTCTACATCTCTCTCTATCTCGCTCTCTGCCACTCTACCTCTCTCAGTTTATCTCTCTCTCTCCTCTGCCTCACTACCTCTCTCCCTCTCTGTGTCTCTCTTCCTCTCTATCTCTCTACCTCTATCAACTGGTAGCTGTCTCTCTGCATCGAAGTTTTTGTTTGTCTGTGTGTGTCTCTCTCTTTCTGCCTCTATCGTTCTCTTTCGCTCTGTCTCACTATCTCTCTCTCTCGCTCTCTGTCTCACTGTCTCTCTGTTTCTCTCTCACTCCCTCTATCGCTCTCCCTCTCGATCTGTCTATCTGCCTCTCTTTCTATATCGCCCTCTTTCTCTGTCTCTCGTTCTCTCTGCCTCCCTTTCTATATCGATCTCTTTCTCAGTCTCTCTTTCTCTCTTCCTCTCCCGCTGCCGCTGTCTCTGTGTCTGTGTATCTCTCTGTTTGTCCCAGTGTGTGTCTCTCTATCGCTCGTTCTCTCTCTCTCTCTCTCTCTCTCTCTCTCTCTCTCTCTCTCTCTCTCTCTCTCTCTCTCTCTCTCTCTCTCTCTCTCTCTCTCTCTCTCTCTCTGACGTACATACCCCACAGCACGTGCCGAGGCCTATATAATCAGCGCACAGGTCGCTTATAATGTACCATAATTGACCTATGTAATTGACCATAATAAATAAAAGACAATGATAAATTCCAGTGTGACCGGAGGCATTCATAATTTGTATGATTAATTTAATTTATTTATATTTTATATTATCAATATTTCTAAATTAATATAAAAGAGAGGAATGTTACCTTGATAAATACCAATATGTGTTGACTTGTTTAATTCAACACTCTCTTTATATATGTCTCAAATCTGTTTCCCCCTCTCAAAATTAGAAAATAGGTAAACTAACATTTAGTAGTCATTAAACAATGATGAAAACAGAATAGGAAAAAGTCATTCATGAACCCAAAAAAAGTCTTAACATTTAAGTTGTCAACAATCGACATAAGACAATAATAATGCAAAAGTGTAACGTCCATGTCTTCTTTACACATCCATGTATTTGTCTCTGAGCTGCCTGTTTGGATCCAAGGCTGATACTATCAGATACACAAAGTTTTCCTTCAATAAGAACTCATCTTTTGACAACTTATCCTTCATTGCCATGTAAGCATGCCTTAGATACTCATATGTTTTCATGTAATAGATGTCACAGGCTTGTAACAATCACTCTCCAAAAAATCCAGGCTCTCCTGCACTTTACTTATAATACTTTCAATAATAGTTTACACAATTGAAATAGATATTGAATTTGAAATAGATATTAATAGTTTACAGAATTAGGCAACATCATGGAAAGGCTTTCAGTGCATGTGCAAACATGTTGACCACATCCCACTCATTGCTCCTCAAGGTATCATCGGCTCTATTTAACAATTTTATCAAGCACCCTCTTCTTTGAAATGGCGCCGACAAACATCTCAAAGGTCTCTACCTTTGGTATGTTGCAGTTTGGTAGCTCTAGCCGTTTGCACATTTTCCAATAGATTTCAAGCTTCTGTGGAGACTTCTTGCTCAAACTAATTACTCTTAAAATGCAACATAGTAGCTGATCAAGAGTATTTGTGTGGGGACATCTAGGACCATCAAACACCTTAATGCCTTATTCATTGATCAATGCAGTCAGAATATCCAGCTGATTCACTCCATCTTACACAGCCAAATTTAAAATATGAGCATGCACATCATATGATATAATGCATTAAATGTGTTACACGCATGCTTTAACTGGTGTTTTGTGCATCAAAACACCAGTTCATAATCCTTCGCATTGTCAGTTGTTACAGCATGCACTTGTGGATTGTTTTTCAAAAAATAACATTTGTAAAAATGTTAAATTTAATAATTATACACTGAATTTCTGAGAACATGTTCTACATCATCAGTTATCTCAAATTTGTCTTAGAGGTTGACCAATATGTTCCCCATCTTTTCCCTAGAATATTGGCCAGACAGTTACTTCAAGTTCAAGACACACTTAGTCAACTGACTATTGCTCTCATAGACAGTCATCCCAAAAGAGGAACTTGATTTTCAAATGCCCAAGCATCAGTGGTAAGTAAGACTCCATGTACAAGCTCCAACTTGCTAGGCAATTTTTCTTTACCATCCTTGAACATCTTCAATAAAGTATTTTACACTGTATTGACACAAGGATCACACGTTGTTCAGCATAACACGATACAAATCTCCTCACTCCCCATCCACTAGCAATAGTGAACAGGTATATTGTGTGAACCATAAAGATTTTGAGTTTGTTCTTGATATTATCTGTGGTTAAGCCATTGAGCTGAAGTTCAACAGTGATGGAACGTTGATCATTAGAGGCGTGTGAAACTTTATTACGCGCCAATGGATGGCATACTACAATATTGTCCATCAGTTTCTCATTTGACACAATGAATTATCTTCAACATTTATCTGATTTACAAAGCTCACACATAAACCCTCTGTCACATAATTGAAATATTTAGCTGTTTTAGATACTCCACCACCATTCTTTGGATTCTGATTTGATGGTGTCTGATCAAAATCATTATCACCAACCATTGCTCTTTCCGTCACCAAACCTTGCAAATTAAGAATTGAAATAATTGATTTTTGACCCGCTTGCTAACAATAAAATGCAGAATCAAAAAGGGAGAAACATAAATCAAAATACTAAAAGTAATAGGACAGAACCACATGCTATTTATAGAATGCATAATTCAATAGATGTGGAGAAACATGTATTAAGAGCAAATGGGACTGAAGTGCTTGGTAACTAAATGAAGAATCAGAAAAATAAATTGAAAGGCAGAAATTAATGAGCCAGATCCGATTTATAATAACAAAATACACAATGAAATTAATAAAGATAAACATAAATTAAAAAGCAATGGGACATATTCACATACCAATTATAAAATGAAAAATCAAATGAGGGAGAAGAAACACATAAATTAAGATGCAGTAAGTAATGGGACAGATCCTCATACTAACGATAAAGTGAAGAATCAAATCAATGTGGACAAACATCCCCACAGAAATTCTGATTATCTTTCCATTTTGATATTATATTAAGAGGTAGAGAGTTCTTGGAAAATCTGACCAAGTGAAAATCGTAGCAATTTATCTCACTTGACAAAAATACACATTCCTATCAATGATGCTTGTCTCTCAGTTTCACCTTACACACACAGATTTATGAGGCAAATCAAGTCCTCTTCAATTGAATCTGTCATCATAGGCTTTATTTAAAGCATTTTTCACAATTTCTTTTTGATATATGTTATTCCTCTCTAACGGGACACACAGATGGATAGAACTAATGTGAGATTTGTTACTGAATTTTATTAAGTATAAACATATCAAAAGATTAATTCATAAGGTCACCAAAACTTAGAAATAGTTGAAGATACTGACCAGAATTTTGATAAATATCTTATGTTCTCTGATAAAGTCTTTTTCAGATTTCATTTTAAAACTAAAAGACAACGGATTTTGTATCACAAGTCTACTTTTTAAACTCAAGCAATTTTTTTATACCTATTAAACTCAGTCTTCTGATGTCAATAACCAATGGTAATCTTAATTATCCATAAGTCGTTATAGCAAATTAACCTCTAAACTTTCATTTTTATCCATATGTCATAGTATTCAGTTATGCATTTGCCTTTTCAGTGCCCAAAATAATCTCAAAATATTTTTTTGGATTGCACCAAATATGTGAATATAAATCCATTTGTTTATTAGACAAAAATAATTGAGTTTAAGGTGATTATATTTATTTCATGTAGCTTATCTCTCCTTCATCATTATCTGAATCAATTTTACATGAAATAAAATTTATTTAGTATCTACATGATAATTTTATCCTTAAATGTATGAATTTTTATATATCTAACAAGCTCAAACCATAATATTAAAAGTACCCCATTTTTTTTAATGGCTCAAATTATTTAAATATTAATTTATATAGTTTTTATAAGACATACTAATTTTGATTTTTATTCCAGTTTATAACATATATTTATATATAATGTGGAATATCATTTCATTATTGCTAAAAAGGAAAATGAAAGAAGAAAATTGGAAAAAAAAACTTCATAATATTAGTTTATTGCATAGACCAGCTAACACACCTAACCCAACTTCAGACACTTCCCACTTTAGTCAGAAAAGACCAGTTGGACTAACCCAACCCCCTTGTCAAATTATGTTTTAAAAATAAAAAAATATGTTTACTCTATGAGCGATTTGGGAATATTTGAGAGATGAAAAATATGCGAGCAAAATATTGTCAAACATTATTTCCACTTTGATATTTAGACCTAAATAATTTTTTCATGTTAAATTTAAAGCTATCATGAATGTCTAGAAAATGAATTATCTTATAAAATAAAAAAGAATTAATTTTTCAAGTTTATAATTATCATGAATGTCTAGAAAAGGATTTTGGCTAACTTCTTATGTGTTTTTTTGGGAAATAATAATTAATGACTTTGAAGATAATCAAACCCAATGTAAATCCAGGAGTAAAGCTATTTTAATTTCCACAAAGCTCAAATCTCGAACTAGTCAAAATTTTAGAATTTTCTATTAATGTCTGGTTCTGATTTTTTTCTAGCGAAATTTTAAGGATGTAAAAGATTATAAACCAACAACTTACGTGGTTGCCGCTGAAAATGAGTGATCTTTGCAAGTAATGAAATCTCCACTGAAAAGTTTCTTCCTAAGATTGCCAAAAAATAGATTCTGAAAATAAATCATGAATAAGCCATTTCTGAAGTATAAGAATTAATCAGCCCTACTCATTGAAGAAATCTGGACTGAATGAGGCAAATTTATGCAATCTTTAGGAGATGGCTGATGTGGTTCTCTTTAAAATCTTCATGCACCAAAGTTAAAAAGTATTCAAATCCTGCTTCTTTTAGCCGGTCTTCAACCAAATTATAAATGTCTAGCAGAGATGTACAATTGTAACATGATTGATGCTTGATCGATGTGTGAAAGAATAATGTCTTTTGGCATTGTCTCAAACCCATTGGATGTGTAACGTCTGACAATTTTATTTTTCTTTTTTACACAGTTCTACTTCTAGTTGATCGTGCACTTTCACCTTATTATCCCAGGCTACATCTTTGTATGTTATCATGGATTGAATTTATTAATTTTTCTTTCTAAGATGATTTTGTGATTTTTCCTCATTTTGTATTACTTTTATAGAATTTTTAAGTTAATTTTTTTTTCAAATGATTTTGTATCTTTAATATGATGGATATTATGTGTTCGTCAAGCCAATCAGACAACCATTTTATGTGTTTTGGATCATGGTTTCAATAATTCCGACTATCTCTAGTTTCTGTTTATTAAAGTGGGAGATGAGGTGTGACATGATTAGAAGGTTTCCAACCTGCTATAATTCCAACTTTGGCTTTGAATTACGACTTGAAATTGACTTGAATCAACACACGTTATTTTGTGCTGTAAATGCATGTGGATGCTTGCAATTGTAATCTGTGGAAGAGGCCACTTCAATGTTGGACTCATCTGATAGAAAGTTATCGCCGTCCTTAGATTCCCATGGGTCTTTTAAGTCAAATCCGTATTAAATGAGGAAGGGAGAGATACTCAAAAAGTTCTATGGCATGCTTTTGTGGAAGATGCTTCACATAACTGGCCAATGCCCTAATGAGTGTGCTGCAAGGGGATTACACAATCAGGAGGGCGCATCAAGAGGGGCAACATGTGAATAGGGAATGGGGAAGTGGGTTTAGATGGACGGGCAAACTGAGGCCCCATGAGAGGACGTATTGGGGGATATTTGGGAAGGAGGGAATCTATCTGGGAAGGACCTTGTAGGAGGGGTTTGAATGGGATGGTTCTTGTAGGGATCAAGTAGAGTTTTAATGGGGGAGGAGAGCGCAAGGGATGGTTGGAAGGGTTGGAGGGATGTGTTGAGATAGCTGGTGTGGCAATAATGGCAGTGTGAGATGCACTGAGAGGTCTTAATAGGCAGGCAGCTTATGGTGACAGAATGCCAATGCACATAGAAGCATCATGCATATTGCACGAATATCTGCATCAAAATGGTCATATTTTCATGTTGTCATGGTTTAAATTGATTAAAAAAACCTTTAGTGTGATCTTAATATTTTCCAAATTTTTGGTGTTTTACAGTTTTTTGACGTTAATTTCATAAAGAAATCATTTATTCTGAATTAAAATTTTATATTTTTTAGATTTATTAAATCCATTTGATACATATTTATGTGTTAATATCTTGCCCACTATGTGTTGCCATTGCTGCTGATATTGGCCAATTTTTGGGCCAATGATTGGCTCTACCTGGAGTGTTTTTAGGGCACTATGTGAATAGCCTTATTGTTAAAATAGATTTTCTAGGATAGAAGTAGGGGTTATCTCAATTTTTTTTAAAATTAAAATATTAAATTCAACTGCTACTCAGTTTTTCCCTGCCTATAGAAACAACTAGTCTTAATAGAACATAATCCACTAAAACTGTAATTGGTGATGATGAGCAGATCAAAGGCCTCGGAAAATGAACAGGTTCATATATTTTATGGCACATTTTTATATTGGAAGAATACAATGATCTGTTTCTCTAAGGCATCAGCATTGCAATGTGTAATGTAGAAAATAAACATATGAGTAGGGTGTCGATGAAGTAGAAGAGAAAGAATAAGCATTGAACCAAAAAAAGAAATGAACGTTATTATATAATTCATGTATCTTTCTAGAATATAAAACCTTCAGCTCATTCAACAAAAGGAAATTTTGAAGAGCTGTGGACAACCAATGAGATGCTTTTGAAGGAAAAATCTGGGTTTCTTTTTTGAAAACTGAGTTTGAACTTTTGGTGATGAATGATCGAGAAAGGATCAAGGAGTTCATTTGTTTAGACATTCTTTTTGGTGAGGTATTCAAAAATTTGTGATTAAAATTTTAGTCTGAGCTTTCATTTAGAGGAATAGAGTTTGAAGGTCATGTCCATCGACGAATCCAACAAGCTGGAGAAGATAATGAGGATGAGATAGTTGACTACCAAATAACTCACTAGATGAAAAACAAATCACATAAAATATACAGCTTTTATAGAATTATCTATCTCTACTGATGAACTAATGGTTGATCTTACATCCAAAATAATTTCTCACTCATGGAAGAAGAGAGGTGGGGAAAAAACAATGAAAATTAGGAAGAAACATTATCATTACAGGATAAAAGGAAACTCTATGTAGGACTACCCATATCAGAAGAGATTTCAAAGAAAGGAACGGGCAAGATGGAAGAGAAATTCGGAAGTAGAAGATAGAAAAGGAAGGATTTCAAGGCTACTCAAAGGAAAGAGGGAGAATCATAAATCAGAGAATTACAAACCACGAGATTCAAAAGATGTGCTTTAGGGAAGAATTAAACTTATGTGAATAAATCAAGGAGATTTAAGATATATGTCTGTCACACATATTATTGGCAATTGTTCATTAATATCACGTCTATTGTAAATGGGCTATGTAAGTAGGTCATGGGTTATAAGTGGTCTACTATTTTGATATGAACCTCGATATAGGCTCTTATCAGGAGAGGAGTAGAGGGTGAGGCAAGGTAGAACTTCCCAGGATAGCAGAGTAGAAACAGGAATGATAGGAGGCAGGATTGACCAGGGACGAGCCACCTGAAAACACTATGAAGGGTTGCCATCGCGACGATGGGAATCGTCGGAGACTAGAAAAGAACCAAATGGCAGGGGATAGGGATTGGATTAGTATGAGACAATCACAGGAATAGGGGATTGCTGGACGGGCAAGGAGACAGGGAGGATCAAGATAGTGAGCCAAGAGGCTGATCTTACCTTAGTCTTGACTGCATTCCTAAATGGACGACGACAAATATTTAAATAGAGAGGAAGCAATCTTAAACCTCAAATTACTTTAAGTGCCCCTAATGGACTAAAATGCCTACGATACCCTTCGGGGAAGAGGATCATATCATATTTCTATGTTATATTCCTCTTTAGATACGCGCTTGAACTAGACAGGTCTAGGTCCTCTTCGTGTAAACCAGGATATATAACTGGTGAAGGAAAAACGACAATATTTTTGGTGTTTCTTTCGGGTTGTGTCAAGCCCAAAACAGGACAGGTGTCTGGAGAACACAGGGCGGAGGAAGCTGAATAAAACCAACAGTACAGACGATATCTCAGAGAATTCTCACCTGATAAGAAGAAACTAAACCATGAAAAGTTAAATTTTAAAGTTGATTTGAAGAGAAAATATATATGAAATAAATGTAGCCGGTTGACATCGAGAATCTTGCCCTTAGAAATTGAAAATACTGGCTTCAATGAAAACAAGTGAAATTTTAGGAAATTACATTCTGGCACATTCTATGATTGGTTTTTATAAAAGATGATTGGTTTTTATAAAAGAAAATAAAACTTGCCCAAAAGCATAAGGTATTGAATAAGAAGTTTGAATGTATGACATGGGAATCTTTAACTGTATTTCACTGCCTTGTACCTCACCTGGGGTCGGCATATGTCGTCCTGGCTCTGAATCAGCCGAATTTCTAGGCTGCTAGACTTTGAATCGAATCCTACCTTCTCATAGTCTTGCAATGTTCTTTGCAACAATGCCTGAAAGCAAGCATTTTTAACTGGCCCCGTTAACGATTGAATGGATTACTGTTTAACAATATTCTCTTAGATTCTAAGAAAAAATAAAACATGACAAAATTTAAATCCATTTTAGGACTTGATTCTCTCTTCAGAATATTTTTTGCTTCAAACATGATTCTTAATTATTACACCAGAAGATTCCACTGCACAGAGAAGAGACGAAGAAGATTTGAGAAGACTACCTGCAAACTTGCAACAGCAAGTTCTGATGCACTTGCAAGATCATCTGGAGATTTCTGTTAGGTGAAATTTAAGAGTCTGTAAAAAATAATGAGTCAAACCCAGATACCAAAGTGGTCTAGAGGCTTACATTACTCCAGCCGAGCAAAAGAGCAGTCATCAAGTCCCCCGTTCCCTTTTAATCAGGCCGGAAAGATTTGAATGTAAGTATTTTAATCCTATCAATTGCATGATATATTTACCAAACAGAAAAAACAATGAAATATCGACATCATCAGGAAATATTCGATGAAAAGACTAAATCGATGCTTACAGTGAAGTATGCTGGAATCTTGGGGATTACAATTTTGAACTGCTCTGGGGGATGGCTCTGAAAAAGTATCAACTTTTTTATTCAGAAAAAAGAGACCGTAAACTCAGTCAGATATGTTATTGTAATTTCTTCTACATCTTTCCTAATAGGTTAAAACTAGAAGGGTGTTTTCAAGGACAACCAAAGGAGTCCCCCAAACAGTTCAAGACATTTTTTTTATTTTTTCAACATATACCTGGATCTATGACAGAACAAAGAATTAAGAAGTACTGATGATGCTCAAATATCACGGAATAGAATATGATACAGTGAGATAGAATACAAGAGAAATAAAGATCGGGAACAGGTTACAAACTACTAATGGTCAAAACGAGCCCTTTCATTCAATTTATTATGGTTTATTTTTATGGGCATATACCAAGCCCAGGAATATTAGGTAGTGCAGAAAAAAAACAGGTCGTCAGAAAAAAATTATGGACCATAATGGTTTCCCCCAAAACATCATAATTCATTTTCAACTGGGAGTTTTGGTGTTTCATTTGCGCATTCATAGACAAAGCACCTTTGATTTCTGATGACTGCCAATAAGAAAGAGCTCTCCATCCATGTTAAGGCTGGTGATCACTACCTGGAATGAAAAACAAATAATATTTAACAAGGTAAAAATGGAAAGAAAACTATCCTATTGACTTTACTACGTTTGAATATATTGTGTGCCAAAAATGATGGTGGTAACATCATGACATAAATTTTTTTTGGAGAAGTTGTCACATTAAAAGATTACCCATGCAGAGTGTACTCTAAATAGTGTAATGTTTATGAGAAAAAGAAAAAGGCTATTTTGAGAGAGAAAATTTGTGAACTGACATAAGAACATACCTTTGAAGGTCCAGCATGATGAAGGACACGGCATGCTTCAAAACCGTCTTTCTCTGAAGAAATTCTGCAGGCAATCATGCAACCCAAATAAAAATATGGAGAGAAGCATTTCCATTGGTGATATTCAACAAATAACTAGTGCTAAATCATGTGTCTGAATTTACATGGATGGTAGGACAGCTTCCTCGAAGAAAAAATCCATCTAAACTCATCGTTGGAAAAATAACTGGTAATATGTTTATCGAGCTATTAATCAAATATAAAAATACCTAAAACCATTAACATAAAATACCTAAAAATCTTATAAGTACCTGTATCCAGTTAGCTGCTCAGCTTCGAATTGGTTAGGAGTCAGCATTGAGGCAACTGGGACAACCTAAAAAATATATTCTCTGGGATCAACTCACATAATATAACTGCCAAAGAAGACTTAGACGAGATTTTAACGTGGATGATTAGATCAGTTATTCACTAAAAGGTGGAGACATTGACCCCAGAAAAGCTAGAGCCACAGAAACGCAGAATAATGTTTGAAAGATGGAAAAGTAACCAGACACACTAGACATTTGGCAAATTATTATTTAGAACGCTAAATCTCGTATCTCATCAAAAATTAGAAATTTTCAGAATAGTGATAAAAAATGTTAAACACCGATTTCAGTGCAAAGATTGAATATGCCAGAAGATAAAATATCCCAAATTTAGCGGAGGCCAAAACCTGCACCACAGAGCCCTCAAAACAATGTCTACCTTTTAGAATTTTTTATGAAAAATCCCCTGGGGTTTGATAGCATTCAGATACGGTTAGCCATCTCCGACTTGGACAAGAGGAGGATGACGATTCATCATCATCCTCATTTATTTTCACCAAGATGAAAAAGATGCCGATGAGTTTGTCCTTGATATCGTCCTATTCCCACCACTCCACAGATGATGATGACTATGTTACATTGTCGTCACTGTCATTTTTCAATGAGACGACGAAGACGAGTTCCCTATCATCAGTTCCCTATCATCATTGTCATCCTCCTACGTGGACTAATCATAATGAAGAATAATCATCATTAACTCGTCACTCTTTTTTAATTCTTTACGATGAAAAGTAAAGATCTTCTCATCATTTGTCTGTGGTAGGGATGATGTCGATGATGGTTTTATCTTTGTCATTTTGGTCGCAGACACGGAAGACAGCAACTCATCCTCATCGCTGTGAAAAATATAATCTTGATCATAATCGAGAAATAATACTCATCTATCTGTAAGTCTGATTACTTTCAAAAGTTGAAAATATAATCTTCAATGGTAAAATGATCATGGACGGTAATGCAGCTGTCTTCTGGTCCATGAGTAGGAGATTGTTATGATCCCCATGGACATCTAACGAAAATAAAAAAGATGAGGAAGATAGGAGGAAGAGAGAAGAATAAGAAGCAAAGAAGCTAGAATGGACTAGGCCTAAAAACTTCCAAATTGGGAGCTTTTGCCCTCATGATAGCCAGATACTCTTGTCAAGAAACAAGAAAGTAATCATTCATCTTAAGTGTTCGTAATATTGTCAAGAATCAGTTATTTTATCACAAAGGCTCAGTCGACAACTGATCTTTGTTGACTGGTGATAAGAATCTTCTACGAGTTTACCAATCCAAGAAAAGGAGAAGAGGAGACTTGAATCTCGCCACACGTGCGGGATGAGTCCCACGTGGGAGAATTTGAATAAAAGCGCGGGAACGAAGAGGGAATTGGAAGGATATAAATAAAGAGAAGAAAGGGAGCAGAAGGCACGGAAGATTCTAAGGACTTCATTTGAGCTTCAGGAGATTCTCCTCGCGTGTGGCTGCCGATCCGGCGAAAGCGCTCACCGATCCAGGGAGCGATCTCATCTTTTCTTACAATCTGGTGTTTTGGCTAGATTTTCCCTTGCTACCTTGTTTCAAACTTCCGAAGGTCGTTATACAAGTTTTTGTTGGACGTTCCTATCTTGTTTCTGGTATTTTCGGTGACGCCCGAGTTAAGATCCAGATATTCCTCTTAAGGATCTTAACAACTGGTTCTTTGTGATGAGCCCTTATTGGGACACTAATAGAGATAGATAGGCCAAGGTATTGAGTTAACCCTTCCCCATTACCCCTATCTGTCCTCAATGTGAACTTAGAGAACTTCATAAAGAAGAACGTCATAAAAATTGTCATCTCCAAGAAGCATCAACAGGTGAATTTTATTCGGATCTCCATCTTGCACAGTGTACAACATCAAAAACTCCCACTGACATCTTCCACATTCCAGGGTTTATGCCCGATGAAAATATACTTCATTACTAAAAATTCCATTATGCCCAATAAGCAATCCACAATACCCATTGTGTTTTAATTCTAATGCTGTGCGCGCTCTAAAATGATCACTTCATAATAGGATGATCCCTTAAGGGCATGATTAAAAATAGTGAAATTTCCTAGTGACGATAAAGATTAAAGAAACTACATTTCAGAGCAAATACTGGAGTCTAACATCCTCTTGAACAATGGTTATAGATACAAACAGACATGCCCAGCTTGGACACTAAGTTTTGATATCCCCCTTGTTGATACAAATTTCCTCTTCTGAGCTCCCTCTAAGTACCTACAGAATGAAGCTCCCTTAAATCCGCTTCTTGATAAATCTTGATCTACCTCAATGTTGAACTGAGTTGATCTTCAGATGTTGAGCTTCAGACGCTCCCTGTTGGTCCACCTGTCTAAACCCTAGACGGCAGAAGGGAAACAAGAAAAGAACTCCTCATTCTATTCCACATAAACCCCCAATTCTCATATGTATTGGGCTACAAGATAATTGGGTCTCAAGGACCCAATACGATGGATCCAATCAGATCAGTTCTCAAAAGGGCATTATTACACTATCAGGACTTACAGGGGTTGAACAGAAAGAAAATAAATATAAAGGAAGGTGTCTTCTGACAGACTAGATTTTGAGAAACAGATTTTGCTGACTTCATGTCACAATAAGATGTGTTACAACCTCCTTGTCACCCGTACTCTTCCAACAGTCTTCAGATCAGAAGTCTTTGATAGATACCTTGGGGCATCAATCAAATTTTCGTTTTGCATTGGAATGATACACCACCTTTGCTTCTTACTTCCCCAGGTCACCAACTTTTAACCAATAAATGAGCAATATACATAAGTAGACCTTCTACCAATTATTGATCCTGCATAATCTGCACTGGTAACACCTCCATCAAGTGACCGCCCAGCGTAAACAGAACACCTTAACTAGCTATCTGACTTAAATGAGGCTCAAGTAGAGAACTATTGATAGATGTTTCTCTCTAACATCATACGCATGCTAATTGATGGTGCCTCCTGCTGCAAAAGGTACATCAAGTTTAGAAAGATTTAAGTGGATAAGCTTTCACACAAATCAAGCTTTCACGTCAAGATTATATCAATCTTTCACACATATCGAATCGAATATATATAAACAGGCGAACTGTCTCTTCAGCTCCCAGATGGGGTAATTCTACCCAGTCAATTGTATTATAGTCAATTGGGGAATTTCTATCCAAAAAACTACTATCTTCAGAAAGGTCTATGATGTATTTTCAGTTGGGAGATCAAATTACTTTGACAACCACAATCAGAGAATATAGAAAATTTTCCAGACATTTTAATTTGAAGTCCCATTAGTATATTTTTACCCAGCTTTTGAAACATTACGGTTTGTATCACTCCAATCACACAGTGCATGACTCTCCCACCCATTTTCAAAGAACCATAAATTTTAAAAGAGCCGGCTATTGGACATATCCATAAGCCAAGATCCGATACGATAAATGAAACGAGTCTAAGATAATGAAACGGGCAAAAAGAAAAAAATTTCATTTAGCTTTGTAAGTTGTACAAATCTTTCAAAGTCATCAATTCGAAAAAGACGACTGTAGACCCAGAGACTACTACGCCTTTATTGCACCCCTCAAGAGATATATCTGATTTGAATTTCGGATTCAAAATTCATGGAATCCAATTACTACTATGTCTAATTCATTTCTGTGGCTGACATCATTAGATTTAGAACAGATTGTGCGACAGATAACTTTAATGGGACCTTAACCAGCTTTTTTTGAAACAGCCAAGAAATATTATTGGATTCCTCAAGCATTGACGCCCCACAGTAAAATGGGGTGGCGGAAAGGAAAGTTGGATATCTAGTAGAGATAACAGCAGCCCAATTAATATACCATCAAGTCCTAAATACAAATAGTGCAAAGCTCTGTTGACAGCGCTCACTGGATGAACTGACTTCCATCTTAATACTGGCCTTTAAGAGTCCCTTGGATCTGATGACCCAACGTCATCCTCATGTTGGATCTATCCCCAGGAGTTCTTACAACCATTCTCAGTCAAACTATTGATAACTTTGAAAACTTTTCCCCGAGTACCTTGAAACAAGCAAGATGGATGTTCTTGTCTTCTATTCCAAATGCTGGGTAAAAGAGCCCAATTTGCAGTGCAATTGTCAGGCGGAGAGACATACCCTACATTGATAATAGATTTGTTTCATAAGATCAAGATTTTCTTTCCATTGACAGATGGGTTGATTTGAATAGTATTTACACAGATTTAAGGCCCATCAACAATTGATCGAAATTCTTTCAAAGATACAACTACTGTCAATCAGCCTACAGCTCATAAGCATATCATAACTGTTTCAAGCAAGCACTAACCTAAAAATACTTCCCTTGTCATGGGATCATGGATTTGGGCATTATGTAGTCGATTGAAATGGGATTCTTAGGTCTTCCCATGAAGCTATTTCATTATTTTCATAAATAGGAGAAGGAGATCTTCCCCAAAAACTCAACTCTGGGTCAGATGCTTTTTTGGCATTTTCAGTGCCCTGCAACTCGGGTCTGAAAGCTAAGCAAAAAATGAACATCAGGATTCAGTAATATCCATACCATGATAAGCTGTCCTGGAAAACAAAGGCAAAAAGAGTCTACAGTTGAGAAAAAACCGAAAGAAAATAACACTTCCAAGAAAGATTCTGCTTCTTGATATTAGAAACAGTTGTATTGAATCTATATCTCAATAGGGTATAACTACGATGAATCTGCAATAAAGGAAAGAAAACTACTTAAGAGATAGTAGAAAAGTCCATAAATTATCATAAGAGAAGAGGATTTATCTTTTAGAATGAAAAAGAAATGGACCAATTTCTTCCTGCCAGCATGGGCAGATTCTATCGGCCACATTTCCTGGGATTTGCATCAGAATACATTCTCAAGAACGTAACAGATCTTGAAATGATCAATTGAACAGATGGCAAAGTCTATGGGAATTCGTCAAATAATGAATTCTGATTAGAACTAGCCAACAATCGTCATAGAAATCATAAATTTAACTCAATTAAGCCACTAAAGAGAGATGTATCACCTTCTCGCGGTAAACAGAAACCAGCTCTGGTGGGACGTATAATTTTCCTTCATCTCCCATGACTGGATCACAAACTGAACGAGAATTTTTCCTCCATTAGACGAAGAACTCTGTAAGTAGGCTTTTACAAAGCTTAGTTGTCGACAGAAAATTATTCCATAATCCAATAGTCCTCAAAGAAACAAATTATTCCATATTCCATAAAAAATCAAACGTGAAACAGTGAACACAGTCCCAGTTCAACAAGAGACTCAAGCTTCGCCCTCAACGTTCATACCCACAAAGGTAAACTACCTAAGTAGCAGGTGAGGTTCAGTATAAGATCAGGGCATCTATAAAAAACATAATAAGATTTTAGTGATTTGTATAAGTGAATGGACAGAATGAACATTTTCTTGTCCTGTAAGAGTTTTTCTACCTTCGAAGTCTTTATTTCAATTTTCTTTCCTAACTCCCATATGTTCAGCTATTGCAAAGATAACTTCATGTACTGGACCAATAAGAATTGATTGGAGTGACCTTGGCCCAGCCCACTCATTGCTATGCCATATTTGAAGAGCACCCAATAAAAGTGTTGCATATTTCATAGTGGCCTGAAGCTTCAATATGTTATCAAACATTGCCAGTCCAAGTGAGATCTGTCATCTACCTTGTTCATAAGCACCAGGAGCTTCTTCCACTACCCTATCCTTGGTGAACCAGCACACAAGTCAAACTCTACTTGAGGTCATTATTTAGCCAAAGTGTCAAATAGCAGGTTACTCCTGAGAATAGATGGTATCACCATCTTCCTCATATTTCTCCCTTGGATCAAGTAAAAAGACTAAATTTTTTGAATGGACTACATAAGTCCAGAAAATTATACCCAGGAAACAGTGAAATGCGACAATCTGAGGAATTCCCTTTGCAATCAGTGGATCAATGAAGAGACCATACTTCAACTATGGCTTCTGACGCCACGATCTCTGCACTTACACATCATTTGAAGCAGTATTAAATAGAGTGTAAATTTTGGGATGCTGCAGATAAACAGCATACAAAACAATAAGGAGCCACATATTTACGAATGAATTTCAAAGTCTATTACCTTGACTCAAAGCATTGGATGAATCCTTGAGTATGCCAATGAGTTAATGAAGATGTGACAAGAAATATACCATTTCATACAGACTCTGGTCTTGGTCGTAAAGAAATATATAAATCATTTCATAGTACATGCATGAAATTTGATCTTGGCAGGAACAGATACAAAAATAGTGAGACCCATGAGTAGAGAGCGAGATGAGTGAGAGTAGAGTGAGAGACATCGAAGAATGGAAATCAAGGGAAAGATACGGAGAAGAGCTAGATAGCATCAGCCAGGCATCTCCACTGGATCTGGAGCATCTCTAGACCAGCCACTCGCCTATGCAAATTCAGGTAAGTTATTCTTGAATGTCTTGCAGGGGAAAGTTCTTGTTTATGGAGTTTCCTTTCTAGCCAAAAGGCCCCATTCAAAGGGGCTCTTGTGTCACAGGTGTCTCCCTCCTGAAGCACTTCTTACTCTTTATCAAGTAGTGTTTTGGGAGGTTCATACCACTATTGTTGTCCTGAAACAATTAATTCTGTTGATCTGAGTATTACATGTCTTTATTTTCTCTCTCTTGTTAGCCCATTAAGGGCCCTCTCTAGTCAGCCCATTAGGGCTTCCTATAAAACCCTGTAATCTCTTTCATTTGCTATTAAGAATTGTTCTTTTCTTGTTTACATGGTATCAGAGCCCTAACCCTAACCCTAATCTGGGTTTCCTGGGCTCGACCTTGCGCTCCGATCTTTGGCGGTTCTCACGACCGCCTGATCTCGCGCTCCGGTCTCTCGCCGTCTCGCTCCGGGCCTCCCAGGCGCTTGTCGTTTTGACGTCCGCCGTCCCAGCGTCTTCCGCTCCGGCGCCCGCCGTCCCGGCCCGCACCGCCTCGGCTCGCGCCCTCCCGGCTCGCGCCGCCCCAGCGACCGACGTCCCGGCGACCGTCGTCCCGGCGCCCGTCGTCCCGGCTCCCGCCGTCCCAGCGCCCGCCGTCCCGGCGCCCGACGTCCCGGCGCCCGACGTCCCGGCTCCCGCCGTCCTGGCGCCCGACGTCTCGGCACCTGCAGTCCCGGCTTCTCGTCGTTCCGGCGCCTTCTGACTGTGGTCTACTCTGCTTTCATCATGACGAACCCGGTTGAAGCCCAGACCTCTACTGTCACGCCAGACTCGACGCCGGTATCTACGCCACATGCATTCGCGGTGCCTCTCGAGCCCGGAATTGGTCGTCCTCCTCTGGACCATCCTCTTTGCCTCGGATGCCTCCGGATGGTATGTTTACTGGATTCAATCTCCTGCAATGGCGCCAGTACGTCCAGATAACTTTAAAAGGGCGTCTCATGCGCCATCTTCTAGAAGACGGACCTTCCCGGACCGATCCCAAGTATTATGACTGGCTGGACGTTGAGGGGGTAGTTCATCGTTGGCTCTTGGACAGTATTTCACCTAGTGTTAAAGGTGAATTCATGTCTCTAGAGTCGGCTCGGGCGGTCTGGGAAGCAGCACTTGAGAGCCACTCCAAGAAGCACAACATTGCGACTCTGTACGAATTGGTACATCGGGCCGCTAACCTGCGTCAAGGGGACCGGTCTATCATGGAGTACAGTACGGAGCTCATTTCGTTGTGGAATGAAATTGACTACTACATGCCGCCCGACCCCCATTCGGTGGACCGCCAATATACTCTTCAACTTCGGGTCTTCCAGTTTCTTATGGGACTGAACCCGGAATATGAAGTTGTACGGGCTCAGCTTATTCATCGGGGGACTGGTCCTACCTTCAAGGATGCGCTCCACAGTGTGCGGGTTGAAGAATCCCGCTTTCAGCAGGCCCAGAACTCGGCTTCGGCCCTTGTAGCTCATTCCTCTTCGTCTGCACGCCCATCGTCGACTCCACCACCCGGCTCTTTGCCACGTGGTCCGACGGCTCGGACGGAGGATTCTCCAAAGGGTGATCCTTCGCTGTTTTGCAATTACTGCAAGAAGCGAGGTCACTCTAAGGAGACGTGCTACAAGCTTCAACGGAAACGCGCACAACCGAGCAACCTTGCTGCAGCCGCCTCGTCCGTGCCCCCCCCGGGTCAAGTGCCTATGCTGTACGGTCTTCTCCCGACTAGTGCCTCGCCCGCTAGCTTCACTCCGGAAGAGATGGAGCGTCTACGCCGCTTGCTTGATCCTCCAGTCGTGGGCTCATGCTCCTTGGCCCACGCAGGTATGTCCACCAGTCTTCCCACACCTACATCCCCTCCTGGCCATTCTTTTTCCTCTTCCACTTGGCTTCTTGATTCCGGTGCCACCGCCCACATGACCCCAAATCCTCGAGCCTTTCAAACTTATGCACCCGTTTCTGGCTCCTCCAAAGTTAAAACAGCCTCCGGCGATCTTCTCACCGTGGCGGGTATTGGTCGTGTGGCCCTTTCCTCTTCTATGCATCTATCTAAAGTTCTTCATGTTCCTCGCCTTACTCATCATCTTCTCTCCCTATCTAGCCTTGTTCGCGACTTGAAACAAGACCTTACCTTCTCTCCTAATTCATGTTTTTATCGTGATAAGGTGTCGGGGAGGACGATTTCCATTGCTGAGGAGCATGAGGGGCTCTATCTTGTTCGTCCTTGTTCGAGTTCTCTTGCTTTTGCTGCTGCGGCAGTTTCCCTTTCGGCTTCCCACGAGCGTTTGTGGCTTCTTCATCGACGTCGGCCATCCTTCTTTGCTACTCTTTGTCGTCTCTTTCCTAAACTCTTTCAAGGCCATTCTGTTGACCGTTTTGTTTTTTCTGCTTGTCGAATTGGCAAACATCATCGCATTACCACGATCCTATCTCGTCTTCTCATTCTTGACCCCATTCTCCCTTATTCACACCGATGTGTGGGGCCTTCCTATTCATAGTACTTCCGGTTCTCGGTGGTTATGCATCTTTATTGACGACGCTACTCGATTCACGTGGGCATATTTCTTGAAGAACAAATCGGAGATATCTCGTGTCATTCCTCAATTTTACTCCCTTATCCAAACTCAATTCTCTATATCCATTCGTCGCTTCCGCTCCGACAATGCTAAAGACTACGTTAACACCACGTTAAGCACCTTCTTCCAAGACAAAGGCATTATCCATGAAACTTCTTGTCCCTATACACCACAGCAAAATGGCGTTGCCGAAAGAAAATTCCGTCACATCTTTGAAATGACTCGGAGCCTTCTCTTCCATATGCATGTGCCCAAGTATTTTTGGGGGGAAGCCGTCTCCACCGCCATCCATCGTCTTGAGCTCCTTACATCTCGAGTGCTTGACTACTCCACTCCCATTGACCGTCTTCAGCATTCCTTTCCAACTCTCTCTCTCGAACTCATCTTACTCCTCGTGTATTTGGATGTGTATGCTATGCCCAACCCCAACTTGGTCGTGATAAACTGGATCCCCGTGCTATCAAGTGTGTGTTTGTTGGCTATTCTTCCACCCAAAAGGCTATTTATGCTATCATCCACCCTCTCGCCGGTTCGCCGTCACCAAAGATGCCACGCTTGATGAATTGCTTCCCTACTATTCCTCCTCTCCTGAACCCTCATCGTCCCCATCCCCCTCCGATCCACTCGAATTCCTCATCCTCGTCCCTCGTCCCTCTTCACCGGCCCCGCCCGACGTGTCTCCGCCTGTTGCTCCTCCAGCAATTGTGCCTCCCGACCCGCCTCTGACCGCCATCTCAGTCCCTCCTGTGGAGCCTCCTCCAGTATCTGCTCCTGCGCCGACCCTTCTGCTGCACCTTCTTCGCTTCCTCCGCTCCCTATCCGTCGCTGCCCGCCTGAAAAACGCTACGGTATTACCCTTGCTCGTCGCAAGCCTCGGCTTCCTTCTTCGTCTCCTGCTGCCCCGTCTCCCTCAACCTCCACCCCTCCTGCCACCTCCTCATTAGCCGTGCTGCCCTCTTCCCGTTCCTCTCCCCTCTATCCGTTGGCGGAATCTATCTCCTCTCATCGCCTCTCACCCTCTTATCATGCCCTTCTCACCTCCCTTGATGCCACTTCCCTTCCCAAGACGGTGGACATTGCCCTTTCATTTCCGCATTGGCGTCAGGCCATGGCGGAAGAACTTCAGGCTCTTGCTCACAGTGAAACGTGGGATCTGGTTCCTCTACCGGCCGGGAAGCATCTCGTGGGTAGCCGTTGGGTGTATGCTGTGAAGCATAATTCTGACGGTTCTATTGAGCGCCACAAAGCCCGGGTTGTGGCACAAGGGTTCACTCAGAAACATGGCATTGATTATCAGGAGACCTTTGCTCCCGTCGCCAAGCTGAATACTGTGCGGATCTTATTGGCCCTTGCTGCGGATCGGGGCTGGATTTTGCAACAATATGATGTGAAGAATGCTTTTCTGCATGGAGAGTTGACTGAGGAGATCTACATGGCATTACCTCCTGGCTACACTTCCTTAGTGCCATCGTCTCCGCAGTCTGTTGTCTGTCGCCTGAAGAAAGCATTATATGGCTTGAAGCAATCTCCTCGTGCCTGGTTTGGTCGTTTCACGACGGCCATGCAGCGTCGTGGATACCATCAGTGTAATGGTGATCACACCCTTTTCTACCGTCATTCCACGTCAGGGGGAGTCGCTATTCTTCTTGTGTACGTGGATGACATAATTATTACGGGTGATGATACGACGACCATTACTGAGCTGGCTATGTATCTCTCGTCGGAATTTGCTATTCGCCATCTTGGCCCGTTGAGGTACTTTCTTGGCATAGAGGTGGCCTATTCTTCCAGCGGGATCTTTATTTGTCAGAGAAAGTATACGGTGGACCTTCTCTGTGAGCTTGGAAAGGAGGACGCCAAGCCTGCTTCGACACCGATTGATGCGGATGAGGAGCTTGCTGAGCCTGGCCCATATAGAAGACTTGTGGGAAAACTGCTTTATCTCACCCACACTCGCCCGGACATTGCATATTCAGTGGGTGTTCTGAGTTAGTTCATGCAGACTCCTCGCATGAGCCATTTTCATGCTGCTCATCGTCTCCTCCGTTTCCTGAAGGGCACCATTGGCCGTGGATTATTGTTTCGTCGCCATACCGGCCTGCGTCTTGAAGTCTACACCGATGCAGATTATGCCGGCTCTGTGGTTGATCGTCGGTCCACATCTGGGTATTGCACCTTCTTGGGCGGCAATCTGATTACTTGGAGGAGCAAGAAGCAGAAAGTGGTCTCTCGATCGAGTGCTGAAGCGGAGTTCCGTGCCCTTGCGCATGGTCTGTGTGAAGCACTTTGGATTACCCAGCTTCTTCGTGAGCTACGGTGTCCAGTTCCCTCTCATGTCCAGCTGTTCTGCGACAACAAATCGGCAATTAGCATTACTCATGACCCCGTTCAGCATGACCGTACAAAGCACATCGAGATCGATCGCCATTTCATCAAAGAGAAGCTTGAATCGGGAGATTTTTGCACGCCTTATGTTCCGTCCGCTGAACAGCTTGCAGATATCTTCACCAAAGGGCTTCATGCCCCTAGGTTTGAGGAGCTCTGTTCCAAGCTGGGTGTGGATAACATCCACGCTCCAGCTTGAGGGGGAGTGTTGATCTGAGTATTACATGTCTTTATTTTCTCTCTCTTGTTAGCCCATTAAGGGCCCTCTCTAGTCAGCCCATTAGGGCTTCCTATAAAACCCTGTAATCTCTTTCATTTGCTATTAAGAATTGTTCTTTTCTTGTTTACAAATTCTGATAGCAGAGGTTCTTTCCTGTGTGATCATGTGTACAAGTTTCAAATAGTACTCAACCCTGAGTATGAAACACTGCAGGCAAATTACTGCAAAAAAAACCTATCTGGTTGGAAGAAATTATGGCTGCAGTGCGTTATGAAGAAAGTAAACTTGCCTAACATAAGCCTGTTGTAGAGAACTCTGCATTCACTACAAATGCCAAGGAGAGGAAACCTGTTCATCAAGTTTTCAAATTTCACAACGGCAACAAAGCCAAAGTAATGTAGCTACCGCAGGATTAGAGTGGATGTGTGGTGACTCCCAACTGTAAAGTCCGACAATGATGATACTTCAGTCAGGTTTGATTATGCACTTCCCCCTCACAGCTCTACTCATGGCTCCATCCAGCCTTAAATTCCTCAAGAGAACCCAGCATTACAGGGCCCATGATCGATATCTCACACATAATACCGAAAAGGTTATCCCTCTACTGTTATGGGATCCAAATCAATTGCTCTTGGCAATGTCATCAAACGCATTTAATTTTACTCAATCATATAACTGATCGGACTCCCCAGATTCTACATTCAAAAAATGAAATCCCCCTGAGGACTTATCTAATGAAGAGATCCAAGCACAGGGAAGACTATCAATCTGAATCTTGACAAATCAGTGAATAAGCTTTTGGATCTCAATCTGTATCCAGACATAAATTCTCTCAGATAGATGATATCAGTGCAAGAAAATCAAGGATCCAGTGTCCAATGGACTAGAATCAAAAGGAAAGGAAATATCGAAGAAAGATGGAAAAGGAGCAGCCTTGAGACTGGTAGCAGGATCAAGCCTGCCATCCAGGGGTGAGATCTCTACCACAAACCTCCCATTATCCTTTTCTATCTTTCTATTCTCTCTTATATTCCTTTTCACAGTTGTTATTGATCTCTATTTCAGATCTTGGATCCAGCAACTATTTAATGGGGCTTCTAGTTACGAATTTAGCAAAGATTTTTCTTACAGAGAAACAGCTATTGATACATTATTCGTATCAGACTGTAATAAATTGAAGGAAAAGATGAGATAGTGGACTGCAGAGAGAATTTCTGAGAATGTGGAGAAGAGACAGAAAAATTGGGGCAAAAATGAACTGATCTTTATTACTGAACAGATGCCCCTTTTATTCAAATTTTCACAGAGAGAGAGAGAGGTTAATGCTTTTGTCCATCGGTCAAAAACTGACCGTTGGAAAAAGCTGCAGAAGAGATTCCTTTTTCAAAAAAGGACTTCCAACAGCTATATTTATAGCTGTTGGAGGCTGGGCCTGATATAAATCAGACCCAGCATATATTAGGTCCTTAATGGACCTAATATATTCCCTAAATGGGCCCCTCACTATTGGGCCCTTAATGGGTCCTTAGTGGGCCGTTAATGGGCCCTTATTGGGCCTTTATTTAAATCCATTTTAGGTTAGTTTTTCCATTAGATCCCTAGGATTAGTCTATTACACGTACATGGCCTCAGGCCCATAAGTTAGTAAAATTAGCCCTAACTGGGCCGTGATGATCTAACACAGACCAATAGAAATTTGACGTCAGAAACTCATTGCTCTGGAAGTGACATATGAGGAAATATAAATGGGCTTGTCCCCTGGGTACCCTTCTAATCAGAAGACTGCCAACCTAATATAAGACAATCAACTAATTAAGATAGTCTCCAAGAGCAAGGTTTAGCAGTTTAACCATGAAATTCAATTGCCATCAAAGAATAGTAAAGACCTTTCACAGTCCATTCAAACTCATACTCCGAGCATGAGAACCTTGTTAGTTTACTTGAATGACTCACACCAACAGTTATTGACAACCAGGAAACTGCTAGTCTCAGTGCCCAGACAGAGATTTTGTGATGAAGAGATTGGAAAGATTTCAAGTATTGAGGTAGTAGATTCCTCATCAGGCTTCTGTCTCCACAGAAATATCTCACCAACATATTAACAGAAACGGGCTCCTCAATTGTTGACCAATAGACACATCTATCATGTCTCCGCACACCTCTAATCCTTCTTTTCTTTCGGAACTTCTCTAAACACTACTTCATCAGAACCCTCAGTGTAGAAAAGTTTCACGTTATGATGAATAGAGCCTCTATAGTCCAGTTCTCCCTGGGATGCCACAGCACAAGGAAAACATGCATCTCAGTGAATGAATCAACTACTTGTGTATCAAAAATCCCATTGTGAATAAACGATTCTTTCAACCAAAGAGACTACTAGTCGTCACTCCTGCCAGGGGGCCCAACCATTTAGTCAATAGAGCAAACAGAAGAGGCAGTGGGCTCTGAAGCCTATCAAAGACTTGGAGGAGAATTCATTTATTTTCAGTACACTATCTGACCTCTCGTATGCCATGAATGTCCTCGGTCAATACACGCAGAGTTCCAAACGCCCGCTTTAACAAACCACTTAAGATATTTCGCGACAAAAAAAATCCAGGTTTAATGTTTCTGATACGTTCTTTTCAAAGACGTATCGAACGCGTCTCAACAACAGCGCTCGATAAGTCAAGTCATACGTGTGTGGGGGGGTCTCACGTGTGAATCTCAATTCAAGAGACCCGATAATAAGAAGACAAGGAGCCCCAGGGGAAAGAAGACTTTTCTCTTTCCAAGAAGTTGTTACACAGCGGAGCTGCAGTGGCAGAGGCCTGGAACAGTAGTACCTGCAACCGAAGGACGGGGGGAAGGATTGGCTAAATACTCATTGATTTTCTGTTAATTCTATTCTTCTCACACAGTTCTTCACAAAACTGAGGTTCTCTCTCCCTCTCTGATTGGTTCTTTGATTTGATGAATTACTAGTCATGAAATGGAATATCTTGAATTTCTGATGAACTATTGAATCAAGATACATGATCGTATCAGTTTCCTAACAGAGAAGCACCAAGGAGATCTAAATGTATGCAGGTTTTCTAGATGGTCATGTGTCTGCCAAGTGTTATTCCAAATTCCTTGGTTAAAGTACTATTAAGTGGAGGAGCCAAAAAAAGGAGATGTGGCAAGTTTGATGTGGATTCTGAATTCCGGGCATTGTATTGGGAATATATGAGTCTGTAGGGTTAAAGGGAATTACGGATCATCTGCAGATCAACTTTCAGCAACCCATCAGTTGTGCCATGAGGATGCAATTAGCATTGCACATGCCCAGTCCAACGTGACATGACCAAGCACAAAGAGATTGATAGTCACCTCAAACACGAAAAGCAGGAGATAAGGCAGATATACACCCAAGATGTCTAATTAGCAGATCAATGTGTAGATGTGTTTACTCCAGAGCTCACCAATCAATTTATTCTCTAATTACATGCAAATCTGGGAATGAAGAGTATTCATTCTCCAGTGTGTCGGAGTATGCATTGGAGTTGATATCTTTCTTCTATTTCTCTATTGTATTTGCTTCCTTCACCATATGTTCAGTTATTGTATTTTTACCCTCCATATGTAATATAGCGTTATGAATGGCCCACATTCATTCCAGCCCAGCGCACTCAGCAGTAACTCTATTTAGGGGGCATTTTATGTTTTAGCAAATTATCCTGTAATGTTATTTATTTCACAACAGTCTTCTGGTATGAATTCTTTTGGTGGCCTATGAGCTTCAGTAGAACCCTGGGACATTATGGATTGTAGTTAAGATCTTTGAAACAACCACTTACCTAGTCAATGATTCCAGTCCCGATTAAGAGAGAGTATACTTCTCGGCAATGCACAACCAAGAAACCCTTATATAAACTTAAATAAAATAATCATTTAAGAACAACTCAGCTTACATGACAAAAATATTTAAATGAGGCAAATAGATTTTCTCTTTTCTAATGAATTTCTGAATAGTGATTGCCCATCCGGATAATGATATCAGATATTGTACCGGAATGGATAACGGTATCAGATACCTCAAAGTGTATTAGCAATATGTGGAGTAGCCTGTATCTAATACTATGATTGAATACCAGATATTGCTACTGTAGGTTGCAGTATCCTAGACAACACGTGTATCTCTACTGTTATCGGCATCATGGATCCACTTGTCGTTAATGGCATCCAGGAGAGTTCCAAGGCTAACAGTATCTGGACCAATATCTGGTATCCACAAAAATAACAGTATCTACACCAATATTCAATATCGGTATTAGTAATGTTTTCACCAATATCCATTGATGGATACTGTTACGACCAATACAGAATATTGGTCCAGATACCATAAGACAAACCCTTCCAAAAAAGATTCATAAAGCAAACCCGACTTTTGAAGATATGTAGGCCTTTCTTAAAATATAACTTGCACTATCCAAGCCACAAAGTACATACCATAGATGAGGTTTGGATTGACTGAACGAAGTTTCTCGACAACCTTTAATATCATATCCAGAAATGAAACAGATCCTATATAACCTGCATTAGGAACCAACTTTAATGAGTCATTGTAGAGGTACACTGACGAAATCAATACAAATAAAATCCTTAATTGGTACTCATCAAAAGTCTGCAGTTAAAGTAATTTTTAACAATACGATGTAGATTTCACTCCAAAGGGGCAAAATTGAACAGTTCGCATTCATTTGTTTTTGAAAGATGATTGAAAGAGGGTAGTCACCCGACAAAACAGTAACCACCCAAAGCACACATGTACACAAGAAACGACCAGCAACCTCCCCTGATTTGGCGTCAAATAACTTGCATATACAAGGTGTAGCTTGACATAGACCACACCAGAATGGAAACTTCCCTCGAGCTCTATCCCAGAGCCTCTCCTAATCGATCTTCAAGCCATATCTGTCTCTCGGGACATTCAAGACCAGGTCCTCCTCTGCTATTGCAAGCCTTTCCACCCATTTGGCCGACAACGCCAAGTTCATGGATTCTAGGTGGAGTCCCACATGGGTCCGCTTATAGAAATGTGGCCCACTTTCACATTAAGGGAAATATAAAAATAAGAGATGGAAAAGCAACACTGGCTAACAGAATCCCCAGTCTGATGTGTCCTAAGCCTCGGCAAAGTCGAACTTCCGCATGAACCCCCTGGTATCGTGCCTTTTCCATGTAGCCAAGATTTCACCACCTGTGACAGCACCATTGATCAAGAATTTGCCCTGCATAAAGGCTGACTGGGAGGGTCTACCAGCTCCTCAATCAGGTAAGCCTTGTTAATGCTCTTTCCATAACGTCGGACCAACAGTATTTGGAAATTGACGGTCGGAGGCCATGAGCATGTCGGAGCCCAGCCAGTGGGCTGTGCAGTTGCAGATCACTTCCGCACTTTCTATAAGAAAGGTAGACGCAATACGTGGATGTGGTACGTAAAGGGGGCTCGGACTTTGGACCCCTCATACAAGAAGGACTTGATTCATCCGTTTTTGGAGGAAGAGGTCAAGGAGGCAATAAAAGGCCTCAATGGTGAAGGGGCGCCAGGCCCAGACAGATTGCCAGTTTTCTTCTCTAATGTATTATGGGAGTTGGTGAAACCAAATGTGATGGCCACGCTTGACGAGTTCCAACAAGGGACATGCAGTATGGAGATACTAAATCGGGCATGTTTGGTTCAACTCCCCAAGCAGCAAGGTGGGAACAAATCGAGGACTTCAGACCAATCTCCTTGTCTAATTCCATATACCTTATCATTGCAAAGGTATTGGCAAACAGATTGAGAGAGGTGATTGGGAACTTGTGGGACCCTCCCAATCAGCTTTCATACAGGGCCGTTTACTGGTCGACAATGCCGTAGCAGCAGGCGAGATCCTAGCGACATGGAAACAAGACGGAACCAAAGGTCTCATGTGGAAGGTTGATTTTGCCAAGGCATATGACATGCTTGACTGGGGATTTCTCTGGGCGTCGATGACAAGGAGGGGCTTCCCAAAAGAATGGGTCACCTGGATGAAAAGATGCATCACAACACATTCCTTCTCAGTGTTGGTGAATAGAAGGCCAGAAGGCGGGCGTATACAACCGCAAAGGGGGGTGAGGCAAGGGTGCCCGCTCGCACCCCCTACTGTTTGTGCTAGCAGTGGACCCCTTCGCCACATGCACTAATTTAGCATGTACACATGGTCTTCCGAAGGGTTATCAAATCGATAGTGTCCCTAGGGGTATTCCGTTACTGCAGTACGCAGAGGACACTACTTTTTTTGTAGAAGGCTCAATAGAGGAGGCAAAAAACCTGTCCATGTTACTCGACCTATTCGCGGACTTCTCGAGCCTACGCATCAATCTGGCTAAGTCTGCATTTGTGAGCTGTGGCCTTTCCTTAGAGGAGGAGGCTCAATGTACAGTGGTGCTGGGAACACCGATTGGTAGCCTCCCTATGAGATATTTGGGTCTGCCGTTAACTAGAGGGCGGATGACTAAGGCGGATTGGCTGCCGATGATAGAGAAGGTCGAGAGGCGGTTGGAAGGATGGCAAGCCAAAGTGTTGTCCAGAGGCAGTAGGTTGGTGCTACTGAGGACGGTCCTGTCAACGATCCCTATATTCTATCTCTTTGTATTCAAGATGCCTACTGGAATAGGATAGAGACTCGAAGGTTTGATGAGACGCTTCCTCTGGAAAGGCACTGGTACCGATCAGAGTCGAGGGCTCGCACTGGTTGCATGGGATACCATATGCAGGCCCACCAAAGATGGTGGCCTAGGAGTATTGCATATCCAAAGCATGAATACGGCATTATTAGCAAAGTGGGTGACTAGGATCATGCAACCAACCGATGACCTCACCATACGGATCTTAAGAGACAAGTATGGTCAGGGATTGAACTGGGATAAGAAAATAGCCCCAATAAAGGGGGGCATTCTGGCAAGGCCTCCGATGAATCTTCTCCAAGGTCTGGGGGTTCTACTCTGTTCGAATAGGCGATGGCTCTCTCTTTTAATACCGGACAGACCCCTAGTCGTCGCGCAATCCCTTGTGAGAAGCATTCCCTCGGCTCTTTGCACTCGTGCAATGTCCCGAGGCTACAGTAGGTGAATGTTGGGATAATACCTGGAATCTGAGGGTTGAAGGTGCCTTGTCAGACCAACAACTAATTGATTTCTTGGACTTGCAACAAGCTCTAAATCAGATGTAACCTAATCCGGGGGAATCAAATGGTTGGGATTGGACAAGAGCTCCTTTCTCAGTGGGGAAAGTCTATGCACGGATCCGACAGGGCAACGAGGAAGACAAAAATATGATCCAGGCGTGTCAAGCCATCTGGCATCTTAAGGTTCCGCTTAGGGCCAAGATTCTTGGGTGGCTCTTGCTCTGAAAGAGACTGATGTCCCGTGCCTTCCTCAAGAGGATGTATCCAGATACCCCGATGGTATGCGTGTTGTGCACGAGAGATGACGAAGATTGTAATCGTTTATTTCTTGGATTCCCTTTTGCACGCACAGTTTGGGCCACCAAAGCACAGTTGGCGGTGGACACGTCATCAGAGGAGGCCTCTTGGGAGTCTATGCAGAGGACAGGTCCCAGACATAGAGAAGTGGGGGGCCGAGCACTGACAGTGCTCTGGGGAATCTGTCTACACAGAAATGAGGTGATCTTCCTAGGGGGGAAGGCCTCTATAGACGGCTCGCCCATGAGGTAGAAGGTCTCCTAGCATCATGGTTTTCCTCGTGACGTGATTAAGAGGGAAGAGGAAAATGTACACATGTAATAGAGTCCTAGGGCTCGGACAACGTACTTGTCAGGTGGTTACCGATTTGTTCAGGTGACTGCCTCATATGTTTTCAAAACAAAATAATAATAATGCCGATCCTTTGGGAAATTCTTCAAGTGTGACCATCACGTTTGACCTTCCCAGTTCCCAAAATTCTTTGTAAAAGAATACCAGCAGGCCATCTGGGCCCGACGCTCCTTCATCGTTTAGTCCTTAAGTATCCGCCTTGACCTCTTCCTCGAAGAAAGATTGGTCGGCTATGATTTGGTGATAGTGCCATTGATTTTCCTGCTGCTGAACAAAATCACATGTCCTCTCTTGCAGGATTTACCCTTGATGGTATCACGTGTGAATCAAAATCATATGTACTCTGACCTTGAACTAAGTCACCCAGGAAAATCTGCTAGCAATGCTGCAACCCTTCCCATCTCTGGCGCAATACATTGAAAATTTTTACCCACTCCATCTAATAGCTTACTCTCATGGTAATAGTGATGCAGCACCCACCAGAGCCCTCCCATTTGTCCCAATGACATTGCACCCACGCACCTCCTTTGCTCGCCCTCTGGACAAAACCCACCCAACCCCCGTCAGACCTGGTCCCCCACATTTCCTAAGCCTGCCCGCTTCCCTCACACACACCCGAATTCTTTGACCGATGCCATGCACTCGCCCAAATGATGTCCTTCCCAGGACTTATCACTCCAAAAGTGTGAGATGAAGACACCAACCCCCTTCAGCTTAATCTCCCATGGACAATTCAAATAAACGGCAGGACTGGCCACTACTAGGCCAATAAATAAGGCAGAGGTTAGCTCAGGTGTTTATCACTTTTTCGTACTTCCAAGAAGCTGTTATCTGTCTTATGCTAGAGCAGAGAGATCTTCTTGTCCAGGTTGGGGTTCACCGATCAGGTGTATTTTCTCTACTCAGTCTTCTCTTTCTTATCATCAGACTCTTCATCATCCCATCTCTGTATGGTTACATTATTCTTGATTACACTCTAGAATTTGGAGCTAAGGGGAACTCATTTTCTATTGGATTTGAATCTATCCTCACAGAGTACATCTAAATCAAGCACGACTATCAAGATTCGTTACACCAACACCTCCGAGTTTCCATTTCAACAACCTCATACATGCCCAAAAACCCCCCCAATGCCTGGACCTCTGACCTACAAACTTAACCCTTGCCCCCTTACCACTACTTGAGACCCGTGCTGCTGTTGCCAATGGCAATGCATATTGGAGTCGCCTGGAGATGCCAACTCTTGCAGGAGTTGGCCCCAAAGATTGGTTTTACTGGTTGACGACCCACATCCACATCTATGACGTTATGAACAACAAGAAGATGTGCGCTGACAGGACACTTTTTGCAGGTGACGCCCTCGCTTAGTTCCAGTGGTTCCTCAATTTATGTCAGATCAATGATTTGATCATCCTCGAAGTCACTGCTCTTGGAATGGTTTGTGGGAAGTCAGGAAGAGAGGGCAAGCCAGCGTTTATTTGACATGAAGATGACCTCACCTGTCTATGAATACAGAAAAGAATTCATTGAGTTAGCTACCAATCTCCATGGTGTCTCCAGAGAGCTGATGATTGATTGTTTTATCAAAGGATTAATCAAGGAAATACAGCCTGAGCTAGACATTAATGTGTGTCGCAATCTTCCATATACAATACCGAAGGCCCAACGAGTGGGAAACAAACAACAGACTCTGTGACCCAGACTCGCCTACCACCTGGGCCCTGCAGCCCAAATCTCTTGGCCCCATTCATTCTCAAATTAGGCCTGGCCAACTCTTACCAACTAGCAATCCATTGGAAACTGGCAGAGTCCTCCCCTCCATGTTGAAATGGCACATATGTTGCCCCATCCAAGGGGCCTTGTCCCTAGCAAGATCAACATGAACGCGGAGCAGATCTAAGAGGGGAAAGCCAAAGGATTATGCTTCTCGTGCAAGGAAGAGGACCTTCTGTCATAATTAAGGAACCAGTTTGGCCACGTATTTGAGACACCTACATCTCTTCCTCAAGATTCAACCGTCTAACAGCCCTTAAGCCAGCCCGGCACTATTCGTGAAGAAAAGGGAGGAGGATGGCGCTTCTGCTTGGATTATCATGCCTTGAATCGCCTGTTTGTCGCCAACAAATGCCCTATTCTAGTAGTTGAAGAACTCTTGGACGAACTATACAGTGCGGCTATCTTCTCAAAACTAAAGTGAAGGTCGGGCTATCATCAGATTCGTATGAACATTGCTGTCGCGGCGAAGGCAGCATTAGGAACTCATGAAGGCCACTATGAGTTCTTATTCAGTGCAAGGCCTCCAGTCCCTGATTAAACTATTTTTGTTTTCCCTACTTCCAGCACTTCATTTTAATATTTTTCATTACATTTTACCTTACAGCTGCTCCAATACTAATCATAAAGAACATCTATACATGGTTTTTCAGAAACCATCCATCTATACTGATGGAGCTCAGTCTGCACATAAACGTTAAAAGTGTACTTTTGGGGTTGCCTGTCTAGAATATTTGGAGAATTGGATACCACCAGAGTGAGTCTCCATCGATCAGAACAAGATTGCCACTATGAAGACCTGGCCTTACCATAGGATGCCGAGGACTTGAGTTCATAGTAATGAGTGGCCCACATGACTGGACCACATTAATAAGTAGGGCCCATAGACTGTCTTATTGGCTGGTATTTAATTCAGTCTGTTGCAATAGAAGTTAGAACTTTTGGCTCATTCAACCCTAGCTGACAGTCTGCTGTCTACTGCCATCATAGAGAGGAGCATCAAAGGGAGAAGATCAAGCCTTCAGCAGTCTCTAACAATTGGCAATTTGTAGCAATTGGTGAGTGGTCTTGGTTGTCCAGACTGCTCACCAACTGCTCAAAAAGGGGAATTTCAATGGGAAATTGCAGCAGATCTTGCATTCCAGCAGGTCAAGCAGGCGATGTCCAACTTAGTAGTAGAGATAGATGCATCCAATTCAAGAATTGAATGCATACACTATGGCATACTTCACTCTACCTCTTTCTGATACTAAATGAGTTAATGGCACCAACGAGAAGAATCTATGAAAGTCTTCCTGGAAATCACCTGTTGGAGGTACTATTTGCTGGGTTGCAGGTTCATAGTGTGCACTGACCAACATAGCCTAAAATATTTACTGGAACAGCATCAGATCATTCCTCCTTATCAACACCTCCTGGTGAAGCTATTGGGCTATGATTTTCATATTCAATCGTGATGGTGCCAACAACCAAACCACAGATGCCCACTTGCTTAGAGAAGTTCACAGGACAGAAGTGCATCAGCTGTGTCACACTCAACCAACAACAATGGACATTGCCTAAATCCAAAATGAGGACAACCAGGACCCTCATCTTTCCGAAATTGTGGACCTAATTGAGGAAGAACAAAAGGTTGACCCATGCTTTGACCTACAGCAAGGAATTCTAACATTCAAGGGGAAGGTGGTTATTCCGGCATCATTTCATCTGGTTCATCATAAGCCGATGGAAGGCTTTGAGGAATTCCAAAAAAACTGAGTAACTAGCAACTCAAGTACATTACTAGAAGGGCATGAAGAAGCAACACAAAAGATACATACAAATGTGTGATATCTGCCAATGCTTTTTGCATCTGCAGGACTTCTCCGACTCTAACCCTGTCCCGACCAAATTTTGGATGAAATCATGATGGACTTTATCAAAGACCTTCGTTTGCAGCATTCAGACAGCATATTAGTAGCCATACACCAATTAAGCAAGGCAACTCCCTTCCTTCCGCTCTCTGATATGATCCACCACCGCGTCTACATTCGGAGGAAGGTATGGCAACGGCCCAGCCCAGCAACATCGGTCCAACCCATGGACGCTCCCATTTAAGCCCTCATTTGTGAGAGTAGAGGGCAAGAGGAATATCCCTTTGAGTCTCCCCTGCCTCCATCTCCCTCTAGCTCTCTCCTTTTCTGTCCCTCTCTGTGACACCCTCTTGCTCTCGCCAGTGGACATCACAAGTCTGCTCGTGGGATGTCCTCCCCCTCCGGCGATCCTTCGCTCTCTCCTTACCATTCCCGTTCTTCTCTTACGCCCCAGGAACATCTCTCCCTCTCTACTCGTCTCAAACATAAATCGGTTGAACTTGAGTTCTATTGAGTTACAATTTGGAATCATTACTTCGTCCAAGATCCGGTCTCGACTTGGGACAGTATCACTCCCCCACCCGTTCACAGTTATTTGTAAAAGATATCATTCATTTTCAAGGTTTTCTGCATTCAAGTAAATTGGATCGTGGAAAAACAGTCTGGATCCACAACTGGAGCATTTCCATAATGGCACCAGATCCAAGGTGCCACAATGGAGATTGTAGCTTGAAAGACCTATATCAGCTACAACAAATGGTCGCCCCAGTAGGTCCTACCATCCTAAAACTGATGATCAGTCCAAAGAGGTCAATCATTTGTTGGGATGTTACCTTAGAGAAAATGGATTTGTTGGGCAGGGTATTTTTATAAAAAACAATTTCATTTGTTCATTCGCACCATGCCATTCAACATTGTTAATGAGAGATGCCTACCAGCTCTTCTTCGTTATGATGAAGCTCTATTACCGGTCACCTTGTTAGACCAGCAACTGCAAGAAAATGACCGAGCACTCAATTTAATGATGCACCATTTGGAGTGGTCTCTGGTCATAATCAAACAGCACGCTGACAATAAATGTCAAGACGTGCAATCTTCTCCAGGCAACTGGGTTTACATTCAATTCAGACCCTATCACATGAGGTCCCTCAGCATATGTTCCATTTCTATGAATTGGACCAGAGGTATATCACATCAGTCTTCCCTGTGATTGTCAAATTGACTCCACATTTCATGTTAGTTAGCTGCGCATGGCGTCCAATCCCAGTGAAATCCTATTCTGCCCATGATTCAGGCAGACATGGAACAGGTGATGTAGCAAGTGGAAATTATCTCCTCACAGCTTACTCTGTGAGCCAACTAACTCTTTGTCAAGTGGGAGGGGATACCTAACAATAATGCAACATGGGATTCAAAGGAGCTACAGCACAACGAGAATGCCCGCAAGGAGAAATGGCCCAACAAGCAGTCAGCATGAGGGGGCCCATGCCCAAAACACTACAAAAGACCCTTCCCTGAATGACGGGAAGCAGGCATAACCAACTCTTGAGTCTCTCTACACTCCCTCTCCCTCGTCTCTCATCATCCCCCCAGGGGCCAAACTTGGGGCCTCTCCTTCATTACCCTGGGTGTAGCATCAGGCAATGCGTCCTTCCTGCCAAACTTCACAGTGAGGCTCCTGCACTGTGTTTCCTCCCAGAAACATCCCTCCTCCCATTCCCTTTGAACAAATTTGGAATTGCATTTGGATATTTTGATTTTTTTCATGTGCATTGATATAAGAATTAATCAGAGAGAATATTAATACCCAGATTGGGATTGTGCCATACTTCACTGAGTTTCATTGAAGGGATGACGAAAGAGTTCATGATTCATGGCCAAGCCACATTGCAGTTGTATATAAAATCTCCAAACGCATCCAAGGTACCAAAATATAAATGGTGACACCAATTAACTGAAACCTAAAGAATTTAAATGTCAGGTGGTTTCATCAGAAAAGGTCACAAATTTCTTAGGAACTAATGTCGATAGTGGACAAGGTGCATGGACAGAAACTATTGAATTCCTCCACAATCCATTTTTTTGTCAGTTGATGTGCAGATCAACGCATGATAACAAATGACATTATTATTCATATTTCATCTGCAGATGGCCAACATATATTCTAGGGATCAAGTGACTGGAGATCATCCACATTCATTGAAAAGAAAGAGTAAAAGCAAATGAGTCCTCACGGTATGGCCTGAAGATTCTATGAGAGCAATGTTATACATAAGATGCGGATATGCAAGTATCATGTTTGGACGAAGTTATTTTTCAAAAAAAAATCATGTTTGGACGAAGTTAACCAAAAGTTTAAAAACAATTATAAAATTAACACAAGCTCTAATTGGCTTCAACATCAAAAAAGAAAACTCAAAGTGTACCTGTCAGTAAATGCGTGTAGAACAATAGATTGTTGGCTTCAAGGCCTTCGATCAGCTCCCACAACTGTTCACCGTTGAGAACCTGTCCCCTAAATGAAGGATAGCCTGGAAAATTCATAATTAAAATTCAAAAACGCGGATTTACTTACGGGATCCGTTAGCTAGTGTTAAAATTGATGAATCCTGGATTTACCTGTGTGATTAGAAAATTGCACTGAATTTATGGGATCCACATCATAACCAAGAAGCTGGAGAGGAAATACGGCTGATTTGTTGCCGACGTAGCCCTAGAAATATGAAAAGGGAAAATTGAATCCTAGATAGTAGATACATATTCCCACAAAATTGGTCGTGAACAAGAAA